>NC_047169.1:15053915-15383290 GCF_009819705.1 Hippoglossus hippoglossus
TGGATGTCAACGAGCGTTTCCCATTAATTATCTAGACTGTGGCTCATATTCTAATCTGCAGTTGAATCATGAATTAAAAATATAAGCGATTTCTAAATTGGTGTGTGCACCACTATTTACCGAATGCTCGCTCGCGCTGTCGCTCTACTGTGAGGTACCGGTTGCTCAGGCTTTGGTCCATAACGTTTTTACTCTCCACCCAGGCAGTCAGATCTCATAGTTCAGCTGCAGTTGTGGCACACAGTGCAGTTCTCTCGGTCACTCTGTTGCGTTTGAGAGTGACCTTTATTCACGTGCATGTGCACCTACGTTACCGCCATAGATTGAATTAATTCTGTGCGAAACACTGTGGACATGATATGTCAACCACATCTCAGCATAGATCAGAAAATGCACGTGTAATTAGTCTTTGTAATGTTCATATAAATTAATTTTCTTTTTAACATAAAATCCTTGTTCAATCCGTTTGGTTGAAACTATATTTTCAGAAATACAATAAAACACTAACTTCCACCTCCAACTCATGACCCATGTGCTAACTGCCAGCGTGCCAGTATTCCAAACCACATGACCTTTTACCTGATTTGACTTCATAAAACACAACCACTCTTCACTATGCTACAGTTCCTGCAGGAACGCCTGAGCAGGAAGAGATGGCGTTTGATGGAGTCAAGTGATCCATAAAGAGCACAGCCATCCATCACTTCTCGGATGATAATCTTTTGCGTCAGTAATCGCTGACCGACCTTGGCTGCTTTCCTCCCCTTCAAAATAAGTGACATAAACATGCATTGCACAGCCACATTTGCATATAAATGCCTAACATGTTGAATTTTCTAAAGAATGATGGAAGAAAAGTAGTACTTGACTAAAGCCCTCTGCATTAATATGTGGTTGCAGGAGTCATAGCAGTTTTACTTGTTACATATACATTAGGCCTATGTAAAGCATCTTTTCAGAGGTTTTATGGTATTTTCTATCTTTGTTTTGAGTGACAGCACAAAAATATGTATGTATAATATAAGGATGCGATATAGAGCACAACAGTGGTGCTGTTTTTAAATGGTTCACTGGGCGGTCACTGTTATGCTCTTGGTTTCTGGGAAGGTTGTGGTTCTAACATATTCATTCTTGATGCCCAGGATGACCCAGCCTCTTTTCAAAAGAAACACTGCAGGAAAACATATATTAAAGAAAGAACAAAAACATTTAAATTTGGCAAATTAAATGCTCTTTGAAATATGGTTATTACCATTTTATGGGGTCTTATACTTCTACTACCACTACATTTCGCTCTACTCTATTTATTTGACAGATATAGTTCGATGATTAACAAATGCTATGTCTTGTCACCCAGTAGTACAGTATATCAAAATTAGCAACACATCGACCAGCAGCAATACTAAAATGCTGCTGACATTAAATTCATCAATTCTGAAGTTCATCCAATATTATGATAAATATACTACACACTACAAGAGGCCACGCAAATACTTTCACTTTTTATAGTTTCGCATTTAGGAATAGTTCTATGTTCTACGATAAATTCAACGTGAGGAGTGAAACCACTCATGTCTGTATATTAGATATGAATACAGGTGGCAAAAGTACACACATTTCTTACTCAAGTAGAAGTACAGATACTTGTGTTACAAACCACTGAAGTAAAAGTATAAAAGTACTGGCTCTGGGATGTTCTGAAAAGTATAAAAGTAAAAAGTACTCCCCTGAGGGCCATTTCTTGCTGTGCAAAGCAAACTGAGACTCATGTCATATTACTAAAGTTCAAAGACTATTTAACTTAATCCAGTATTATGTCAAATAAAATAAAAAACAACATGGTTTAAGAAAGATCAGATTTGTGAGCAAATTGTCCAGGAGGAAATGTGTATAATGTATTTGATGAAGTATCTTCGTTTCATTGTCGATGTTATCAGTGATGTTGGCTGACTCCTCCCTTTCCTCCATGTTGTTACTACTTGTCACGAACATATTCACGGCACCTCTTCTCCCTCTCGAAACATACCTGATAATTCCCCTCAAATGCATTATGAAAATATTGAGTCTGTTTTAAAATGTAAAGAATAGAAAGTAAAGACATTTGTGTTAAAATGTAGTAAAAGTAAAAATACGTCAGAACGAAAAAACTCAAATACAGATACCTGAAAAATCTACTTAGGTACACTAATGAAGTAAAAATACTTTTAGCTACAGCCAGGACAGTCACATATACGCTTATATGCTTCTATTACTACTGAAGCAAAGCATCTAAAAGCTACCTATCTTCTTCCATTAGTTATGAATGTAGTATTTCGGAGGTATGACAGGCATCTAGTTTAGACACGTGGCTTCAGAAGTGACCTTTACTGACTGAACTGATTTACATGCACACTGAGCAGTGCCAGGACATCTCCATCAGCTTGCAAATTGCAGCAAATCAGTGCCAACAGTCGCTCTTCTGACCCATTACTGCCTTGAAAATTAAAAGCACGCTGATGATTACTGCACGTTGAGGACACCTGCAAATAAAAATAGTGTGTGTGTGTCTGTGTGTGTGTGTTTGTGACGAGCTTTGCTGCATCCCATCTGGAAAGTTCCTGCCCCAGCACTGATGTTACCATTTCAAACGAACGAGAGGCCTTGTGCGAAATTGCTCCCAGCACCCCCTCCTTCCATCGCCTTCATTATTCCTCAGACAGTTCCAGCAGCAGTTGTCATTTCTACCTCCTCTTCTGTCTAACATCCCTCTCTCCATGGCATCTATTTTAGAAGGGGGTCGGACCCAACACCGTGACGTGCGATTTCTAAATTCCGCTGGCGTGCTGACGGCGAAAAACATTCACATTTGGACACGGCCTTTTCAAAGAAATGTTGAATAGGAATGAACACGTGAAGTGTGTGTGGTATAAGAGAGCTGGAGGACGATGAAATGAGCAAAGGTATTATAGTTTATAGAATAAGTTCAGAATAAGCAGGCAGACACACACAAACACACAGACACACACAAACACAAACACACAGACACACACAAACATCCTTTTGAGCTTCCTCCTCTCAACTCATCTCACACACATCCCCAAGAATAAAGTCTAAAATATGTCTTTGAATGTGACCTCGCACATCTGTCTGAAAATGCAAGAAACTGTGTGTGTGTGTGTGTGTGTGTGTGTGTGTCAAAGAGAAAGCTTGATGATGGATCGCACAGCTCATGGCTTTTCCCTTTTAATGGAGCAATATCCTTGCTGTTTGTTTCCCACTGCTGTTTCCCTCTTCTTCATCCACCTCCCTCCTGCCCTCTCACTCCTCTTTTTCCATTGATTTTAAATTTTCCTCTCGTGCTTTCTCCGCTCAACTCTCGACCGCTGTTCCCCTCCTGCAGTCCATCCTCCCGTCTTAGTCGGGACTCGTGTCGCCCCCACACAGGTTGCCGCTGATTGAGGCCCACACTCTCTCATTAGTGATGAAAGCAGTAACTCAAGGAGTTGGGAGCAGAGGGAATAAAAGATGAAGCAGGCGGGATGGAATGAGGCAGAGTAGAGCAAAGAAATAATGAGGCAATGACACTGATTTGATAAGAAATTGATTTCGCGTCTGTCCGTCTTACAGTTCTCATCTGTCACTATGTCTGTCCTCAGCCAGGACAGAAAGTTAAAGAGGCTTTTCAGCAGGTTTTGGGAGAGTACCGACCATTAGATGTGAAAACACCAGAGTCAGCACCATGTTTTCAGACAGAAGTACACATCGATATGTCTCCACTTCCTCTCACAATCCAGAAATGAACCTAAATTGTCGCCGATGTAAACGCCGCCATCTTGCAATGTGGAGCCAGAGTCTCGCAGGTAGAGAGGTCGTGTCGATACACACGCTCGGCCAATGACAAGTCAGTCTCAATCATGACATTTCACTACATTTTCAAAGCATTAAAATAACTAATTAAAAGCAAATTTACTGGAATTTTTAGCACTTGAATATACATCAGTGTGATAAGAACTATCTAAAATGTATTTCATGTGTACTTTGACTTTCTAGTTTGGTTCATGTCCCATCCTTTAACAGCATTACAGCAACCAGCCACATGGTGGCGATCCAGACACTTATTTAGGTTGAGCTGTCATGTTGTCAATTTTCATACATGACGGTGGTGCAAATCTGAATAAATGGCCAGATCCAGGGATTTTGTTGCACCTTCTCTTCTGTGCTGCCGCACACAATTCATGGGAATCACTGCTTTCACATGATGTGAAAGGGCATTCGCTCTCAGAGCACCCTTCTAGTTTCCTATTTGTAAGAACATGTTACTTCTTCTTTCACACATTACATAGTTATTGCTCAAAAGTACTTTAAATTCCGCCATGAGCTGCATGTTACAGCCCCTGCTGCAGTTATGTTTTTTTTAAATACTGGAGAGGTGTGCCTCATAGCTTGAAAACCCCCGAAATAGACCAATTCATCGAGGCATTGCAATAACAACAAGATGCTCACTGTTTGAGGAAAAACAGTAACGAAGTAGTCGGCTGCTTGGTGAGCAGCCATCACTTATGGAAAGCTGTGTGGGAACGTTGGTTTGGCACTCGACTTCACCCCCCTGCTCTACCCATGGATAACAAAGAGAACGACGGTCATTACATGGAAATGAAGCAGCTGAAGCACCTCGTTCTGGACAGCACAGCCCCAACAACTCCCTCACACATATACCACCATTTGGAGCCGTCATCCGCAATGCAGCCATTGTTGCATGAAATGTATTAACTCTATAATTCTGTTTCTTTGTATATATGAGGCTGTGCGATAAGGTAAGAGGTAAGGACTTTCATTCAGGGCTTTAATGTCCATCATTTGCTAATGTGACATGTTAGAAAAGCTTTTTTCAGACGTAATCTCAGGAAAAACTCCAGAAAATGTGGACCTGACTTTTTCCAGAGGTTGCCTTTCACATGTGAAGAATGCAGAGGGAGATTTTCCAAGTAAGATGCATTTACGAGCATTTGCGAGTAGTCGAATAATCATGGGAGACATATTTCAAGACATTTTTAGAGAATTCTTCAGTTGTCGTCTGGCTTCCTTGTCTACCCTGTTGGCACTTCTCTTTGCCATCTTTGCTGCTGCTAGCATTAGCCGTAAGTGGGTGTGAGTTAAAAGTGTTACACATTGCGATGGTCTTGTGGTTCTACCTTCAGGCAGCCTTGCATATACTGACTAAAGGTTTTATCTGCTTGTAAAGTATTTTCACACTGCTGATTTAAGTCGAGCATCTGAATCTGGTCGTACGGCCATGTTTTTTCCGGCTCTTGATCTTGATGCAATTCCCCTACTTTAGAGCCCCAGCTGCAGAGTTAAAGTCACATGACTATGATTTGTCAACAGCTTTCTGCTATAGATGCCACTGCTTTATTTCAGCACCATGATAAACCCATCTATGAACAACTAGATGTATAGTCAACTGGTCACGTAGTCTGTGATACAACAACAGGAAAGTTTCCTGAGAGTTTAACTGGGTAGAGCTTGCATGACACCAACTTCGGTTGTTATCGCCAACAGCTCTCCAACCTCATTGTCTTTCCAAGATGACGTTTTCTCCGGGGCCTTTCTACGTGTATAGCATCTCTTTTTCATCCAGATAAATTTGTGTTCTTTTGGTTTTTGCTTGCTGTCAATCCTCCGGATAATCTCCTGCTTTATTCTGACACGGGCTCACTCAGACATTATTCCGAGTTTTTACTCGGGGGAGCTGTCAGGACAAGCTGTAGAATGTCCACAGCAACTGGCTTGAACATTTGCCTTCTCACATACAGGATCATTTCAGGAGTGTATCTGGCGCTCGGTGCATGTTGAAAAGCAGTAAAAGCGATTGATCAGAGAGTTAACAGCAGTGATGCTGCTGATTCTGAAATTTCACTTCTACATTCAGTCCCTGCAAGTTATTTGTTACAAAAGATCAGAGTATGAAGTGAAACCTCTCACTGGCCTTTGTTACCTGAGCACTTCAGACAACCTTCAGCTCCCTTCTTCTTTAATTCCACTGCGCTTGCTTTCCTGTGCCTCCTCATTACAGGACGAGTCTCTATTGAAAGCTCTACCATGAGTCCACTCTAACCTTAAATTCACCCTGTACTCTCCACATTAGTTGCCTTCTTGTCTCCAGAGTGGTTTCCGGCCTCAGCCAACCCAGAGGGCGACGAAGGTTAGTTGTTTGTTTGAGCCGGTCTGACTCCTCTGCTCCTCTGGACCTCTTCTTTTCCTTTTTTGATTTGATGAATTAGTTTCTCTTTTTGCTCAGAACCTTCTCCCCCTTGCATCAGCTTTCTATCTCTCAGTTTCACCAGTGTTCTGTTGCATTTCTATCCCTCCCTCTCCTGTCTACCCCCCTCTGGGTACTCGTCTCCCCCCCTGAACCTGCTTGTCTCTCTTTTAACACCCCATGGGTTCACTACATGCTGTGGAAATGACAAACTGTCAGCTCATCTGGAAGGGAGAGATGGAGAAAAAACAGTCTGCAGCTGGTTTCTGGACCCAGCTGGACTTTTGCGGTGCCTTCTACACCAGATGGGGCTGGCAGATTGCACTGAGCTCACTGCAACCATCAACTCGGTGTCTGGATCTTCTTGGTCTCTCTCTAATGGCTTAATAAAGGTTGAAATCCAGGCCAGCGATGAATAAAACATCACTTGTCCAGGGAGCAAAGTCACACTTTGAGAAATGCTCAACTCTGTGACTTGGTTGCACTGACGCCCCGAATAAAGAGGCTTGAGTCCTCCGGCAGAAAACGCAGGTTCAATTCCAACGCGACCCCTTGCTGCTCGTCTTCCCTCATTCTCTCTCCCCATTTCACGGTTGCACTGTTCTGTCAACGAAGGTGGTTCTAGGGATGGTAATGTCAGTCTGTCTGAATCATCTATACAGCTACTAGACGGATTGCAGCAAAGTGTAGTAAAGGATGTTCCTTCTTCACAGAAAATTCCTACTTCACAGAAAATGTATCCTTAAGAGATTTTTTAAACTTGTCTTTTCTTTAATGATCATCAAAACTTTCCTCTGCCTTAATAACTAGTGCCGTAAAATTTTGTAAAAATATCCATGTTTCCATCGTGATGAATTGTAATTGACTCATATGTTTAATAATTCATCTATAGCACCATCACCACATTAACATTTTTATTTGTCCAGTACTTTGGTTTATGAGCAACTACCTTAATCATGTTTTCACCATCATAGTTCAACATATTTCCATGCTACTATTTGGTTAACACTATACTTGCCAAATATCAGCATATTAGTTTTTCCCTCTCAGCATATGCTTGAGTTAATTAGCACTTAACTCAGAGCACTGCTTAGCTTATGAGCAGCCTGCAGCCTGTTTATTAGACTGTATATAAAATTAGACGACATGACTGCTCCCTATAAGTGAAGCCAAAGTGCCTTGATCGCCACCTAGTGGGTGGCTGCAGTATAACTCACAAACCCTGCCTTCTCCATGTTAGTGGATAAGACATGGACCAAATTAAACGGTAGATGTAAATGTATCTTTGTTGTTCATCTTTATATATGTGCTATGGTTTAGACAGACCTTCAAACCCTCCCACTCATTTGAATTTGTGCAGTGTACTGACGTCACAGCAGAAAAAAGTGGAGTCTGACTCTCTGCTCAGCAACGTCATCTGCCTGTACTCGACCGTCACGCAAGCGCACTTTCCTTTTGAATTTCTTTGTACTTGAAATGCTGTATTTCTAAAATGGATGTGCCAGATCCAAAGCGGAGGTACTGTAATTGTCAAGTCTTTTTTTAGACCGGACGAGCTCACTCCTATCTTGCACTGATCGGTAACGAGGCTCAGCCCTCAAACCGTCCGATGTTCACATTTTCAAAGCATGAGTCATGAAAAACTGTCCACTAGTTCACAGGAATCGACAGCTTTCATGACAGCTGCGTTCGGGCTGCACCCTCTCCCCTGGTCCCGCCTGTCGGGCTGAATGAGCTTTATTTCAGAGTCAGTAGCAGACGAACAAGTGAGGGGAGCAGCTTTGAGGCTCCCTGGGAGCCTTGTTAAAGATCAGCGAGGGTTAACTGTTGCACTGACAGAGCAGAATACCACCGGGCAGCTGGCCAACCTTACACACACCCACACACACTCACATTTAATGATTCCGAAATACATAGTTTGCAAGAACACATGCAATTTCCTACATACCTACAACCATTCAAAATACGTCTCCACACTTCCCACAACATGGCAGTCACACACTCATACATATACATTGAAGAATTCAACTCAACCACCCACTATGATCTTTTTTTGTTCGCTGCAGAACAAATTTGTGGTCACGATAATACCTGTGTGTGTGTGTGTGTGTGTGTGTGTGTGTGTGTGTGTGTGTGTGTGTGTGTGTGTGTGTGTGTGTGTGTGTGTGTGTGTGTGTGTGTGTGTGTGTGTGTTCCCCAACACCTGCTCATTCAGGTTGTCCTAAGGGACACTGCTATTTGTACTCAGTGGGGTTGTTACACACATACATACACATCCATACACACACACACACACACACACACACACACACACAGCACGGCGCAATACCTGTCCAATCTCCCACAGTGTGAGAGGCAGGCTCATTTTCCCACCCAGTGGTTAGCCTCCCACCAAAGGCAACCTGCACATCACAGAGCCTTTGGCAAAGTCCTGTGTCCACACACAGACACACACACATGCATGCACACACACAAATGCGCACGTACACACATCAGAAACACATATCGGGCTATAAAATCAGCCGCAAGTTTTTTTCTATCCAGGGGACAGGAAATGGAAAGAGGAACACCGTCATTCGTCCATTTGAAGAAAACAAAGACAAGACGCACGAATGAGAATAATTATTCTGCAACAGGCGGAAAATAAAAAAGTCGAGGGAAGAACGTCAGTCACAGTCCAACAGTCACTCACATTAACAAACAGTGAAGAATCCTACCGTGAGCGTCGCGGTAGTAGGCATGTGTGACACTCCGGAAACGCTCCTGACCAGCGGTGTCCCATATCTAAAAAGGAAGAACAAAGAAATTTGAAGACATCTCCATCATTATCAAGCCCAGCAATGACCACAATGTTGAGCATCTCTCTGTGAAACTGCATTTATTTGCTGAGGTGAGCAGGGAACTGTAAACAGCAGTGACTTCATTTATCCTTTTAAGTAAGCATATCATTGACTCCATTAGCAGTTTAATATGCTACTACTAACTAGCTTTACATTGCTGTGAAAGGATAATGCAGCCTGTTACCATTTCTTTTAGATGAATAATTAACGGGTGAGGATAATGAGTTATTGCCATGACATTTACCCTGTTTTTTATATCAGCAAATAACTAATTAAAACTGAAACAAATTACACTTGAACAAACATCAGTGTGCTAACAACTACCTCAAATGACAGAAACCATTTTTGAAACATTTTTATCCGACATTTGACTTTTAGGTTTGGTCCATATCCCATCCGCTAACATGAAGGAGGCAGGATTTATTATCTCAACTAAAGCCAGCCACCAGGTGGCAATCCACCTTTATGTACAGTCTATGGTTGAAAACATTAAATAACCAGAGCTATGTTTTAAAGGTCCAGTGTGTAGAATTAATCTACAGCAGAAATGATATATAATCATGTTCTCATTAGTGTACAATCAACTAGATCTTGAATTTCTGTGTTTTACTACCTTAGAATGAGCCCTTTATATAAATATCTATGTCACATAAAAAATCCATCCCACACACTGAACCTCTAAACCGACTAGCTTCATTCGCTAGCTACCTGGTTGGCGCTGATAAAATCAGCCAATCAATGTCTAGAAATGAAAAGCTGCTGATCTCAAAACTGATACAGAAAATACAATGGTAAATCAGCCGATGTTATCACTGTGAACTGCGTGCGTGTCATGTGAGAACAAAAAGGCCGAACAGTCTTTACCACGTATAGATCAAAAGAACAGGCCGCTGATAAGCCACATTTTGATCGTAACCTGGAGTCAATTCCAACGGCACCAGACCTATTCATCTGTGCTTTGTGTTGCAGGATATTACAGTGGCAGAGTCATTACAAAGATAATGAGAGAGACAATGGTGAGTCTGGATGCCATAAAGGGCATTTTCATATCTCACCCTGTGTTATTCCTCTTGCTGCTTTACACTAATTCTCAGGTTTTACTCTCCCCAGCATGTGTTTCACTGATTCTGCTCCCATTTCTACACTGGCATATGTTTGTCATCTTTCCTTCCCTTGTGCTTTCTCAAATGATATTTGTTTTCAATTTAAGTTCAGTAAGAAATAATGAGAATAATGCATCCTAACATAAAAAAAGTGAAGACTACAGATCAAATTTACTAAAGAGGTTTCATCTTTCTGTATCACATTTTCTAGCTGATGAAATCCACAGTGCACTACCAACCATGTATTAGATAATTACACTTCAGTTTCAATGCTCACATCAGACCAGTTTAGACTCTTCTGTTGGTATGAACAGAGAATAAAAATCACAGCCCCATGGCTGTATACCTTCGCCAACCAGTGCAGTTTCAGTCTAAATTCATTCTTCTCCAGACTTTTATGGTCACCATGACCTTTGAACACTGTGATCAGTAATCTTTGTGTCCACAGCTAGTCAAAATTTGAAGAAGTTCCCTAAAGGAAAAATCTATATATCATGATCAAGAAGCCAAAAACATGTTTTGTGAGACCACTGTGACCTTAACCGTTGACCACCCAAATTGAATAAGTTAATCCGTGAGTCTAAGTGAACATTTGTGCCGAATTTAAAAGGATTCTCTCAAGGGGTTCTTAGGATGCTATGTTCACAAGGCAAATATGTAGTTTTGTGAAGTCACATGACGTTGACCTTTTACCTCCAAAGTCTAATCAGATCTATATCTTTTTTATAATATATTACGCTCACAAAAACGTGAGGTTACCATGACCTTGACCTTGGCCATTGGACCACCAAATTTTAATCAGTTCATCTTTAAGTCCAACTGAACCTTTTGTACCAAATTTGAAGAAATTCCCTTTAGGTGTTCATGAGATGCTGCGATCACAAGACCAAAAATGTCTTGTAAGGTCACAGTGACATTGAACTTTAATCTTTGACAATCAAATCAGTACTTTCTTGAGTTCAGCTGAACATCTGTCTGCGTTTTTTAGATATTTTGTTCACAAGAATGTGGACGGATGAATGGACAGCCCAAAAACACAATACGGCCGGTGCGGAGGCTATGACATAATACTAACACATATTAAACTGTCATATCCCAACCATTCTGTGCTACATAAAAAACAAAGTTAAACTATCTAATATCCTGCAAGTTTCATAAAAGTTGTACCTAAGATATCACCTGAAATATCACACTTCACTGATAAGACTGATGGATGAACACAGATCCATTCGGAAATTAAATAAGGGAAGGAGAGAGTGAGCGATGTTTAATTGAGGTAAAAAACTCATCAGACAATATTTAATGCAGTTTTTTTCACAGACATGATTCATCAGCATCTCCGCCTGTCTTGTGTCTCCTGCAGATAAACCTCCAGGCTTGATAATCTGATGGAAAGTCAGTTATTCCCTCCAGTGTCTTCAGTCAGGCATTAGCCTGCCGCTCTGCAGAGTGACAGGCTAATTGACTGATAGAAATTAAACAGGGCCTCATCAAGTCTTCATTGAGCTTCTTCACACTCCCACAGTAAGAAATAAAGATGGGGAAACAGTCGTTGGGGAATAATATTAAAAAGACCACACATTCATAGAGGTATGTTTTGTTCTTACCTGCAGTTTGACCTTCACAGCATCAATGGTCATAACTTTATTCTGAAAGACACGAGGAAAGGAAAACAAATTGTAAATATAATTGAAAATCTGCAGATATGGAAAGCAAAGGGAACGGGAACAGAGAAGAAACTCAAAAAACTGACACGTCACACAAGTGAGTTAAATCAGCAATTTAAACAAAAACAGCAGCATGATGATGATTTCAGCCACTGATTGAGTGGACGCCGCTTTTCTAGAAGGAAATAGTTTGGAAAGTAAATGGTGTGTGTTTGTGGGGTTGTGGGTGTGTGTGTGATGTATTACCATTGGCTTTTTGTGACCACAGTTGGTGTAATAAGTGCTTGGCCTCTGCCTTGAGCCTCTATTTTATCTCTGTGATGTGAGCACCCTGTACTATCTATTGTTCTATGGCAATGTACCAACACACACACAAACACACACACACCTTTTGTTATGATGAATACCTTTGTTTCAGAGAGTTGCATCATTTACGAACACGTGGCTTCCAGGCAATTTTGCATTGTGCAGCTCACGCACGCACACACGTACACGCACACACGTACACGCTCACACATACCCGCTCACACACACACATACACACACACTATGATATGTATGCACAAAGAAACATATTGGATTTAGGCCTATTTTTCAAGCTGATGGTCACCAGTTGCTGCACAGGGAGCAGATCTTACTCTGCCATCTATCATTACAGGGGATGTAATTATACTGGCAAACAAGACGGATGAGTACACCGCCTTGGTCAGCACCCGTTGGGAATATCTAACATGTTCCGCGGGGGTTACAGGCAAAAACGTGTCCAGGAGGCCGGTTCCCAACTGGTGAAAGTTGAAAAGTTATTTTTCAATGCATTTTAAAAGTCTCTATCACATTGTGTAACGTTTGAAATCCAACACACATCTCTGTCCACCACATGCTTGCTGGGATGCTACTGCTGTGTCTGTGTCTCGGTGATGATGACCCCATGGGCTCCTTTTTATATTTGCGCCCTGGGGGGACATGGTGGTAGCAGCTCTGCATGAAAATGTCAAAATGGAGCACACACACACACCAATGTTCCTTCTTTGACGAGACCATGGAATTTGGTATTCAGTATTGTGTTTGAGGTCTCTATGGGGCACTAAATGAAGACCTTGGGGGATCTCTCTGACTGAATAAGCAGATTCAACGGCACTTTTAAGAACTGGGAGAGGAAATCTCACAATTAAATCTGAAATTAAAGCATTGGCCGAACCCCTCATCCATTGCTTAGCATAGTAATTATATAATCCCTGTAAATCTGGCACCATTATTATGGCATGTTTGTATTGAGAAAGCAGAAACTGTAGCAGGTGCAGCAAAAGAACTGGAATCTACCCACAAGTAGACCTGCCCAATAATGGAAGAAAGCTGTTCCACATGGAGGAGTGAGCACTGATACAAGCATGTCGAATATTACTCTGTTTAACTGGCCAGGTTGAAGTTGATTACAATATAAAACTTAAATCACAGGCTGGAGAAACCCTGCAGGAAACCGGTTTCTCAATTGGCTCAGCATATGGTTTGTGTGTGAGTGAAAGTAAGCTAATCGCATCGTCCTTATTTATTTGGCCACTCTACTTATCATCTGCACCAGAAGTTGTTTTTACGTACCGATCACTGCTTTGGTGCTGGCAGCTTCGACAGCTTTAGCAATTGGCCCATTCACAAAAACATACTTTGCCTCATTCTTAATGCATTTCATCCATATTGCATGGGGGATATTGTGAGTTATAGTTAATTTACCTTTCAAATGGGGCATCTATCTGAGATACTTCCATTTGGCTCTCCAATATTCATATTTTCACTACAGAACTCACTGCCTGAGCTTCTGAAACTTGCAGAATCAGTAACGTCTACTACTACACACTAGAGGATTTACCCCTTCCAACAATCGTGGGGGTGCATGTTCCCGACTGGAGGCAAGTCGATGCCAATTATCTGCCCAAATAATTCGGAAGAGTGAGGGGTTTACAAAATAATCGTAATGCTACCAATTGAGTCAGAGCCTCCCTGATGTTTGATAGACAGACCACAAAACGTCAGTCAACCTCAACCATGCAAGTTTTCCACACTCCAGTTCAGAAGGTGGAGGTTTGCCACCTGCTATTAAAAAAAAACATTGGATCACCTATCCTAACTCTTCACTCGGGAAATGACGGGGATCTAACTGAGACTGTATTTGTTTTTTAATAAACTAAGACATAAACTCAGAAATAAAGCAAGCAAAAAGCAATATGTTGTTATTTGGACACTAAACTTGAATGTTATTTCACATTAAATGAGATGTTCAGGTGCAGCCATCCCAACCATTGCTACTCCTCTTCAGCTCCACCAGAGCAGATGTTTCCAGGCTTTCAACTCATACAAGTCACCGAAGGTTTGTTGTAAAATTCAGCTGATGTGATCCGTTAATGCAACAACCACAGCTGAACGACTTTGTTAATGTCTGGTAGGTGCAGCGCTGACAGGGATTGGAGCCAGAGTGTTACCGTGACACGGGGTGTTACTAATGTTTTACTTTACACTAGAGTGGAGCTGTTCGCAGCCCTGTGTGTAGGCCGGGTGTTTACATAACTGTGAGTCCACGACATCCTGCAGAGTGTTTTGGCGTTGATGTGAAATCTATCAGAGGTGAGCAGATGGAAATAATGTGAAGCAGTTTCCATGGAGAAATCAAAGAATGAACAAAAAAATCACTTCTTTCCTAATGTGGTATAACTGTTGAGGTCGCTGCGTCGACTGCACACTGGGCTGTGATACAGGCTTTGGTTGCTTTAATACTCAGGCAGGTTGTGTTACTAACTGATCTAATGGAAATAATGAATTTTGATTATTAACCCTATCAAGTCCTGAAGCTCTCTCCACACGGTTACTGAGACAAATCCTTCATTTGTTGGGCCAGTGGACAATTAAAAAATCTCTGTGTCTGCTGTTCACAGAGCACTGCAGCTTTCTGCAATCAGTTAATGCCTGCGCCTGAATGCCATCCCATAAAATTATAACGACGGTCATGGTGACCTTGACATTTGACCAGCAGAATCTAACCAGTTGTGAACATTTTGAGTAAAACCTAAAGATATTCCCTCAAGGCGATCGAGAGATATCATGTTCACGAGCGCGGGACGGAAGGATGCACAGCCCCAGAAGATTACGCCTCTGGTGCAGAGGCGTAGAGGTTCCCGAACTCTGAAGATGTAAAGCTCAAACTGAAAGTGTGACTGACAAACACACACACACTCCATTCTTTACACATAAACAATAATCTGCATGGCCGCCCTGCTAATGCTTTTTCAATAACCTGAGACTCTGATTGCATCTCATCTCCCCTCCTCTCCTTCCTCTCCTCACTCTTTCTCTTATTGTCCCCCCTGACCTCTTCACTTCCTCCCTCTCTTTCTCTGTGCGTCTCACTCTCCCCTCCCCACACTCTCTTGTTTCGATCCGCTTTATGATGAGGTCCGTCAGAGCGGCTCAATAACCAAAGTGATGGCGGGAGAGAGAACAGAGGAGAGGGAAGTCTAGCGAAGTGCAACAAGGAGTTTGAATAGTTTACAAGAAGATGAAATAAGAGTTTACCGTGTCTGAGTTCACAGGATCGTCTCTGTGATCTCAGTTTTATAAAGCAAACGGCCATCTGTTACAGGAGAGGACCACAGTCTCTGAGGGTCGTTTTTTTGAAAGAACATCTACATAAGAGTCCTCCAGTCAGACAGAAAACAAATGTGTTCAATGAGAATGATTGTGACCCAGCATATAGACACCTTCAACCCCATCCAACTGATTATCCACTGAGATGTAAAAAGAAATGTGTCTTATTACTGCGTGGTTGTGATTGAGCAGATTTGATTGACAGTGGACCGATAAATATAAAACATTCCAACATTTGGCATTTGTCCAAACCAAACATACGATTTCTGGGACATGATGAGACACTTCTAGAGCTACTGTCCCTAAAAATTAATGAAGCAAGCTCAATAAGAATTCAGTGTTAAAAGCTGAGACCAAAAAGCCATGTTTCCTGAGGTGTGTGTGTGTGTGTGTGTGTGTGTGTGTGTGTACTAGCTGATAACAATGGCAGCGCTAAAGTGGAAGATTTTGAAATGGGCTTTGGCAGACAGACAACTTTTAAGTTTCGCTGTAGACGCCCACACACTGCTGCAGAGGAGTATGCACACAAACACACAAACACACACACAAGCAATTATTAATTGTACATGCAAATGACAGTGAAAGAGGACGTCTAAAAGACAAATGACAAACAACAGGTGGACATATTAATTATTACAACACCAAAATACTTTATTAAATCCCATTAGGATGATACACACGCGCACACAAGCAAATAATAAATACACAAATACCTGCAGACAGTGTTGAGCTGTTGACAAACCACCATTAATATTCAGCAGCCATAATACTCATACAGCTCTAAGCTATCTGTCAATCAACCTGCCAGTCTGACCTGACTTTGAATATGCATATATATCCTTGATCCATAGTGCACATTCTGAGCCAGAGTGTCTGTAATAGCGACCAGAGGATTGAGAAACGGTAGCGAGGTCCCGCCGATACAGGCGCTCGACCAATCCCGACAAACACTTGGACAAACATCACTGTGAAGAACTACCTACAATGACAGAAACAGTATTTGAGAAAAAGATTTTGATGTGTACTTTTTAGTTTGGTCCATGTCCCATCCACTAACATGGAAAAGGCCGGGTTTATGACCTATACTGCAGCCAGCCACCAGGGAGCAATCTGTGTTTTGGCTTTAGTTTTGGGGAGCAGTCATATTTCTTTTTTTAAGATTTTTGTTAAAAAAAAAGCAGCTTAACTGTACAGATGAATTGACCAATCACGACGCGGCTGCTCACACTGCAGACAAAGATGCAGACAGAGAACTATTGATTTGGTTTTGCCCATTAACAATTTTGGAAAAATGAATTCAATCAGACAACCATGTCTTCAATTACGCTGACAAAGAAAGACGAAAACAAACTGAGACAGAGGATGGAGACAATATGAAAATGACTCCAATGTCATTAAAACCCTGCACCAACAATCTGTCAACAGCTGCATCATGTCTCGTTAACTGAAGCAGCCCAATGTCAAACTAATAAGAACTGTGACTATTACATTTTTATTACCAATTTACCTGCAGATCATTTTCTGAAAGTGCTCATACAAAATCGTCAAATGTACAAAACCCAAAATATATTCTATATATTACTGTCATGCAAAACAAAACCACTGGTATCTTCAAATTTGAGAAGCTGGATCCAAAGAGGTCATTTTTACACGATTAACAAAATAGTTTGCAGATTTAATTGCTGATTAATCCTTTTAGCTCTGATGGTCACAACTGCTGAAATAAAGTAAGCTTTTTCACAGTGTAGACAGCTGTATCGATTTGTTTGCTCACATGTTGGTGAGATGGATGAACGCTAGAGACTGAGAAAGGCACAGGAAGCTAATCCGGTGTAAAACCATTTTATTTGAAAATATCTAATTACAATGGAGCCCATAGTTCTACCAAGGCTGATTTTCCACTTTTTCATCATATTCCATATACCTATAATGGGATCAGATACAAGAGCTTAATTGACTATTCGAACGCACCCCGACTTGTTTAAGAAGATTCCTAACTGGGTGAAACTGGTCCTGACATAGACTGCACAGAAACAAGAGAGAAGCAATATTAATGAATACCTGGTCTCTCACACTGTGAGGACGGTAATGTCTACCATAAAAGAGAGTTTTGTTCTATTAATGGCTTCCTTGTCGCATCAGTGCTCATAAAAATATAATGTTACTGTAACCTGAGGTGGCAGATGGCTGTTTACCCACCATGTGTTGTTACCATCTGGGAAAGCTTTGGAGAAAAATGTTTGGAAAAGGGCAAACGCTTCCAAAGTAATACTTAGTGATGTCCTCCAATCACCTTCTGTCTAACATGCAGATGTAAGACAGGGGAGGACAAAGCCCTTTTTTTCTAAATTGAGAAAAGCAACAAACTGTCCTAGACGCCCACAGCAGGACACAGATTGGTCAGAACCACTTTGGCCACAGGCGCATCACGTGGAGCCTTGCGAGGTAGATTCTCGCTCACTGGAAATCCAGCTGCCTCGCAAAGTTATCGTCACTGCATCTTTTCTAATCCATCAGTTCCTTGCAGATGTAAAATGGAATCGCAACAGTTTCACTCAAGCAAAGTCCCGATGGTTGGTTGTACCGGTTAAATCTTTAACGTGGTGATTTCATTTGATATTATCATTGATATTTTATCCTGACTCAAACATTTGGGGTCAACGTTTGCACGAAATACAAGGTGTCAACGTGTCTATCCATTTTTAATCGTTTCATCTCTAATGGCTTACTAGGTTATTTGAATGTAATGGAACAATCATTCATGTTATCAGTAACACACATGTGCTGTGTAAGAGGCTTCATTTAAAAAATCTTTAGTGGGAGAAATAACCAATTCATTCAATGTTTAATCTGTAGAAATATAAGATGTGTTCTTTTGCTCTTATAAGTGATCACACTCTATCGTCCTCAAAATCCCACAAACCGTGCTTTTGCTCTTAAATCTATCTGGCAATACTTTCTCACCTTGTATATACACACACACACACACACACACACACACACACACACACACACACACACGTCTTATGTGAGCTCTTCAAACAGAAGGAGCACCCTGCCATGTAAGATCAGCAGTCTGGAGGAAATTGACTTGAATTTCTTCTGGATAAGAAGCCAACACAGCCCATGATTCAGATAAAATAAAAGATAAAGGCACCATGTGGAATGTGTTGGAGGCATTTCATATCAGACGTATCTTTGTTTCCTGGTTTATCATTAACTTAAAAAAAAATACCGGTAGGAATTAACTCGTGATGTTTTGCTCTGATGGGTTGGAATTGCACATCCAAGAGGTCCCCTGTTGTTATTGGAATTATTTCCCATTCGACTCTCTTGTTTGAGATTGAATCTTTCTTTTGCATTATGATGTGGTTAAAGAGATAATCACTCACTTTTTTCCAGGAGAAATGATTTTTAGCCAGATGATATCGTTTGATGAGAAATGTTCTGGTCATTCTGCCCAGACCTAAGTATCAGGTGTTGGATGGATCAACATGAAACTTTGGACAGACCCTTATGGCCCAAAATCTCAATCCTCATGACTTTTAATGCGGGACATGACAAATATTGGGTCTCTGGATATGATGCAGGTATTCATGGTTCCCAGATGATGAATCCTGCAGAAATTGGTGATTTCCAGTCTTTTCCTGTAGTGCCACCAGCAGCTGAAATATCTACAGCATAAATTGGTCCAGGTTGGTTTCCAGTGGCTGTATATAAAAGTGAACGTAGAGTCCGGCAGTGGAAAGTAAAGCTAAAGGGTCTCAATTGCCCCCTGGTGGCTGGCTGCACTATAGGTCATAAACCCTTCCTCCTCTATATTAGTGGATGGGACATGACTCAAACTAAAAAAGTCAGAGTTAACATCAAATAAGTCCAGTAAGTTTGCTGAGACCAACTCATGATTGGTCAAGCGTGTATATCCACACGACCTCACGACCGCTGCTCCATCACTGACTGATTTTTTTTTTTTAGATTTTGACTTCATATCTGGATAGTGAGAGAAAGTGACGACACATCGTCTATCTTTAAATGTTTGAACATTATACCTGCTAAAACCAGCACATTGGCAACATCATTAAAAGCACGTGGCCATTCTGAGGTTAGCTTTTAGCTTGAGGCATCAATGTTCACCTTCCGATTCGAGACTCCGAGCTCTTGTTCTTATTAAGTTTGAATGCACTGACTTGTACTTAAGTCACCTTGGGGAAAAAGCGTGTCTGCCATTTGAATGAACTGTAACAGAGCAGCTGATCTCCCTGGAGACTTGTCTTGCTGCTCCAAGGTTAAATCCACTGAGGAGACGGAATTGTGTTGAAAGAAAAAGAAAATGTGGAGGTTTTCAGCTCAGAGAATAAATCAAAAATGAAAACTGAGGATTTCTGCATGAGGTTTGTGTTTTGGCTGAACGTATATATGTGAGAAATGACTAAAGGCTGAAAACCAATTTTGACGCACTTATCCCAGGTGAGTGTACTTAGTCTTGCTGAATTTGTGGGCTTGAAAGACATTTCCTCTCCTCTTCTCTCATCATTTCATCCTCAGTGGTTTGGCACAGACATGGCTCACACCCTGTATTTGGCAATAAGATAAACTAATCCTGGATTTGTCACCCTCTACAACCCTCTCTCTTTCACTCTTTTTTTTTTTAACTCATCTTATTATAAAAGCACCCCACGCCCAGCTTCCCTTTCGAAACTTCATCGTCCTTCCTCCCTTTCTCACCCTCCCCTCTGTCTCGTTCCCTCGTGTCCTGCTCTGGCTTGACCTTTGTGATTTCTGCGCAGCTCGCTCTGTCGATCAAGTCTTAAAATATTTAACCGTGTGCTCCTTTTCTCCCTCCCATTTCCCTTTTTGTCATCCTTCTCTTCCCATATTAGTATCAATGTCTTACTGCTCCTCACACCGTCTATTCCCCATCTCTCGGAGAAGTCTCGCTGATGGTTTGTATAGCCAGGGACCCATGAGAGCTCTCTCGCCTTCTCTTCCTTTCTTTGGCCTGTCACAACTTTTAGTAAAGATTTAGATTTGTGGGCAGCCAGCCACAGAGAGTTTGACTTGGCCACTTTAAAACGTGTCTGTTCCACTTGTCTTCTCTTTCCATCTCAGGAGAAGGCACTCCATGAACCTGTACTTTTTTCAGAGGTTCCCCGGGGATATCATTCCTAGTGAACGAATCTGAATGGAGATTTGTATCATTATATTCCCTCCCTGCTAATTTTAATGAGGTGCTGTTGAGTTTAATGGCCCTCCGCTGCCTTTTATTATGGAGAGAAGGATTCTTTCTTTTTCTTCTTTTCTTCTCCTTTGCAGCAGTCCTCATACATGCTGTGGGTATTGAGCATGTAATCACTGGGGGATGTTTTGTTTTTCATGATCACGGATACTTAATCACAGAATATTATCATCATCCATATCATTACACTCGTCTTCATATTACTACCCCGGCCAAGGACGTTATTTTGTCATTAGCAAAATTAGGTGGAATAGACACATTTTTCTATTTATTTTACAACACAATTTCATTGTCATTTTTATGGTTTATTAACTCACAAAAAAGCTTTGGTTGTACAGAGGCTAGTGATACGAATCATTTGAAGATTGCCTATAAATATATATATAAACTAGCTGCTGTGACTTTAAGAGCAGAGAGACTAAACCAAAACAATAAAGCTGTATTGGTGATTATTTTTCATTGACAGAATAACAAGAATTACCGCACTGCGATTGCATGCCTCTGCCAAGCAGTGCAGTTTCCATGTACATAGTTCTACATATTTTTTTCCAGATTCATATAAGGTCACTGTGAAATCATGAAATCAAAATACTTCAAATGGCCAAAAAAACATTTTTGAGGACACCATGACCTTTTGATGACCAAAATCTGGTTGGTTATCAGTTAATCAGTGATCAGTAATCGGGTCATCCATAATTCCAAGTGAATTGTGCCAGATGTAATGAAATTCCCTACTCGTAGTACTAAAATATCACATTCACAGGAAAATAAGATCACTGTGACCTTGACCTTTGCCCTCCAGGCCACCAGATTCTAATCAATTCATCTTTGAGTCCAAATTAATGTTTGTACCATATTTGAAGAAATTCCCTCAAGCTGATCTTAAGATATCACGTTCAAGAAAAACATTACATACTTTGTGAGGCCAGCGTGACCTTGACCTTTGGCTACCAAATACTTATCAACATTCAACCTTGAGTCCAAGTGAATGTTTGTGCCAAATTTAAAAGTGTTCACGTGAATGGGACGGACGACCCGAAAAACATGTGCAGAGGCATAGAAAATATTGATTAGAGCAGCTTTAAATATTCAGTGAACTTGGACAAACATAATTGAATGAACCTGTTGTTCAGAAGTGTGCTGAATCCAATGAATTATCAAGGATTAAAGAGCTTGTAGAGCCCGTGTTAGGGCATTAGAATGGACTTTGCAGACTGCCTGGATTTAAGGGTGCAGCATGTAAAGCCCGGATAAACCGTTCAATCCTTTCCCAGACAAGACAGCATTACCCAAACAATAAGCTGGAAATCCTATTAGGGCATGTCGCTTTCTCCCAACACGTCATACTGGGCTTTAAAACTTCTGCTTGAACCCAAGTGTTATCTCTCTGTGTTTTTAAAAAGGAAAGAGTTAGCAACATCTTCTAGTTTAAGTAGTCTAGGAGCAATGTGTGATACTGCAGCATTTTCTCAAGGATTTAATATTGTCAAGCGGAGAAAGACTGGGCTGGACACTTGATGAAAAGTCGTTGTGTATCTGTGTATTGATGAAGATGAGGGAGTTTGCTTAAGGTTGCTGTTTTATAGATGCAGTCCCTGGCTTTTCTATGTAAAAGGGAACATGTTTGCACCTGATAACCAAAAGCTGGGCTGGACGGTAAATTTGTTTAACGTCTTCATTTTTGTTGTTGCCTTATACTTCATCCTTTCTGCCTTTATTTTCTTCGAAACTGGCGTTTTGGATTATTGTGATTACAGAGCGACGCTGACATTTATTATTGCACTTTCGGCAGATGGAACAAGGGAGAGTGAGAGGGAGGGAAAGAAAGGCGTGTGTGGGGGGGAGATATGAAAGGACAGAAGATGGAAAACAGAGTCTTGGGCATCTGAAAATCTTTTTTTTGTGCGTACAGTCATGCTTTTTTTTTGTTGCTTCTTTGTGTACTTGTGTGCATATATGGAATTTGTCTATGTGGTTGTATGTGTTTCAGTGTGTGTGTGTCAGACACTTAACCCCCCACCTCCACCACCACCCTTCTGCTCTGCTGCTCATCCTGCTCTCTCCAGGGCAGGTAGTGGTTCACTGAGATAAAGGAGGATTACACAGTTGACAAAGACAGAATTCAGAGCAGCATTATTCATTTCCAAAGATGCACGATCTGAAATGACGTTTTTTTTTTTTTAAAAGCACTTAACTGTTTCTCTTTAAAGTCCTTCAGGGTTTTTATGGAGGAGGAGTTCATCAAGGAACATCCTGAGGACCTCTTACATTTGCTGAAACAAGTTTCTCTTTTGTCCTTTGTCACTTATCATGGATGACCTCACAGTTTGGGTGTAATAATAGTTTCATTAAACTTTTGTTAGATGATATAAAGACAGCCAGAGGGTGACTGAAAGGTTTTTGTGAGACAGGATTTCACAACAGATCTGAGATGAGGTGTTTTCTTCCTCTGTCAGTATTCCTTTATTGACATATGACTTATGTGCCACTCATTAAATACTCTAATGTTGTACAGTGCAATGAACCGTGTGGTACTGTCAGACAAGACAGTCACCAAGAGAAACAACCACGTTTTAATTCATAGCAGCAACTGCAATAACTCTTCAGACATTTATTAATTTCCCAGGTCAATATTTCTTTTAACCGTGATTAATCCCTAAACCTGAAGTTGTTATGTCTAAACCAAACCTTAACAATAGAGGTGTCACATTATAATAAAATTAAGTGAAACTAAATTCAAATCATACTGGCCTTTTTCATCTTGTTGAATATACAAAAAAGTTGCATTTCAATGGTGACACGTTGGTTAAGAAAAGTTCTTGTTGTGGTTTAACTGTTTACCACAGCACTTTTCTTGTCTTGATGACCACTCAAACTGCTTTACAGTACAGCTTTGTAATTCACCCACACATTTATACACAGCTTGTATGTGCAGCACTTGTCTATCATACATCAATCAGCCATCAGGGGCTATTAAGGGTTGAATATCTTGCCCAAGGACACGTACGCTGAATGGGGGACCTTCTGATTAGTGTACGACCCTCTCAACTTCCTGACCCACAATCTGCCCAATTCTCTTTCAGTATTCAAGACAGTTTCTGCAGTATTGCAGTATGTGATCATAACAAGTGGCATAAAAATGTATATTACAACAGTTTATACTGTTGATTGTTCTGAAATAAAACTAACACCAGTGCCATGACTTAAAAAGAGGCAGTTTATTGTATTTAAGACACAGTTTTGCGTAGACCACTATGAGGGTTGGCCTCGAAATAGCTTCAAAACAAAGCAAACTATTTCCAGCACTGTGCTGATGTGCTTGTCAAAGCGTTCAGCTCCAGTCGTCATTATTCAAATCAAACACCCTCATTTATTTTTTCTGTGTAATGAAAAATCACTTGCTGTTGCTACGTGAGGTTTGTAAATCATTGTTGACACCGGCCATGTTACCATATGATAAAAGCATGTATGCTCACTTTTTTTCACCGTCAAAATCATAGTCAATGCTGTGGTAGTCTGGTTCAATCATAACATGGAAAGGGGAAGATATTGCAGAACACCAAACCCAGTATTGCAGTCTGTATAATGTGTTATTATATGAGAGAGGAAGAGGCAATAACGTGGAAATATTTAATTATCTTGTCATCCTCCCGCCTTGGTGTTCTCCTCTGTAATAAATGTAAACTTCTCTTCAAACAGTCTGCGAGAGGCCATTTCCTGCTACCTGATCCATTTATTTCAGGATAGCAGTCTCACAGGACATCATATCTTGACGTGGAGGTCTTTGGGGTACAAATAAATTCATCAACTTGGTGGGCAGCAGCCTAAGATCCAATCAAAACCTGAAAGTTGGTCTCAACAGAATGAGATAACAACAGTGATTAAACATGCTGTTTACTCTGTTATGAAAACAGACAAAGCAAAACTGCACCTGGGTGTTTGGTAGATATTTATTTTCTACTTTATAAAGGTGCACAGACTCATGGATATGAGCACAAACAGCCGATCATAACAAGCGGCATAAAAACGCTTGGTGAAAACGATTGAAATAAAACATTTTTATTGACAGCATTGTTTCCGCCATAAAACGTGTTTAAAGGCTCATTTATGCTCGATAGAGCTTCCTGTCTGTGGTCTGCCTTCATTGCGTCTGTATTTATGCTCGTCTTCTAAAAGCCTACGTATTTGCAGCATTTCTAATCAATGTTGCAAATACCCTTATCTTTCTGATGTTCTCCATTACACGTGGCATCTATTGGACTTCTGTCCGTCCTGGGAGTGGGATCCCTCACATGAGGCTCTCTCTGAGGTTTCTATGTTCTTTTGACCCTGTTAAAAGTTTTTTTTGTAGTTTTTCCTTACTCTTGTTGATGGTTAAGGGCAGAGGATGACACACCTTGTTAAAGCCCTATGAAACAAATTGTGATTTGTGAATATGGGCTATACAAATAAAATTTGATTGATTGATATGGACGGAATGGTGTAGCACCATCGGAAATCGTGGGGTGGCAGTTTAGCGAAAAGCGGAAGTGAAACAACGATAGGACATGTACAACAAATTTCAACAATGGTGGGACTCTTTGAGGAGAGACTTTACATGTTGGTAAGAAACTACACTCACTTTTTCACAGGGACAAGGACTTTCTAAAAGGTACATTGTCACAACCTCCTCCACCGACGCCAAGATTGTTGTTGCTACAAACTCTACTCTGTGCAAACCCTAACAACCACGCCAGCGAAAAAGAACGCATGGAAGTATGTGGGCAGTGATGTTTACATCATTTGATTCAGACCTCTCTCTTTTTCAAACATAAAGGCAATGAGCCTGCAACAAATTATCGATTGTCATCAACAAATCAACTATTACAAATTATCATGTCCTTGCATTTTAATTGACCAACTTCCAAATGTCTTCATTAGCTGGTTTACAAGATACACTATCCAGTGATGCATTGTCTCTGCCATGTTACATTACGGAAGTAAAACGTAACACATGGACTAAATTCATGTTCAGTACAACAAGACTGAGAGCTCGATATGTAAATTAGAATAAATTAATATTTGTTGTTGTCTAAAACAAAAATTAAATGACTCAAATGCCGCTAGAGTTCCACAATGAAGTGTGTACACGTGTGTTTGTGTGCGAGGGTATACGCTCTTTCCTGAACCAGTAGAAATAAATTATAAAAATAAATCACAACCATTATTTGTAAATATCATTATTATGGAATTAAAAATGATTCATATAGTTTGGACAGGCAGAGGCAGAGAGGCGAGCTACAATTTTTCCACAGCAGACACCTCCTAGGAACATTAATTGATCACAGACGTACCGCCTTACCCTTCCACCACTTTCAAGATAACGATTTAATGTGAGGAGGGCTTGATCTATTACATGCAAAGGGTCGGAAGGAGTAAGACAACACAAATGCTCACTTCTTCTGACTCCGTGTTTAAGTATGTGTTAATACATGCTGGTTTTATTTAGTATCTAATGGCAGGAACCCTAATTCCAATATATATATATAAATCAAATGTATATTTGTTGAATTTAATCAGTGGATACAGATTACAGATCAGAAATGCAGAAGGAAAAGTCAAAGCAGGAGTTTGTTGATTGATGATACAGCATGTCTTTTAAAGTCTGAAACATCTGCCTGAGCCAGTTTATGAATATGCATGACTGTGTTGTGCGGATCGCTTGCGATCGCTGCCGGTGTGTTCTAAAATGGTGTACACACTTAGTGTGGTTAGGTAGAAATGCGGTTTCTAGAAGAAGTGTCTAGTTGATCCTCTGAATTTGCAATGAGAAAAAGGCACTGAAGGCTCCCTGAAGGTATTTTGCTCCATTAGACCGTCAAGCAAACAGCTAAACAAAGGACAGGCTCTTGCAATTGTTTGTGGACTGTGATGAAGTCAGGATTTCTTCTTTAAGTTCAGAGGGAGCTTTCCAACAGCTCAGAATACATACGTAGGCAAAATGAATACAAAAGCTTAAGGGTTTGTTGGGTTATTTCTTTAAATTTGTAGCTGAGGCTGACAACAGGATTACATAAAAACAATCTTGCCTAGAGCAGCAACAACAGTGCAGAGTAACGAAGAACCTGCAAAATGCTGATCTGAAGTAAATGCAGCACTGGCTATATCATCTTGATTTGCCTTTTTCACAAGAACCCCCGACACAGTATAGGTGTGTAATGAAAGTACCCACTGTTCAGTCTAGTCTATTCATTAGACTTCGTTCAGACGGGTGCTTGAATCAAATAGTAGAGCAGATACTGGATCGACAAAAGTCAGTACTTCTTCTCTGAAGTCTTTTTGACTTGAGTATTTAACTTTTCAATCAAAATCAATTAAGTGTCAAAATAAAGTCACATAATGAAGTTAAATGAAACTGTATTCACACTGCACTTTCCTCATCTTATCAACCACTCAAAGCTCTTCACACTTCAAGTCACATTCATTCATTTACACTGCGCTTTCTCTGTCACACACCATTCACGCTCTGACGGAACACCGATCAGGAGCCCAAGGACACTTCGGCATGCAGACTGGAGGAGCCGGGGATCAAACCGCCAACCTTGGTTAGTTGACACAGTCAGCCATCTGACAAAGTGATAGTCAACTGGTTCAGACGGCAACAAGTTAAGAGCCAACTCAGAACAACAGGGGACACGTCTCTTGTCCCAAATCCAATGCCCCTGCCACGTTGCAGGTGTTTAGCCAGGACCAACACATGCACATGCTGGGCCTGGCTAAACACCAAAGGCTAAAATACAGAGGGTCAATCCCTCAGCTGGGACTTCTATGTCCATGAGGTGTGAGTCCAGAGCTCATTCTAATCAGTGAGACAAAGAGGCTGAGTGGATTGGTTAGAATGGTCGGAGCCTGCCAGGTTTTCACACATTCAGCATAACCAAATGTAAAAAGAAAAACGAGAAATGCACTTACATTTTTAACTGTCATATTTACATACATTTCTGTCCAAATGTTTGAAAAATAATTCAATGCATTTTAGAGCGTTATGTTCTGCGGTAAACATAATTATCAAATTAGGCTCAGACAGTAAGAGACGTGTTTAATGAGGAAGAGGAAGAAGCAGGAGGATCTCGGCCAGTTTTCCAGCTTTGTTCTTTGAAAAAAAAAATTCACTAAGTTGAAGGCAATGATTTACAATGAAAGCTAAATGTTTGAGCTATCAACGGTATTTTATCTCATGTCTCCATCTGCTTTAGAGGCAGAGAAATGAAAGTTTAATGCAAATGTTGGCAACTCTTTTGGCTCTTCAGAAAACCCTCAGGTTTCAGGTGGTAGTTTTCAAACAATGCCTCGGTTTAGAGGCTGTTTGTATTCAGCTGTCTTAGGTCTTAATAGGTTCGTTATTAACTTGAGATCCCATTAGCATTACTTACTGTACCATTATGACCACACTGTTAAGAAGTATGAGGGACCCTGATTGGCTAATGGCTGTTCTAATGGTACATTTTATTTTAAGAGTGCATAACAGAAGTCAATTAAAAAAGCATTTTTAGGGAGTGGTTCTGTCTGTTTAACCTGAGCGCTTACGTTAAAGCTGTGTGTGTAATAATAATAGATTAAAACATCTAATGTCTCTTGTGATGCTCCCATGAAAACCCATCAAGTTATATAGAATGTGTGAAATTGCCTTCAATCCCATTTACACGCTAATTGAACTCCTGTTTGGACAGACATTAGGGATTTCTTTGTTTTGATGAAAGGAAATGATTAAAATATGATGATACAAAATATTGCTGCACCTAAAAGGCTGATGTTCTGTAACCGCTTTCACAAAAACGAAATCTGGTTTGAAGCTGTGTGTATATAATTTGCTAAAAACCCAATGAAAGGAATGTCGTGCGAAGCTGTGCACTGGTGAGACAAAGCGGCAAATTCGTTTGAGATCATGCGAGATGGAGAGAGAACGGAGGTGAATAACTCTGTATTGTTATTTCTCATAACTGTGACGGACTGAGGCCAATTTTGTCCATTGGAAATGAAGGGAGTTTGTTAACATGATGCTGTCCATCTATCTTGCACACGCACGCACACACACACACTTGCACACGCACGCACACACACACACACACACACGCACCAAATTCCTCCCCCAGTAACATCATCCGTCATTTTCGAGCAGCGTTGCCAGATAATGCCGCGCTCTGACGCTGCTGTTTTCAAATTAAAAAGCAATCCTTTTGATTTATCCTACGACACTATCTCTACTATAAAACTTCTAATTATAAATCTCATCTTCACCAGGGACGATGATAACCTGAGGGTTAAGCAGCAGACGTCTGATTTATTTATGAAAACACGTTTGAACAACTTGATCAAAGATGGTATGAAGCCAGTATAAATAGAAACTCACAGAGGGGGCGGGTGTCGGCGTACAGGATCTTCAATCGCTGGTTTGGAACCCCTTGACTGGCAGAGGGGAAAGTGAAGGCGCCATGCTGCCAAACGCTCCAGCTGACACGGTGAATGTGTCATTGAGTGGGACAGCTATCACATGTGCATTTGTTTTATTCTATGGAGAAGAAACGGGATGAATCTCTAACTCCTCCCTAAGTTGTTAAAATACTTACATTTCATTCTATTTTAAAGGAGACTGTTACGACCCTAGCTCGTAGAGGAAAAGGGAAGTAGTTGAAATTAAAGTCATTTATTTACAGAGAAATGAGGCAACCAACAGAAACGAGGTCCTGCGAGTGTTGCTCCAACAATCCCAGTGAGATTCTCCAGACTTAAAAAAACAAAAGGAAAGAAAAACTTAAGTATAACATTTCTCCTTCGAGCAACAATTCTAAAATGTGTCCTTAAAGACAACTACAATCGAGCCAAAACTCATGTAAGATCCTTTTATGTGTGATATTTAGCTTCTCGTGGAAATAAATAAGTCCTCCACGTGAAACCTTGTGTCAAAATGTAAAAACCATCTTGCTCCAGTGGAGCCGTTCTGCGGCCGTCAGCAGAGGACTGTGATTGAACTGGAATGCTTCCAAATCTGAGTGCACTGAGCTGGGAGAGTGTGAAGCAAAGGATTTTTTTTTTTTAATGCCAACCCAGAATGAATACGGTCCTCGAACCCATCTGTAAAACGTGTCCCCACATGCAGATTTTGGTCCTGGCTTGATGTGTGGCTGCGACAACAACAAATAAAACCCCTCGCCTCCTCCAGCTGATGACCTCAGTCAATCCAGAGGCTCGAGAGCACCTGAAAGCCGCCGAGCGAGCAGAAGCATTTTCCACTTCGTTGCCACGGTTACTGGTCCATAACAACAGTCTCCTGGGAACCCGGCAGGCTCTCGAGGAGTCACGTGATGCAAAAGGGAAAAACCTGCAAACCTTTGTCTAACATGGATCTGTCTCCGGGTCCTCGGGTTCCAGCGGCCCCACTTCACTGTGGGGTCAAGTTATATAACAGCTGCAATTTACCAGAGAAGCAAAGTTAATTCAAACGAAAACCAACAGCAGAGAGGATTAGGAATGAAAGGAAGAGGAGAGGAAATGATGGGTTATATAACAGAGCAGAAAATGCAGCTTTGACTTTCCACTGTTCCTAATGTTGTTTTGATCCTGTGGCAGCTTATTAGCACGAGTGTGCTTCATCATATTGCTTATTCATGAACATTGACGGGCGTCTGCATGCGGCTCATATCCAGCTCATGCTGCAGGAGAAGAGCAGACCATCCATTCTGTAATGTGTTTTTAACATTTTTGGTGGTGGTAAAATTGTTCATAAGTTCATTGTTTAATTACACCCATTTATACGTATATAATGCATATAATTTTTTATTTACATTGTATACCATACCTGCCTATAAACTTAAAACAGTCTATAAATGCATATATGAGTTTATCTCCTTATTCTAATGCACATATACTGTTCACATCCTGTGTCACTGCACTTTATCCAAGTCTCTCTACAAATTTACATCTGGAGTGAAAGGTGTATATTGTGTACACGTTCTGTATTTTTATTAAATTTTACTTTCATTGCCTATTTTGTCAAATTTAACCTTTTCCCTTATCTACCTTAATCCGACTATCTGCGACTCTAACAAGTGATTTTACAGAGCGTTGGATCAATAAACCTCGTCTTATCTTATCTTAACCTTTATTATAGTTTGAGGTTTTTATCACTTGTGCAAAAGAGCATCGTTCACCAGAAGAAAACGGATGATTGCAGAAAAAAAAAGAAGACAGCACAGACTTTTATCAACGCTTAACAATTCTCCAACTTTCTTAAACGTCTAGAACTCATTATTTCCACCAAGGAGCTTTTTTGACTCCAGATTGTCATGAAACTCGTTTTTTTGTTAAATGTCAGGTGTAATTGGTAGCACCGGTTTAGTCACGAAACTCTGTGGGAAAATTTCCACACTGTGTCATCCCTAGTGCAGATCTGATTAAAAATCTGAATCTGGTCAATTTAAATGGGTTTTATAAGGGGGCTGATGGGCCTCAGCGGTCTACTGGCTGCCATTCTAGTTGATAGTTAAAATCTTGCGTACCCTTTAAATAAGGTTCAGGTGGAGTGTCTCACCCACAGCCATCTGACAGAACTGATGTGTGACTCTACACTGTGTTACGTAAACTGACAAAGTCATTATGTCAAGGTTGATGTGAGTAGAAGCTGGATACCTCAGGTAAAGAGACAGCTGTATATATGCACATAGAGAAACACGGATATAAAGCAAAGCCCCACAGATATGAATGATTCATCCTAGACAAAATAAAGCAAAGCAATGTGCTGATGAGGTGTGTGAACGTGTGGGAATCAGTTTTCTGCCACTGTGCATGCACCTTTTTAACCCGTTTCCATATCGTGGATCGCCTCTGGTGTACCTGTACACCGTTACTATGACAACCAATTTCTGTCCAGTGTTGTCTGGTGTCCAGTGGTAGTATTTCAAAGCAGACAGTCAAGCATAAAGATGAGATGTTTTTTTTTTTCTGATTTGCCTGCAGGCTGAAGATAGCTGCAGTCTCATTAAGATTCACAGCAACAGGGGGGAAAAAAGGCGTCCCGGGATCGATGGACGCCGTCTGGGAGCCTGAAGAGCCACTGAGGGACCGCAATCATCATCAGTCTTCGGCTGACTGATTACAGTCCGTCCATCAGGATTGTCACACAGCGTGATAGATGGTGCTTAATGCATGTGCCCGTCCTAAAATTCATACAATTACAGGTACAGAGCCGAGCAAGGATTCACATAGATAAAGATTGAATTTGTAAAAATGAAAGGAACTGATTTAATTACTGGGACAGTGGACGTGAGTAGTAGATTCCATCTCACACCAATAGTACGGCCAACTCTAAAATTAACACAATTCCCTTGAACACAGTTTCTTCCCACTCTTATAAAACGAGTGTGAATCACAAGCTTGACACTCACACTCAACATTTGAGTCTTGAATTTCAATAAGCTAAGGGGCCAGCAGCCAGACTAATCCAGGAAGAATAAGAAACAAGAAGTGAAGTGAACTCTTAAACCTCATCAATCTCTTGATGAACTAATGAACTCCCCTCCGCGTCGTGCACCTTTTAAATAAATCACTGCATTGTCAGTACCTTGAGATTTTGAACTCGAATGGCGGTTAGTCTTGTGTCTCGTGTGCGTCTGTTATTCACACAATGAGCATATCTGCTGCAGGAGCGGCATCATGTAACACCACTCCACAACATTTCATAAAAATCCTACTAACAAACAGATGAATGGACAGGGGTGACAACATAACCTCCTTGACAGAGGTATACAAAATATTTCAGTGGGAAACTTTTAAGAAAAGTATTTCATGATTACTTCCAGAGCAGCCTGACAAAAACATCATTTCCTCTCCGTCTTCAAGGAGGAGTTTGAACATGCTGAGAGAGACTTCTCTATTATCCTTTCACTATATCCTTCAGGTTTTCAGGTGTATGCCAAGGTCAAGTTGGATTTCTCTCCAAATCAAAACATGGCTCACAAAGTAAAATGGAGTGCACAGGATGATTTTTTTCTCTTGTCTGCAGTTTAAGCAGGATGTAGTTTCCTCCTCATCTTTAGTGAAGAGCAAAGGTTTGCCATACATTTATTAATTTGTGGCGGCTCGCCAAAATATTACCATTAACTGCCACATGTTGATTTTCTCTTTTATTTATGTCATTTTTTTCACTGAGGACAAAGATATTGGAATTGATTTCTCTCGTGTCCTTTCACTCCATCCAGCATCTACCATCACCACAAATTCACTGAGACTAAAAAATAATTGGAATAAAACCTGCTCTGACTATTTAGAAAACAATTTCTGAAAGTACATAACTGGGAGAAGGAAGAAAGAGGGCATTTCTACACCTGCCACTGTGTTCAGCCCATAGATGCATCTCCACTTCCTCCCAACATCCAGAAATGAAGTCAAATTATCCAGGATATGAAGCTGCCATCTTGCCAGTCTGTGCAAAAATGTGCACATCTTTGATGTGTCCTTTGACGGTTTTAATCCATGTCAATAACCCACCTGAAAGCGCATTTCGCATGAACAGTAACAATGCCAAGTGGAAACAGGCAGGCATGCACATGCTAGTGTACACAGGAAGCCTTTGGTTGTTAGTTGCAGAAAAAGCTATTGGCTGCAAACAAGATTGCTTGAATAATAGCACGTCTCCTACATTTGAAAGTTGTTTAGTTGTAAAATCCAGAATTGAACTGCACAACAACTTGTAGCAAAGAACAGTAAAGTGCCTTCTGAGCCATTTTATTGAACACAATTTAATATATACAAACTTTAGTTCGTTCAACTTGCAAACAAATTCTCAGTGAAGATGTTTTTCTAAATGTGGCACAAACCAGCTTTTCCCTACGTCTGTTCCTCCCTGAGCCAGTTGCTGGTAGTCATATGTTCACAATAACAAACCATGTCACATGACAAAGCTCTAAAGGGCATGAGCGTGGTCAACATTGTCCTCCTGTCATGCTCTGGCAGGCTGCTGCTGCTCCTTCCAGCGCGCGCACACACACACACACACACACACACACACACACACACACACACACACACACACACACACACATAGAAAGCCATCTACGTCAGTCCATGCGGTGCAGGAGATCAATGATTAACCGGTCAGATGCACTGCTGCATCATTTCAAGCTGAGTGAATACGTGTTGAAGGGAGAAAGAAGCCAAACAATGGATGTGAGTGATAACACACACACACACACACTCATCAAGCAAAGAAGCGGGAAGAGGCTCAGACACACCCTGCTTGTCCTTACATAGAAACAGATACATCTCACCAGCACATCTCTACCATTTCTCCCAGGAAAAGACAGAAAGGAGAAGAGACGAGGGAAGTGTTTGAAGTTTGATTTCTGACTCAAATCATTTGATTCAGCCAAAAATAAATATAAATAGATGAAAACGTCAGGGAAGAAATTAGGATGCGCACATCTTTTCTTTGGAGACGCATACTTCTATTCCTCCTTATCTTTCCTGTAGGAGGTCACATTGTTGCACAATCCTGACTGGGCTGTAAAGTGTTTTCAACTTTTAACCGAAGAGCAGCGTTTTACCTTATTCACAACATTCCCATCCCAATATGTTTTCAGTGCTGCTATGTTTCTGAAAGGGCCGACACAATAAGGCAGCAGCACAACTTTGTGTGTAGCCCCATATTCACAATACGACAAACATCAAACCAACACAGATATGGGATTATTTCCCACAGAGCTGAACGCCTGGGTAAATTGGCCGATGTGTGAACAGATAGCAAGCTTGTTGTGCTTCACTGCTGATATGATTTAGCTTCTTGCAGTGCTCACAACAGTCAGAAAACAGTGAAGAAAAATCTGCCAACCAAGTAACTTAGCAACATGACAAAGCAAACTGAACTTCCCATGCATAACTTTGCAAAACCAAAAGCAACACATGAATAAGCTCAGCAATTAGCTCTGGTTAACGTAACATGTTCAGAGAAGAGAGTGCAGGGCTAGCTCCAATTAAATTAATTGTGTTATAGTATTCACTTAAATTATTATTATTGTAAAACAAAGTATAATTGAAGGGTTTTAACACACCGACATGGATCATTTGTCTATGTACATACTGCTCCTAACATTTAAGTATGGTGTCAAAGCAGACTTATTTCATAGCGTATTTCTTTCTGTCTTTATTGCTCCAGCCACGTTGCTAATCAGAAAACACAAAGTAAACATATGTTACAAACGCACTGAGACAGCGAGAGCAGGGACAATTAAGCTAACTCTCGCTTTTGGGGAAAGGGGAATAATTTGGATAAATGTTAAGATTTAGTAGAGCATAAAGAAAACACACGGACAGTTAGCTAGCCCTCAATTTCCCATAAAATTAGGATAAACAAATGTTAAGATTTAGTCTCAGCAAACATCAGCTCAGGGCAAGCATGAAGAAACAGGGGAACAGTTAGCCTAGCTCCAAAAGGTAAAGAAAATGATGTAGTCTGCAAAAGTGAGTGATAATTATCAGATAAAATACCAATCAAATTGACGAATTGCAATTCTATATTTTGAAGGGTGACACTCTGAAATAACCAACAAATCATTGGTAATTATCTGCTCCCACCAGTCACCCTCCAGAACCAGGGAAGTTCACGTGGTGTAGAAGTGATAATGAGGGCAGACAAAGCATCTGTCACATTCAGTAGATTTAATGAAGAGACACAGAGATTCCAGTCGCTCGTATGTCAATCAAACAATGTTGATTTCAGATCCCGGGGCTGTTGAGGTTTTTGGATGTGAACGTTCTCTGTTCTGGCTTCTCTGTTCGTCTTTCAAGCAAGGGCTTTCTTTTATGAATATTAACAAAAGACAATCGTCTATTTTTACCTCTGGTTCCGATGTGAAAATACGGCTTTCTTCCCCAAAAACAACGTAGTGCTGTGTGACGCTGTGTTCCCCACCACTGTCCTATTTCTTCAGGGGTTTTGCTCCAGGAAAGCGGCACTTGTTCAAAAAGCTGTTTCCTTGTTTGGTGATTGCACTTTTGCTCCTTCTGCTGATTGACATGTTGCTTAAGAGAATGTCAATCCAGGTGAGGAATAGATAAGAGTCACCTAATTGCAAAACACACAATTACGTTTGTCCCAGGAGTATCAATTAACACATCCTAGGACACCATGCTGCATGCACAATGTGTGTTTCAGCTCAGCACTCTTCCTTCTACTGTTACACCAGCTATGTGAGTTTCTCTGGATGACAGCATCAAGCCTGAGAATACCTCCTCGGGGAAGGTTCTTGCCAAAGAGCTGTGTCAGATTCTGCAGTTATAGGGATCTTGCTTGGGGGAGCGGCAAGATGGTAAAAGACTGAAACAGGTCACTGCTTCTGGTCTGCGGCCGGGACACATAAAGTGTGGCTGTTCTTTACTGGCACTCCAACCCTTGTTTGCAATTCCCCCCGAGGGCACAATGAGCAGAAAATGGGTTTGCCATTAGCAGTATAAATTAGGATTAACCCATCGATAAATAACCTCACTCTAAATTAACTTTTTTAATTTAGCTTAATTAAGTTTAAATGTCTTGTGTCCCATAGGGACTGAAAGAGTGTAAACACATTTCAAGTTCCATCCTCATATAGAAAAGAAACAACAGGACCAGATGATTGACCATTAAAGCTTTGTTGTTGCAGCACAAAACTCTTTTAGGGAAACGATTCTCTTTTTAATCAAAGACTAAAATCCTGAAGTGTGCTTCAATGAATTCCTGGTGTCCCTCGTGGTCCATTTTACACTAAGAGGCAGTGTTCAAACTTTAAGTGCGTTCACACACACAAGTCAAATAACTCATCAGAGGAAGTATTACTCAGCTTATGAAAACAGCTGTGTTAAGTATGCAGGTGGCTTTCAGAAGTCTGAGGACCCAGATAGTATGTGGATAGATGAGGCCACTTCGGGCAATGATGCGGCAATTCTGGCCCTCCTGTGGCCTTAACAAAATTAATGTAAAATTTGTAAAATAGCAAATGTGGCCCAACTATCCCAAAGCAAATGTGGCGCTTTTTGGGCAAACATGCGCTGCTCTCTGCAAGGTGTAATCTGGATGTGAACCTAAAGTGGCCTATCTGGTAAATGGTGAATATGGCCCAAATAGCACAAAACTAATTTGGGCCACATACCACATGGAGCGGTAGTGCTGAAACTATTTTGCTATGGGGGAAAATACCTAGATAAGACTTACCCTGAAGTCGATGCCCACAGTAGAGATGAAGCTCCCGGCTAGAAAGGCTCCATCTTTGAAGCGAACCAGCAGACAGGTCTTCCCAACACCTGAATCCCCCACCAACATCACCTGAGACACACACACACAGGTGGAGGAAGAAAGACCTCAGCTGAAATCTTGTACACACATACACAGGAACGCACATATACAGTACACACTTCTCAGTTGCCCATATACAGGAGAAATTATTAATATCATTCATATTTCTATGAACCAAGAGCTTGTTCGTTTCTCTTTTGTTTATCATCAGACAACAAACTCAAATTCACTCAGTTCACTGTTGTATCATCTGATCATTTTTGTGTGTCCCAATACTGACCCAAGCACTGTATGCACTAATGCTCCTCTAATCTGATATTTAAAGATTCTGGCAGCAATACATGCTAATATGAAATTTCACTGTGTTGCTGAGATGAGATGTGATATTTGAGACACTGATCTGTTACATCTGAGTGCATTAAACAAAGGCAGAGTGGGGCAGTGATTTTTGGCAGCGCTGCAGGAAATAAAGCAGAATAATAAAATCAGAAAGGAGGGGAGGGGTGGGGGGGGTGTCAAGACTGCACTGCATTAGTTAGCGCACATTCACTTATTTGGTTGTGAGCGGCCAGCGAGCCCAGGCCGGGTGTTGAATTCTGTTTACCCGTCGAGATGTGTTGTTCCCGTTGCCCCCCCGAGCACATACTCGTGCGGTCTCGTGGACGGTCTAGCTCTATGTGCAGTGCACACACACACTGTCCGGCACTGCATTATTTATCCCTCTTTTACAAGTTCACTTACTATTACTTATGCCCAGTTCTGCACTCAAGTGTTGGCTTGTATGAAAAGACAATCTGCACAAACATAAATTAGTAGAAGCACCCGCCAGAGTGGGCCACTGGAAGAAATGAGCAGAGTCCATCTTCTTCACAATGAAAAGAACCGAATGTGATTCACAAGCAAACCACAAGTTGATCAGATGACACTTTGGCTCCTTTGAGCTGAAACACTTTATCTGAACTAATGAATTATTGAATTCACTGAGAAACAAAAAGTACAAATCTATCTGCCAATGGGCCGACTGGCTCTCTGGATAAGGCTTGGGAAGGATCCAGTATATAGACAGCCCTGTTGAGCAGCTCATCATCCAACCTTAGATTTCTACGATGTTTCTCTCTATGTTTAACTAAGTTTAAGAAATGATTTTTTGTTACTATCCTGGAAAAAGTTGTAAAGATTCGTGGGTCGTAGCTTTTTTAGCAGTAATTTTTTGCCCAAACTGCTCACTTCCCTGCCACCTACTGACTCAACGAGGTCATAACGTGACATGAGGCGATGTGAGCAACAAATCACAACAGAGATAAATTACGTGCAATGATTAAGTCAGTTCGGGGTTTTTGTCTTCTGAACTTAAGATCGCATTTGAATCTACACTGACCTCATAAATTGCCTCTCTGAATTGTAATTGCGGGAAATCCATCGTAGTGACAGCGACCTTTAATCCCTGACACTGTCGGGGGGGCAGAATTATTACCCGCTGCCAGCCACATGATGAAAATGCGCATATGCTCAACGTAGATCATCATTTGTGTTTGTCATCTCCAATTCATAATGCATTATTGTTATGTGTCATATTATATTAACTCTGTGTCATATATTATGCTGGAAGGCCAATGGGGCTTCAACTCATGATAAATCCGTCAGGTATTTTTTCATTATGTGATGTGTTCAAACAAAACAATCCAAATCTCAAAGGCGTGAATCTAGTATGATACTTAACATGATGGAACTCTGTCTGCAACACTATGGTATTATAATAATCCAAAAGAAACATACAGTTTGTCATGTGTCGGCTACAAACAAGCTTCAAAGGGATAGTTCACCCCAAAACTGAAAATGTACTCATTATCTACGCACCACTATGCCGATGGAGGGGTGGGTGAAGTGTTTGAGTAGACAGAAGACTTTTGGAGTTTCAGGGGTAAACAGCGTTGCCAAATTCAATACAATTGAAAGAAATGGTTGTAAATTCTTCAAACGAAAAAAAAAACAACAGAAGAAAAGCCTAAATGTTCTCTGATATCCTCCGGAGCTGCGTTTACGTGTGGATCACAGCGACATTACTTCAGTTGTATAGGATTCGAGTGCTACAATTTTTACCCCTGAGACTCCAGAAGTGTTTTGTGGAATCAAACACTTCACCCACCCATTCATCGGCATAGTGGTGAGAAGATGAGTGAATTTTCATTTCTGGGTGAACTATCCCTTTTAAGCTGCTTTCAGACATGCACCAGACATTCTCCAGAGGGGCCATATTTGTGAATGCAAATGTCCAAGTGAGAGCCTCTGGACTTTGTGCGGACTTTCTCCGACCAGCCCCCCATTTCACCTTGAGCGAGTGTTGAAGGTGTTTCCAACCGAGACAGACGCAAAAAAGAAAAAATACAAAAACAAAGTAGATCTCTGCATGACAAAGTGGTGTCTTTCACTTACACACACCAACAAAAGGTGTTGAGAGCTTTTAGTGATAAGAGCCAACGCTGGTGTCGATGTGCTGTCAACAAAAAACACCTGATCTCCGCAGCAGAATGAAAACGCTACATCCTGCCTCTGCCTGAAAACGGTTGTATAGACTTGATCTCAGCACCCCCAACTCTGACTGACCTCCAATATTCCTGGTCACAATCTAACATATAAAATACATATAAGACAAAGAGAAAGATATAAGCAAAGTTTGAAACTTGATAAATCAAATGTATGCAATCATTTATTTACTCAATTTAACTTATATATGATCAATTGTCAGATAAAAAGTCAACTTGTGTAATATTGATCAGACACTAGTATCTGTCTCTTCTTGGCAGGAATGAGCTTCCATACAGTTACCTGAAAACATGGCCATATGCTTCTTAACTTTGTAAACACACTGGTCAACAACACTATACTGGCTTCAGTCTTTTTCTTATATTCAGCCTCTGGCATCGAACAGTCGTTTTCTGGGAGAAAAAACTAATCTTGCAACTCTGCAAACGAACATTCAAACTCAGGTGACAGGAGATAAGAATCTTTTCTTTGGATCTAAATGCTCTGACCTCGCAGCAGCAGGGATCGCACCTGTGGACATGTTGGAAACCTTTTTCCCAGAATCTCTCAGCTCACCTTGAAGGCGATGTCGTAAAACTCTCCGCTGTTGCTGATGGACGGTCTGCTGGGGTAAACCAGTCCGGAGGACGGAGCGGCAGCGGCGGCCAGACCTTTCCCCGTCCTCCCGCCGCTGCTGCTCGGCGACGCCTTGGGGCTCTTGGCGGCCCCTTTGCCTTTCACCGCCTTCTTCCTGGACATGGCCCCGATGACCTGGTCAAGCCCCGGAGAGAAGAGAAAAAGCGAAGAGGAGCGAAGTGTGGAAGAGACGGGCGATCTGTTCAGGCTGCTGTTACTTTTCCCTGTTGCGATCGGAGGCGCGACGAAGCGAATAGAAGTTCACCTGTGCGTCAAAACCATGACTGTGCGTAAAAGCGCAGATCGGTCACGGACACAGTGAGGAGACTGTTGGGCTGAGCCAGCTGTGGACCCGGTGCAGCAGCTGGATGAATGTGAGGGGTCTGGTTCACTATGTAAACAGCTTCTCTCCTCCCTCCCTGGTGTTGTGATGATGGGAGCGCACAGAGCCATGGTGCGTCCGTAGAGAAACTCCACCCTAAAGCGCAAATAACATTATACTTCCACATGAGTCAGTGGCTGTACGTTTACATGGAGACCAATATTCCGATATTAACCAGATTAAATAATTGGAATAAACCATATTAACATTATTTTCTGGTGACCTTAAAGGGATTGTTCACTGAAAAATTAAAATTCACTACTCCCCACTATACCGATGGAGGGGTGGGTGAAGTGTTTGTGTACTGCACACAAGCTCTTGCCCAAGGGTACAGGCGGAATGTGCTGAAGCATCGCTTTTATGGACATTGTGGATGACACCACAGGAGCAGAATGGAGGCATTTTCAGTTTTTTTCAATCGGCCCCCAGTTACTTCACTTGTATTGGATGCTGGAGGAATCATTTAAACTGTAACAACAGGCAACAACAGAAGCAATGTGCTTTGCCTTTTCTTCGTCTTCTTCTTCTCCTTGCTGCTTCCCACCATGCATTGCACCTTTGCAAACAGAAACGATGTACATGGTTATTTGCAGCGTGGGGAAGTGGGATCCGATCACAAGACACGTAGGGCCACATTTTGATGTCAGGTGTGAACGGGTACACGAATACACACACAAGGCGAGTGGAATCACACACACACAATACAAACTGTGTTACATGAGGATGCGAATAGTGTCACCTCTATACCGCGACTGTGACGAGTCTGGATCCAATCGTGCAACATGGAGATGTTGGTATCCAGGATATTTTGGCTTCATTTTTGGATGGTGGGAGGAAGTGAAGATGCGTCATCCATCTTTAAATACAGTCTATGGTCCATACCAGCTGTCATTTCCCAACACGTTTTATTAATAATCACCTCGAAAGACTGGGGCCCAATTTAGAGCTGTAGAAGGAATAAGACGTAAATTCTATTTTAGGTTGTGTTTTCTATTTTTAAAAGTTCAGCTTTGGTAATGGCACATAGTCAGTGTGTGACCGCCTGTGACAGGAAGCTTCACATTTTCTCCACACTTTCGCATTCAAGGCTGGCTTCACTAAGCCAGACAAATTCCACAGTATTATCACACACCTCCTTCTGGTATGGGACAGAGTTGCAGCGGACAGGCTGTAAAATGTGGGACTTCAGCATGACACGAGGTGCATGATTTACATAATGCTTTTTTTTCCTTTTATTCAGAGCAGCTCTAACGCAGAAATACTCTCGCTGGCTAAGGGAAACATTGGTGCTGGAGAAATTGCTACAGGAATTTTTGTAGAAGAGGGTGAGAGAGAGTTGAGGTGGATGAGAGGGCATCGAGTTTTGAAACCAGGATGGAAGCAAAGAGGGGAAAAGGTGAATTGTCATGGAAGCAACAAGAACTCAAAAAATATATTTTATACATCTTAAATCATTATTTTAACAACAATGCAACAGTGCACAAACTCTACCTCCACCAAGGCCCAACAGGCCCCATCAGGGTTCCAACGCAGCCTGGAAAACCTGGGAATTTAAAAAGTACTTTTCCAGTCAGGAAAACAAACTGAAATAATTGACGAAAAAAACACAATATCGTGGGAATAATCTTTATTGTCCTGGGATTTTTTTTTTTTTAAGTTGTATTTCCGCCCCCTACATCGATCACCTGTATTTGATTGAAATTGATGTCACAGTTGGTAAGAAGCTGTGCAGAACAACAGGCATGCTCTCTGCTGTAACTGTAAAAACCCATTATAACATTACCTGTTCAAACAATGCTTTGGCAATAACTCACAGCTTACTATGTGTACCTCATAGTGGGATTTCCTTTATGTTGAAGGAGGTCGAGCATCATAGTTTTGTCCAAGGTTCAAGTTCATATATACGCCGGAGTTTCAACCATTTCAGGAAAATTTTCAAGTAATTCAAGTAACAAAAAGAGGTCGTGGTAAAGTTTTGTACAGGTAACACACGGTGATGGATGTAGCCATTAATCATGAACCCTGCCTCATTGAAAAGAAGGAATAAAAATAGGGTTAAATGTGTCCTGCTGAGAAATCAACTAACCAACCAACAAACAGTTACGGGGGAATACATGACCTCCTTGGCGGAGATAATGATTATTTCACTTCCACCACTGTGATGATACAGATTCTAAATCCTTTGACGTAATGCAGAAAGGATGATCTGTCCTCTGCACTGGTTACTCACTTGCTGTGACGTGCATCTATGTCCCACACAAGGCTTTTATGTCTATTTGAATCTATAAACGTCCTTTAAATAGAGATTTTTAAACCTGAACAGTGCCCAGTACAACCAGGAGGTGCTTAAAAGTCATATTTCCATCCATGCATCTCTGACGTGATTCACTCACTTTTTTATGCACAGACTTTCTCAGTCGGGAATTGTACCAACAAACCCACATCCTTTTGGTCACAAGTCTTTGAACATCACCGCCGCCCCCACTTTAATATTATATCACAGACTGGGAGGATGTGAGGAACCATACTGGGGCTGCGGAGACGAGACAGACACATGTCTCTGCCGTCTTGTTACACAATCGCAGCACAAAATAGACCCGTCGTGTGATCTGCAGGTTCACAATTAAAGTCGCATAACGCGGCTGCGAGAAGCGACTCTGCTAGGTTATTTATCCGTCTGTCCAAAAGCGATGAACACAGCAAACAGGATGCAGATGCATTTGGTGGTGAGACTATTAAAAACAGCCATGCTGTGCAAGCAGTGCATTGTCAAAACCAATGAGCTGCGAAGAACAGTAGGAGCGCAGACACCATCCATCAGCACTGTAATAACAAAGTTCCTATACATCTACAGACAGACTGATTGGACAAGCGCATTATCTTCTACCTACAGTCCACACCATAAATATTAGGAACGCTTTTGTTCTGCAGGCTTTGTGCTGCAGCACATTTGATTTATGGTAAAGGAATGGATAGTAAAATATAATGGCATTCGGTAGAGCACATACATCCACCAAGGCCTAACCCTCAAATTCAATCAAGCTGCACCACATTGCACACACTCATATATAGCTGTCCCCTAAATATGCCAGATTTTTTTCATTAAGATCCATGAAGTCAACGCCATGGCTGAGTATTTCCACCTTAATGCCACGGTCACACATTCCCAAATGTTGCAGTAGCTAAACTTCCCCGCCCGGTCACTTTGAATCTGTGCGAGCGAGGGGGCGAATACAACATTGGTGGTGAAGCAAATCCTTAGTGTGGCTTTGCGCAGAGTTCAACTGTGGTGAACTTTGACCTGCAATACTGGCCTGCTTTCACTCATGTGGGAAATAAAATGGATTCAAACAGCCAGGGTTTGTGATGTCACAAACCTAAGAAACCAATCTTGTGTGTTGTGGGTCTCTCTGGATGTATTTGATTTTTAAAAGGTTTAACCTGAGCCAGGTCACACAACAAGAAACGTACAGCTGTTAAAGTACCTTATATAAGTAGTTTTCTTTTTTTAATCAATGATTTGGGATTGGTTCTCGGCATCGGCCGATACTCAAAGTCCAGGTATTGGAAACTGCACTGGCAAGAGAACGATGATATCAGAGCATCTTTAACTACAGGGAGACAGTATTTATCTAAGAAGCAAGCATGTCAGCTACAGTGTGTCTTAACAAATACACACCCACTGTGTGACACAAACAGAAACAAATCACTCTCTGGTGCTTTTTTAGTAGCACAACCAGATGGTTCGTTGTGGATCTGGAGCTCCTGGATCTTCAATTCATCACAATCTCACACAAACGGCTTCATAAATGTCTCTCACTTTCCTTGCAGACCATGATATGTGGCACCAGAGCCATTCACAGAACAGGGAACCAACCCGAATCATTTATAGTTGAGACGCGCTGCACGTACGGAATGAGTGAGCGTCTCAGGCAGCTCTTTGACAAATGTCTTCAGATGTATGCAAACACATGGAAAAGGCTCAGTCAATCAAATTGAAAGACGCACAGAAGTCAGAGAAGATTTTTGATTAATTATGCAGCAAAACAGGAGTCACAAATAATTAATTTAGCAGCGCCACGGAAAATAAAACATTGAAGTCACTATTACAAAAATGAATGACACAGTATAAAATGAATGATGTTATTGGCTGAATAGACACAAGGGATGTCAGTCAGTCAGTCAGAAAACAGGGTTCATTTAGAGGTAGGAATTTGGGGGAGTAAAGAAAAAAGTAGGTAAAAGTCCAGATGGCAGCGATTAGATTGAGGAACAGCTCCATCTAGTGACATATTTCTGTTATTACAACTCGTGCAGAAGTCAAAGAGCACAAGGCAGTATCAATGTGGTGATGTCAGTTCCAAAGAGACAACCCCAAACCTGCAGATCTGCTCTAGGAGTAATATTTTGAATATGTGATCGTTTTATTTGGATAATAACTACACATTTTATTTTCAATTCTTACTCTCAGTAAATGCATATAATGGTCAGAGCAAATATCAAAAGCACTACAAGACTGTGTACAAACGTTTTATGTTTTAAATACAAGAAAACAAATGTGATCCGAGAGGTGTTTATTTTAAGAAAGCCAAAAGAGGGATTAAAAGGCTCACTGTTGAGGTGAAATTGTAGAACAAGACCAATATGAAGTTGGTTTTTAAAAGAACGATTTGCAAAAATATTTTGAGGGTTGTTGTTTAATACTGGGAGAACACTGGTTTACATAAGCATTTGCTGCTGTTGTAACCTTTTCAGTCACTATATAATGTAACTGTTTAGACTGTCTACGCTGAATATATTGTTTATACTGTGTAGTATGTGATGTCTGAATGTAAAATGAATCAATCAATCAAACTGACTGTTGACTTGTTGTCAATTTGCAGACTCAACATGTTCTTATTACATTGTATGTAAATATCACTTGTGGCATTTATTCAAGAGGAGTAAGTAAATAAAAACAAGACTAAATAACATGAAAATAGGATTTTATGCAATAATTCTGTGAGGAATTAACTCAATGGATTTGTATTTATTTTTATTTGAGGTTTTATTGTCTTTTTTTTAATGTGACCTTAAATGTGTCCTTTGTGAAACACTTTAATGGCTGTATTCAATGGTGCTATATAAATAAAGTTACTTTTATTATTATCATTTTACGACTGGAAATCAAATCCCATGTATTCCTCAGTAAATCCCAGTTTCGCTGACACTGTTCTGAACCTGAAGTTATGCCAACCAGATGTTTGCCCAAAAATGTTCATCACAAAATTCATCACATTATCTGGGAATAAATGTCAGGATGCTTGATCTGAGAAATTGTTTTATTAAGCAAGTCTCCATGACAAAACTGAAAAACCTGACGAGTCCTTTGATTCCCTCCTTGTAACAGTTATTTGACTCCAGCAGCGTTGTCCTGAAACTGACCTCAGTCACACATCAGCGTGTGTCGTCCTCTGTTTCCCTTTGTGTGCTGATTATCTGAGGTGGAGTCTTTACGTCTTCTTTGATGGTATATGTGGGTGGGGCCAGTTCCTGGACTGGAAGTAGCCTCTGAGTCCGTCCAGGTCCAGTGGAGGGAAGTAAGCTCCGATGCGTTTCCTCAGCCACCACTTCCCCTCTGCTGCGCTGGCACTGCCCGGCCGGCTGAACTTATACCTGAAATGTTCCCCTCGCACCCACCTGAGAGGGACGAGGACACAGGGGAGTGAGGTCCAAGGAGACATAAAGCAAAACTCTACAACGTCTTCAGCTTCACAATTACTTTGATGGTACCTTTGCATCCTCTGCCCCCTGCTGGTTGAGATGCCACATTACCTTTGTACTCATGGTGTCCATTTTTTTTCTCGTCTCCTCAGGTGAACTGTGTTTGGCTGATTAAGAGGAAACCATTAGAGGAAGAGCAGGAAGTGTCACTCTGTCTGTTGCAGCAGCAGCAGTGGCCTGCCCAGCATGTTGTGTTTATTATTTTGTTTTCTTTTTTCTCTGATCGGTCCGGTAGTCAAGTTTTCGTGGCTTTCTTTCTGTCAGGTTCAGTTCTGATGTTGGTTTAGGTTAGAGGAAGGTCCCCAGATCCTACGACCCTTTGTGGGTTGGTCTGTGGGCTTTTCCTTCTTTTGTTTTTTTTGGCCGGCCCATCAGCCCTTTGCTAATCTTTGTAAAAGTTTGTAGTTGATTTCTCTTTAGTAATAAATTTAGATTGTTGCTGCTTCTCTCCAGCTCCTTTACCTCTTTGGGCTGTATGTGTGCATGCAAATGTCTGAGTGAGAGTCTCAGGACTTTCTGCAGACTTTCTCCCACCCACGCCCCCGAGTATAAAGTCTGCAGAATGTCTGGAGTCGATGTGAGAACCCAGCAGGAGATCCAACACTCCACAGACGCAAAAATGAGAAAAATGTAAAGAATACATGTAGAAGACACAGACGCTGATGTCAAGAGTTTGTGGTGATAAGAGCAGACGCAAGTGTCGATGTGCTGTAAACAAAAACACCTGATCGCCGCAGGAGAATTAATACGTTCCTTCCTGCCTCTGCATCGCCCATCTCCTCGAAGATTTCTGTGTTGTGAACACGTCTGAGTGGAAAATCTCCTGCTGCGTTGTTCATGTGTAAAAGCCAAACTCCGGAGAAAGTCCAGACCCAATTTTCTGGACATCCTCCAGTGGTCACGTCTGAAAATGGCTCGGGTGAAGGCCAACATCCCGGACAAGCCCCCAAACCGAATACCATGAGTTAAAAGTTTATGTGGCATCTCAACCAGCAGGGGGCAGAGTATGTAACAGGACTAGGGAGAATGTTTCCTCTTCAATCACCAATCCTCACCCTGACCTTCTGTTCTTGCTCTATGTAACTTAGGTGAGTGGGTACGATCTCCTGTGACAAATGCGGAACTGACAGGTCAGAATCAGGTCCAGGAAATACAAGAGTAATACTGAACTGTAGATCAGACTTAGAAGTCATTAAAAAACTGTGTTTATCTCCAATATTCCCCTCATCCCTCCCTCCAACACCAAAGGATGACAGATAATGCATTAATTGCACCAGGACTTTAAATGTCCACTGACTTCCTGTTAAGTTAATACTGCTCTCCATTGCACTTTTAGATGACATGGATGTGCCTTAATGTGTCTTATCTTTTTAAATGTGAGATCCACCCTAATCTGTAGAGAACGGCATTTCGCTGTGATGGAAATGAAAGATAAAGTTGAATCTGAATCAATAATAAAGATTGCACAGTAGAAAGATGCAGTGCTCTGAACTGAGCTGCGCTCGCTGTTACCTGGGGGGGTCTCTGCCATGGAAGGGGCTGTGGTCGAGCAGGGAGAGGACGGTGCTGTCGTTGGAGAGCAGACGTCCGGCGATGTGGATCACCCACTCACTCTGCTCGTACGTCTGCACAGAGAGAGCGAGATTAGGTGAGAAAGAAAGAGGGATAGCTGATGAACAGATGAAGGCTCAAATTATACCCAGTATCTCATAGTAAGAAGAAGTTGGAGTAAACATAAGGAATTACTGCCCCCTAGTGTCTACATAAAGCAGATTTGTTGTTAAAAAATCAAGGCGTGCAAACCTGGAAGGCAGCAAACCACATGAGCCAGTCCAGCCGGTAATGATACGGCGATATGAGGCACGGTCTCTGGTAAACATCCCCTGGTTTACACAGGAACTGGTACTCCTCCCAAACTGCTCCAGGGTCCTTGGGATCAGGACTCAGAGTGCCCTGGAAAATCACTTCGGTACGCTCCTTGGTGATGCTGGGGTGTGGGGGGGGGGCAAACAAAACAGGATTAAATAGTAATTAAAGCTGTGAGACGAGGGGTCAGGGTTGATTTCTACACATGTAGGACTCAGAACATGTATAAGAGAAGAGACCAATCACAGTGTAATCCCCCATTCCCTTTTTAAAAGCAAGGTGGAGGATTTGCCAGGCAGGAAGAGAGAAGACTTCTCTGCAGTGGAACCAAACGAGATGAGATAAAAAGTAGAAGGTGCGACATTCTCATGCATTTAGTGAAGTAGTAGGGAGGCAGCTTCTACTACTAACACCACAACAATAGACATTCATTTAGTCATTTTAAAATTGTCTATCAATTTCAGTATCAATTTTAGATTTAATTTCAGTATTTTTTTTTTACGTGTTTTAAAGCCACGTCCCACTCTGTGACCTCTGACCCCAGGATTCCCTAACCGTACCTGCCAAAGGCCCCGTAGGTGTTGACGATGCGCAGCAGGTCAAAGGAGGTGTTCATCACCTGCCTGGAGCTGAACAGGTTCATCACCACTGGGACGCTCAGGCAGCCAATCAGAATGCCCAGAGAAATGTTCACCACCCGACGTATCCACATACCTAACACACACACAAACAAACAATCAGGCTCCATCAATACTAAATATTCAGACCAGAGGGAAACTGGAAACTGCTTATGGGTTTGTTTGTGTTTCACAGATCAGCTTCATCTATTACACACACTTTCTACAACGCTCTGAGCCAAATTTGTCATCATTGCTCCCTTTCAGCATAAAGGAGCTGCTACAATGTTGTTTACTTGTGAAATCCTGTTGTCTTTTCTATATTCCTGGATTTCAAAAGGATCTTAGAGACCCAAAAGAAAACTGCAATTACAGCTTAAATCATATCAATTTATTTGTAAAGCAAATAAAAAGTTGAGTGAGGTGCTATTCCGCTAAAATAGGGGAGATATGTAAACAGATCAAACAAACTCTTTTAAAAGCCAGTGTCCCCCCTGGCCCCCCCTCCTAGATCCGCTCCTGCTTGTGAACTTTCACAAGAATGAGCAGACCTTTTTCCGCTGCTGAGAAGTCTCCTTTCTTTACTACCGGACAATTCTGACATAACAGCAATCCATCAAAGTGTGCAGCTCGCTTTTAAAGGGAATGGGGGACAGGTACGATTGTTCTCCTACACGCTGCAGCCAAAACACCAGAATGATTCACTTCCAGACGAATCACAACCCTTTTGTACCATGCCACCGCCACCGCCACCTTTTTCTCCACTGTTCAACTCGCAAAAGTAGATTTGGGCACGATCTAAATGCGCTTAAAACCGTTGCTCTTACATCGTTAAAATAGAGCCCTGTGTGAGTGACCACTATAACACTTGTGGAAAAGCTTTGCCAGTTAGATCATAGGGCGGTGGGTATTGACGAACGTTGGCTGAGTCTCCATCAGTTCCTTCCTACCTGTGTCTGCCTGCTTATCCCGTGCATGGTAAAGACATCAACATAATCCACCTCAAACCTATTACACTAAAATGGCCTTTCTGGGTCTGTTCAAGTGATTAAAACTTGCTCACACTAAAAAGGTACAAACCTATTTTTTATTCAGCATCCTCCAATAAATTAGTCACTAATGGGTCCAACGAGACCAATTACTGAGAGGCCACTCTCACTCTTTTACGACATTTTAAACAGTGTGTGCTGTAAAAATGTAAGCGACATCACATTTAATTCCAATAAACTATATGTCATACTTTTCCCAGCTACTCAGCTGTCTAAGTGTTAATCCCTTTTCTTCCCAGAATTCCCTCTCCAACATGACTAGATCCTCTTCTTAAACCATTAGTAATACCAGCGAGAAATACCTTTCGTGGGTTTGTGGGTGCGTCCAGCTGCCTCGTCGTTCTGTATCGCCAGCACCGCCTCTTTGGCTCCGCCTCCGGAGCGAAACATGAAGCCAAGGGATGCGTCGTCGAAGCAGGCCAGACTGGGAACAATGGTGAGCCAGTTTAGGAAACTAAGGTTCCCGCTCAGGATCAGAACCGCCTACAGCACAGAAGATAAAGCAGAGAGAAAAGACACAAAGCTAGCACAGTATGTCGGGAGAAGTGCCTACATAATACTTCAAAATGTTTTCATTATATAAGAAGTGATTCACTTTGGTAGGACAAAGTATCCAGAGGACAAGCAAGTATTGAACCTAGCCTGTTTATAAAGATGGATGAAATGACAGCTCCCTAAAAGTGAAGCCAAATAATCTTGATCGTGTGTCTGCTGCAGAGCTGCTACGTGAGGTTTGTGATATGATCACTGGATTTCCTTGAATGAATGTAGGTCTAAATACAAGGAAGCTAAGCTATGAAGCCATCCTACAATAACAATAAAAACTTTGTTGATACAAATAGCATAGCATCATATAACCAATTAAAACCAATTTTACCGGAATAACAAGCACTTGAACAAACATCTCGGTGACAAGAACTACCTAAAATGAGGGGGGTTTAATGACCTATACTGCAGCCAGCCACCAGGTGGCGATCAAGACACTGTGGCTTCACTTTTTGAATCATAAACCCTGTTGGTGAACTGCATCACCTGGAAAAGGATCTGGATCGCTCCATTGACCATGCACATCCGCCTGCCCAGGAAGATGAAGAGAGGGACAACAAGCTCGACGAAGTGGTTGGACAGCGTCTCGAAACGATGGAACCACCACGGGGAGCGGTGCATGTAGTAGGACATGGGGTTGGGAACTGGCTGGGTCTGGAAAGAAATGGAACGGAGGAGGAGAACAGGGGAGTCTTTGAAGTCAGTATTATGTTACCTGATATTTGTCAGGAGAGGGTTTGACCACATAATCAAGAGTTTGAATCAACTAGTGCAGTGGTCGTTCTCAACCTGCCTGTTTCGAGTGGGCTGTTCACTTGGCCTTTGTTGAAGCTCTGGAGCTACTTCAGAATTATTTCTTGACATTAGTGATTCCTCCTCAAACAGTTATACGATAAACTGTCACTTTTTTTGTGCTGGACGTTGTGTACAGAGCTTTTTGTCCAAATCGCAGGAAATTCGACACTGCATTTCCTAGGGTTATGAAAACCTGTCAAGCGCAAAGCAGATAAAATGAAGGGTCCGCGTGATATGCATTCCACAGACAGACATTATGAAATGTGATTGAAGACTAGTGTCTGATTTGTTTCAGTATTTGCCACCAAACATTTCCTCTGCTTTACTTTGGCACAAATTTCTTGTCTCAGCCCAGGTTGGGGAGCAATTTTCTGATGCCACATGTTCTAAATAAAGATGGAACTTTATTTAAATAAAGGAAACCCCACCTACACACAAAAAAACACTCAGAGGTCCATACAGAGCTGTGCAGTGTTTGTGTACGTATGATTAAGTGTGTGTGTGTGTGTGTGTGTGTGTGTGTGTGTGTGTGTGTGTGTGTGTGTGTGTGTGTGTGTGTGTGTGTGTGTGTGTGTGTGTGTGTTAGGTGGTCGCACGCAGACGTGTAATGGCTGAACAACAGTGCTGATGTGGTGAAAAATAAATACAGCACATAAATAGGTGGGTTAAAAAGAAAACGGAAAAGATTGTTGGCACGCTAGTCTATACACTCATTGTTTTCATGGAATGGAAGAGAAAAAAGCGAGGGCGTTGTTATTTAACCTATAGCAAACCAAAACACCTCTGGAAATCCAAGGGCAAGGAGCCTGCAACCTCAGACAACCAAACAACCCCACCTGGCCTGCAAATTAGCTGCGTTACAACAAACAAACCAAAGCAAACAAAACGGCAACGGCCGAAACGCACCTACGCAGCCCCCTGAGAGTCAGGAGACCTGCAGTTTCTCTCAGGGCTGAAAGGGAGCAGTGTGTCGGAGGGGGTTAATAAGGCTTCACCTGGCGCCAGTGGCTTTCTGCGTGTGTGTGTGTGCTTGTGTGTGTGTGCTTGTGTGTGTGTGTGTGTGTGTGTGTGTGTGTGTGCGTCCATTGCCAGTATGGCCGTTGACAGTTGAGATCGGAGCAGGTCACATAGAAAATGGACCATTAAGTATGATTTGTTTGGTGACGTACATTTTCTACTACACTCGATTTAATTACATTTTTAAGAGCACAAAATAGTGGTCACCATGTATTTCTCCCATTCCAGGGTTTAAATCAAAGCTTAAAATCGTGAATATGCCAATTCTAGAGACCAAGCTAGTGCTAGCATGAGAATTAACAGCAAAGCCCTCCCTCTCCCTGCTCTGTGAGGCTCGTGGAGGTGGAGAGAAATAAGCCTGCCATAGAGACATTTTCCAGATCCTAATACTGGCTTGAAGCCTGATGGGAGAGGAGGAGTATACCTGCAGTCTAGTGATACCCAGGAGCTCCCACCTGACTTTAACCCCCTCTGATTGGTTAGATCACTCAAATAACTTGACAAGGGCTTATCTTTGCACTGCTGATATCCGCTGATCAATGAATCTGGGGCAAAGACGCAGAAATGATATGAGATATATGGCTTTTTTAACCCCAAAAAAATGAGGAACTACAATGCCAACCATTGCGGTTTCAGTCTACATATAGTATTTTCCAGGCTCAGAAGCCCACTGTGACCTTTGACACCTGAAATCTGAATGGAAACTAGTCAAATTCTAAAGAAATTCCATTAAGGCAGATTATCATGTTCAAGAGGCGAAAAACATATTTTCAGAGGCCACCTTGACCTTTGACCCTCGACCAACAAGATCTAATCAGTACACAATCTGAAGACATTCTCTTAAGATATTCCTAAGATGTTGCGTTCACACGACCAAAAACGTGTTTTGTAAGGTCACAGTGATCTTGACCTTTGACCACCGAGTTCATCCGTGAGACTAACTGACAAATTTTAACAAAGTTGTTCCTGAGATTTGTGTTCACAAGAATGGGACGGACTGACAACCAGAAAACATTATGCTTCTGGCCACAGGGAGTATTATAATGAAGAATCATGAACATCCACTGTAATGTCAAACAAAAATAGATTGCTAACATTAGCCATTAGCTTGCATGTATTGATCTCTACGATGATGCCTTTTATTGTGAAACCATACAGTCATCTTATTAAAAGGTTAATCTAATCTATTTTCAGGCTCTTAACACTCATCAGCAGCTCTCTACATGTTGAACGGTTGCACATGTTGAAAGTTTTTTTCCCAGACTGAATAAAAAGGAAGGAAACCTGATAGCTCCAATTCATATTTGAGGTATATTATTCCTAATTTACTTCCATATGTCACAGACATTATATTCTTACACTGAACTCGCCATCCAGCCCCACAGCAGCCAGAGTATTTCAGCATGTAAGGCATTCCCATTACATCTTTGACAGTGTCAGTGTCTATATTGTATTTTAATGGGTCTGTCAGCTCCAGTCATGGTAAATGGTCTTTATCTATATAGGGCTTTTCTACTCTTGTTGACCATTCACACGCACATTGAGTTTATCTATGCAGCACTTTCCCTATCATACCTCGGTCACACACAGGGGCGTTTTGGGGTTCAGTATCTTGCCCAAGGACACTTCGGTATGTGGAATGGGGGAGACAGGCATCAATGGTTTGTGGATTACCTGCTCTACCACCTGAGCCACAGTCGCCAGGCCATAGGTCCATAGGAGCCAGTGGATTCCTTTCTATGTTAATTAGAGAAGGCGGCCCCTCTGCAGCCTCCTCACGCAGAGCAGAGCAGTGCAGGTCAGAGCAGTCCAGCGTCCCACAGGGGAAAAACAAACAAACTGGATTTGCAGAACCTCATGCTCCGTGTACGAGGCTGACGATCTACTGAAACCCTCCACAGCGGTTACTGTAGTGTGCTGCCACGGTTTGGTTTTAGCCGTCTTGTCATCAGTCAGCAGACAAAGCAATGTTTTGTACATCTGGATCAGTGCTAAGACGATCAGAATGTCAAGGAGAGTAGACCTTTGGGAAACTCAAAAAACAAGACTTTTAGAGAATCAGCCACAAGAATGATTTACAATAATAGTGCACTGTAACAAGTGTCATCTGAACCTGAGATTTGATAGTTTTGGTGAAATGTTTGGTTCTCAGGGTTTATTGATGTGGCGTTGCTGCACTTCCCAGAGTTCAGCAAACAGCTTTGGGTTATTATGTTGGGAACAATCTGAGTTTCTCTTGTTTTCTTTGTGACTGCTCATGATTGCCAGCCTCCTCCTTCACTGTTGTTGCATGTGGAAATGTCAAAACTGTACGTTTGTGTGCACCATAAGGTTTTTCCCAGGAAGAATGACACAGACACACACGTACTTAAAATACATCAACGTAACACACACACACATACATACACACCTCGTAGTGGTAGTCCATGCAGGTGAGGTCTGTCCAGCATTTGTCCCCTCTGATTTTAATGAGACCCTGGAAAAGACAGAAAACACAGAGAATTATTTTTACAACAGGGAATACATGCAAGAAAACTAAATAAATAACTACAAATACAGCACTGTGGCTGTAAGCATCCGCCAAACAGTGCAGTTTCTATCTGCATAATGTTTTTCTTTCAGGAGACAGGTAAAGGTCACCATGACCTTTACCTCATGTAATTAGTTGATATTCGAGTCCAAGTGACAACTGATCAAAATTTGAAGAAATTCCCTTGTTCTGGATATATCACATTCAAGAGGCCAGAGACATGTTTTGTGAGGCCACCGTCACGTTGCCCTGTCACCTTTGACCACCAAAATCAAATCAGTTGATCACTGAGTCCAAGTACATGTTTGTGCAAAATGTGAGAGGATTCTCTTGAGGCACTGCGGGTATATCCTGTTCACAAGGCAGAAAATGTGCCTTATGAGGACACGGTGACCTTGACCTTTGACCACCAAAATGTCGTCACACAGGCCGAGCTGATTGACACAGACGTCCTGCATTCAGGAGAAAGAGTTGTTGGCCTCGTGCATAGCTGCCTGCATTTAAAACCTGTTCAAGCCTTGGTGAAGGTCCCTGACTGAAAGCTCACAATTCAAAAAGATATTTGAATGTGCCGATGCTTTTTTTCCCCCCTCATTCATAGAAAGAAAAAAGAAAAACCAAATATAATTGATGTGGTGTGTGTGTATGTGTGTGTGTGTGTGTGTGTATGTGTACTACACTGGCCCCTTGAGCGCCTCCAGCCGTGCTTGCAGCTCTGTAAGACGGCACTGAGGCCCAGCTGTGCTGTGATTAGCATGTTACGCAGCACATTACAAAGTGGAGAGTCACACTTCAGGATCAAATCTGAAAGAACAAATCTAATTTGCTCTGCTGTCTGAACACATCATTAGCTTTTCTCGACCTTCAGCGCTCTCAGTAACAGCTCACAGATGTGTGGCTCTGGAAATTAGCGCGTATAAATCCAACTATACAAAGCTGTACCTAACTGGACAGGAGCTACCACTCCAAAAATAAAGCGAGTCAATAGAAAAACAGAAAAAAAAATCATAGATGGAACAGTTTCTGTAGGGCAGAATGTTGTTGATACTGACAGCAAGTGATGGTATTTATTCCGCTTTTTTCATATTTCAGTGTATGAGCAGGTTATTGAAGGTCAGTGCACAAAAATATAAAGTAAATTAAACCTATTTCAAAATAAGTCTCAATATGTCTGTGTGTATATTCCTTTCATAAAACAGAAAATAACACACAAGCAGATTACAGAGAAACGTATCCTCGGCCCCGTGCCTGTTTTTCACCCGACACATCCAGGCCACGAGACTGTCAATACAGACACTTCAGCCCGTCATGTGGTCGCCATGGAAAGTGGAATAAATTAACCGCTAACCCTTCAAACCAGATTTAGAAGAACCAGGACATTTCATGTCGTTTATGAGCTCGGCTGCAGCTGCTGCGTCAGAAGATGTCGCTGATGATCCAACTCAATCATGAGATCCTGAAATGTCATTAAATCTAACCTGATATTCAGAGCTCCGATATAAACGGAGCAGTCAGCAGAGTGTCAAGAGCCCTGGGGAAATGATTCCACGGGCTTCCTCGAGGAAAACCACCAAGATTAAACTGACAGTCTCTACAGATTTAGTTTCTACACAAATATAATCCTCTAAAAACTTAAATAAACTTGAAAAACTTGTATGTAATAAAAGTAAGTTGTAATTTGTGGACAGGTTTCTACTCATTTAAATGTAATATACAGGAAAACCGTCGATTCCATCACCAGAAGTTTGGCACGTGTTACCAAAAGGTTTTAAAAGTTCTATATAAACAAGTGAGGCAGAGACCACAAGTCTCCACTCACAAATTCAGATACACTGAAACGTTGATGAAAAATGCATGCGACGTGAGGTACACTCCATCATGTTAAATATGAGGGATTGGCCAGCAAAAGGTTTACCCTGGATCCCAACAATGAAAAGAGGTCTTTACATTTTTGAAAACAGGAACCATGGTAGCAGCAGCACCAGTATAAGTGGTTTTGGATTCAATAATTAAAGGAATAAGGGAATGGACTTTTTTCCCCCCAACATAAATCTCTAACAAAAATAAGCATTTCTTGGGTTAAGGCATTTAAGAAGTTACTTTTCATCATGAGTAAATGGATGGTTGGGTGTATCTTCTCAAAACACGCAGATGACAACACAATCTAATTTTCCAATAAGGGACTAAATTTACTGCACATCATACCCTATTTGTGACATAAGACATTTTAAATGTGTTTGTGTTCATGTGGTTCATTATTGGAATGAATTTGTTCCCGACTGGTAAAATTCTAGGGAACGCCTCCTCAAGTTGGAACCACATCACGGAGAGTCATCAAAAATATTGGTACACAAGTGGTCACTTTTAAACCAATAAATATAATTTTACAATCAGCTTTAAATAATCGCTTTTACATTACAGTTTTACGTTACACCTTTATCCCTTGCAAGCTGCATATCCATCTCTCACAAGGACCTAACACCACACTGTTTTGCCAATACAGATGTTTTTTATGATACCATGCCTACTTTTGAAATGATTTACATGCTTATGTCTGTAAAATCGGATCCTTTTTCTTTGCTCTTTGTTGTTATGCAAATATTGGAAAGAGGTGTTGAGGTGAACACATACATTTTTAAACATGTTTGTTTACAGCGTCCATGTTTTTTCCTAATGGATGCTTTACAAAAAAGACGTGATGTAAATAAATGTACGGGTTCTACCATTGTTGCGATGTGAAGGTTTGGAAAGACCCAGGTATGTATTTTACTCCATCTGCAGCATCACACTTAAAAGCAGATTCTCTGAGAAATCAAGAAGAATGTTGAAAAATTCTATATCTAGCAATTTTACAGACAGTGACATGGACAAATGGTGAAAGGCTGAGACACATGTGAACAAATAATCTGAAAATGGATGACTCTAACAAAGTGTTAAAACAGCGAGACCAGACTATTAACCCTTACAGAGCTGGGATCGAACTGGATCTTCAGTAACACCATTACAATTGATTTGTCAGGGTAACAAGAGGAATCCGCACGAAAAAGTTCAGCGTTCTTACTCTGCTCTTATGTGAACATGAACAACTGTATTTCAGATTATTTATTTAATGTTTTTGCAGCATCAATATCAAATTAGATGTAGTTTATCGTCTGATTACCCTCAGTCAGCTGCTGCTGCTACAAACAAGCTGCTGCAGCACAAATTAAAAAGGCCTCTGAGCAGCTAATGGAGAACAGTAATTTGTGTGTTATCTAGCAGATATCCATATGTCAACACTCCTGATTAGAAAAACAGATGGTCATTTGACATTTGATTTATTTGAGACTCTATGTTGGACAGCCTGCTGGGCCATTTCTCTGTGTGTGTGTGTGTGTGTGTGAGTGAAAGATGGAGGTTTGTTTTACTGAGCCCATAACTTCACTTATCAGATGGTGTTTTATCTGTTAGCAGATGTTCTGTCGTTAAAAGGCCACTAAAGTAAGGAGATTTACACTCAACTATTACAGCAGCTAGTGAAGCATAAACAGGAAAATGTAACGTCAATGCCTGTTATAGGGATGACACAGTTGATTACACAGTATACCTAATAATTAGTTGTACCGTTTCAAACTTTCATTACCATGGTAAGTTGGTTGATACTGTAACAGCAGGAGAGCTGCTACTGCACTTAATGTGACAAGTTGCCAACCTTCTCGCCTCTGCCTTTTTGTGTTATTTTACATATCTGACATCAGATTTGTTAACAAGTAGTTGCACGTGCACCAAGGTCACTCTCACATGAGAGATTTTGAGTGACAGGTACACAGAATTAAGAGTGAAAGACATGTTCTCAAATGAGAAGGAGAACTGTATTGCATGTCAAATCTGCAGCTGAAACTATGAGGTCTGAATGTCTGCGTGGACAGTAAAAACCTTTGTGGACTAAGGTGCCAGCACGTAATAGCTTGTGACAGCACTTAGCCCTGTACACACCAAGTTAGAGATCCCTGTTATTTTGAGAAGTACAAAAAACATCTGGTTCATTACGAAACCATGACAGTACAAATTAGAATATGATGGGCCGTCTGCACAATACTTTGTTCATAATAGGTGTTTTGTTATGAACATTTACCTATTTACGGTTTCGTTTAAACCTTCACTACATTACATCATGGGTTAAACCATGTAGACAGTAACCAGTCAGATAACTTGGAACATTCCTTAGCAGCGCTGCAACAAAACAGTCAAGAAACATGATGGCTGGACTCTGCAGCTCCCCCCTCATCACCTCATTTCCTGACTGACTGAAGAGTGCTTTGAAGTGTCCGCCAAGCTGTGTTGTGTTCACAGTCAAAGCCACAGAGTCATGGTGAACCGCAGTCAGACAGATAGACTGTAAAGGCTGTGACCAGGGCAACTTAAACACTGAGGGACCGTGCCAGGGGGGTGTTACTTTGCTTTACACTGCGAAGATGCTGCACAGTCAGCGGGGGGGGGGGTCTTTTCTCTGCTCAAACTTCGCCCTTTCAAACCACGAGAGCTCCGCCATCATAATCTCATGTAATCTCTGTTCAAAGCCCCTTCCAATTAAGCATTTGACAAAAGAGCCAAAATCCGAGGCAATTTATCAGTTCTTCAATGAACCGAGTCAAAGCCTCAATGACAGTTTCCTTTTGTTTATTGTTCTGCATCTGGAAGTGATTTCCTGACAGAATAGCATGTGAATGTTATTTGGATCTTTAACTTTAAAGTTCTGAATGTCTGACATTCCTGCCAGCGTCTGAATGCAGCATTGTTATAAACGACCCAAAAATGTAAATCTCATTGTGAAAATCCTCGGTCTGGATTATCACCAAAATGGAATCAGCTAAACCCACTGCACTGAGGTATTTATACTTATATTAGCCAGGTCTGTTAGTAACTTGTTGAAATAGTTTGAACACAGTTGGACAGGACAACACACATTATGTAATGACACAATATCACCCTCCACTAACAGTAATATGCTAGTGGATGGTGGGTGTTTATTGCAACATCGGGGTGTTGAAAGATCTGGGAATCCATGGACAAGCCCTGCGCCAGACCATAAAACAGACAACTCTGCAGCCAATGGCTCTGGATCAGGAGAAAAGATCCCAACTGGGCAGCAGGATATTGAGGACCCACACCCAGGTTTCATCAGCCTGTGGTGGGTCCGTCTTAGCAGAGGGTGTCTTGTGATTGGAAGATTGAAACACCCGATGACGCTAAGGTACATAACTGATGATCTATCACTCACTCTGCTGGTGATTCCTGATATCTGCTGTTGGTTGGCAACTTATCATCAAACTAGTGTGGAAGACCTTCAAATGTACGAGGGATATTTGCCATCTTGTCCTATGTTGAATGTTATGCCAAAAACACAGACTGTGCAAGGAGACCTTATCTTGGGGCCAGCTGTTGAAGCAGTTCTTCGAACTGTCATCCTGAAATACGTCCTGAAGCAGCTGCGGTAGTTCCAGCGCCTGAACCAAGTAGTGAGACTCTCTTCTTCTTTTGTTAAGTAAAAAAATGATCGTTGCACAAGCATCACTTTATTTTATCCTTATATTTTTATTAGCTAGATCATATTAGACTTAATGTGAACAGTCACATGGATGAAAATTCGCTATTCCGTGCCATTTATTCCCAGCGCCGTTGATTTGCACAGTCTGAAAACTAATAAAATATTATATTTACTGCTATCAAAGACATGAAAATTTCACAAAAGAATCTGGAAACCATCAGATATTCTTTGCTTGAAAATTGACTTTTAACAATGAATGATTTCAGATGAATTTTCTGTTTCAGTTAAAGGATTATTGTTGTAGAGCAAGTAAATAAATTACTAAAGTGTTTCTAGTAATGTTTAATATCGAAATTAATTTCTAATTACACAAACAGAAGGTTTGTGCATTAATGTGTATAATACAATAATATAATTGATAATATAATTAACAATCAAAAAGTAAAGAAACAAACTAATTATTTACTCAGACTCATTCATCATTCATCAGACTCATATATTCAATCATTATATGAGAACATCCCTGCAAAAGCTCAGTGGGATTACCTTTTGCTGTAAGTAAAGGTGACCTGAACCTGGATGTTTATTTTTGTATTTTTATATAAAGTCAAAACACATCAAATTAAATTAGCAACTTTTGTAAACGAATGGCTTTTATTTACTTCTGCCCTTGTATATTCATAACTCCATGCAAGTAAAGATTCTGTGTTCAATAATTCTGTAAGAATGGGTGCAGATGCATTTCCATTTCAAAGTCTCCAGACACTGTATCATGTCAGTTCTTTTTAGTTGTGAGGTGAACAGCTGAAAGTGAAGTGGAGCTGAGGTGCCACCCCTGTGTTGCAGCTCTCTTCATGGTCTTAATAGGAAAAACCTCACTGGGTTTGTGGTGGCTGCAGTGATTGGCAGATAAAACCCAGTCGGTGGTCTGACATTCACCATGGAAACTGTCAAACAACCAGACATGTTGTTTAGCCGACCATATAGTTGGGTTGGATTTCCAAATACTGGCAGAGTTTTATAGCAAAGCTCAGCTCCAAGAGTAATGGTCTAAAATCAGGAGGACAAACACTAGAATATCGCTATTGAGAAATTGGTACATTTCTTCACACTCTCTGTGTGTGTGTGTGTGTGTGTGTGTGTGTGTGTGTGTGTGTGGTGTGTGTGTGTGTGTGTGTGTGTGTGTGTGTGTGTGTGTGTGTGTGTACTAAACACGTCTTTCTGCTTGAATTTACAATATCTGCTTCCTCCATGTCAGAGCAGGGTCTCTCCACAGGGAACATGTTAGTCAAGGTGCTGCTGGCAGGACAGGGGTTTTAACAAATTACATTTGTTTTTAATAGTGTTTGACAAGTTCAATAACCGCAACAAGAAGTTTGATGCAGCGAAATAGGCAGCAGAAAGTGATTTGTTTGCAAACTCAGGCAGGAAGAGATTATTGAATATGAAACATATTTCATGATACTTTATTACAGAAGCTATGATGCATTCAGTCGTATTTCCATAATGTACTGTCTTGCAGGAAAACACAAACCTGAGTGATGAGATCGTTTTTGGCAAGACCAAAATAATGTCAAGCCAATTTGTAAGCTCTCTGGAATCGTAGGATACATTTTATATATTTTGAAAATGTTATACTCACAGCTCCTAGCATGATGCGGACAATGAGCCATCTGAAAGTCCAGATGCAGATGAGCGAGGGGGGACAGCGGCGAGGGACCTGGGACAGAGTCCAGACCGGACACAAGAAAATGGCCAGAAAGCCCGTCTCCAACAGCTGGCTCTCCCAACCTGGACAAATCAGCAGAATATGGACAGTTTGGTGCTTGACTGTCTACAACTTTCTATCAACTCACTGCTCTTTGGTCATGCAGTAGCTGTGTCTACATTCAGGGGCCGCATCCTTCCAAGGTTGCATTTCAAGACCGATTGCATCACAGCGCGACTAGATTCTCCCAATGCGGAGGCTCCTCCAAATGTGTCCTTCCAGCCCCAGGCAATGGAGGATCTAAATGGATCATTCCCACCCCAACATATCCCATGATTCATTGTGCTTCTGTGACAAACTATTTTTCAGAGAAAGAGAGGTTATGTGCCGGGCTGATTTATGTTGAGTGATGGAATCTATCTTTTGATATTTTTTCAGCAAAAATGATAAAACCGGTGAGCGACTGCCGTCCGGCTGAGGTTGGGAGACCTGTAGTGACAGGGGACTTTGCCACATGGTACATTTGTTGGCTATGAATGTTTGCTAGTATAATAATACATATACATTGGAAACCGCTGATAGTGATCGCATCAGTTCAGGACAACTTGATCACTGTAACCAGAGGAATTGTTGTAAAAATTTGTTTTGTTTGTATAAAAGGTTGTTTCTCTCTCTATGTTGGCCCTGTGACACACTAGTGATGTCACCAGGGTGTTCCCCGTCTCTCGCCTGATGTCAGCTGGGATTGGTTCCAGCTCCCCCTGTGACCCTCAAAAGATAAGAGGTTTGGACCATGGGCCTCTCTGCTCCTGGTCTGAATGGTCAGACACTACGCTCATGTAACAAACCTGCTGTTGTGAGAGAGCAGAGACAATAGCTGCTCCACAGTCCCAAAAGCACGAGCAGAGCAGGTGCGGGACGATAAAATAACTCACTGCAACACAGTGTTGTAGGTAGAGGACTGTGGAGGTGAGCTTGGTTCGTGCACTCAGCTGCCCCTGTTCCTGGTTCCCCAGGCTACAAAGTGTTCAGTGGCTTGGACTGTTTTGCTGTATTCTGTGTAGAGCAATACAAATAAATAAGATCACAGCTCTGTGTCGTGAGTGTGTAGAGCTGAGAGAACCCACCGCCATAACCATCTGTGTTACAAGGACGATATCACATGGCTCACGGATGCAGACAGCAAGCGCAAGGTGGATTTACATTGTTCTCCATAAGTGGTCATGTATTAAAAGACCTAAAATGAACCATGAAAATTATGACCCCTGGTCCATTTATTTGTTTGTATGTTTGTAAGCAAGATTACGCAAAGACTGCTGGATGGATTACCACAAAACTCAGTGGAAGGATGCGATGTGGGTCAGGGAAGAACTCATAAACCTTTGGTGCGGACCCCAGAATTTTTCTTTTCACTTTCCTTAACATTGTGAGATTTATTTCTACATTTTCACTGAATTTCCAGGGAATAATTCATGGATCTTGACTTCAAAGAAAATCTGGCATATTCAGGGAACTGATATCGATGAGTGTGTGGAAGTTGCTGCAGCTTGATTGGATTTAAGAGGACTGGGCCTTTGGTGGAGGTACACGCTCTCCTGAGTGATATTTAATACAGCTTTTGCATTGTGATGATTTCAGAGGATCATCAAGATAAATACAATTCATCCTGACGGGGAAATGAACCTCTCAACTGAATTTCATGGAAATCCGTCCCAATAGCTGTTGAGATGTTTTAGTCTGGACCAACGTGGTGGACTGATTGACACAGAGACATTTCAATAATTCCTAGAACCATGTCGCAGCATGACTAAACACAAAACCCAACATAATTTGATAATATTCAAGTTACCTTCATAAATGTAATATTGCAAGTTACAATTTTGTTTTAAGGGGTTCATGTGAGTGAAAAGCATTTGCCACTAATGCCCACAAAACACCCCCCCCCCCCATCTCTGGTTTATAGTCTAGACTTGGGAACGATTGGAGCAGCTTAGTCTGCAGACGTGAAGCTGCGCTGTCAGCCATATTGTGATAATAGCTCCAAATGTAAAGTAGAGTGAGGGAGAAAAAAAAAAAAAAAAATGTTTTTTTTAAGAAAGAGAAATACGAGCCACAGCTCCTGACCACAGACATCGGCCTGGCGTCTCTGACTACAAAGTCTCATTAACCAGTCAGAGAGCTGCCACTGACCTCGCCGCTCATCTGGGCCAGAGCCCTAACCTCGCATTTATACTTTCTTATTTCCTTCTCTCTCTGTCCCCCCTCTTGACTGTTGTATTCATGACGGTTTACTGGGTTCAACAAGTTGGGAGGTGATGTACTGTACATCAATGAACCGTAATTCAGTCAGTGACAGTGGGTTTTAACTTAATAACCGACAGCAAACAATCATAAGAGAGCTGGTGGTGAGATTTAGATTTAGAAGCATGAGCATTAACGTTCATTTATGTCCATGACTCTACAACTGCGTTCACTTAAAGGATAAAACCATACGTGATTTTTTTTTCTTCTTTGTGATCATCTGCATATAAAGTTCACTCTTTTTAGCTCTGATTTTGGTCTCCACCGACTCCTGAGAAATATATCTTGCTATTTAGCAGCTAAAGCTCCACAGGACTAATGGAGACAACACATGTTAATGTATACAATATTAATAAGAGCAGCTTAAAAACCTTCACTGACAATGATGTAGTGATTTATAGCATTTTAAGGATAGCATTTAAAACTGTTAGTCATTTACATATGTTCCCATATGAGTCAAGTACTCTACCAAAAATGACAGAAACAATCTTTAAGAAATAATTATTGGACATGTATTTTGATTTTATTAGATTGCTCCATGCCCCATCCACTAACATAGAGTAGGCAGGGTTTATGACCTATACTGCAACCAGCCACCAGGGGAGTGATCAAAAGGGTTTTGGTTCACTTTTGGGGAGCTGTAATGTCGTCAATCTTTATATAAAGCCTATGTTTAGGATCAATTCCCAATAGTATCTTTATGAGTGCCCATTTCAACCCTACTTGGATTAAATGATAGGACTATATAAGACATGTCCTCTTTAAGAGTTTCTAATCTAAACTTCAGTCTGAAGTTTGTAAGCGCACGTATCAGACGTGTCAAAAGAGCTCAGTGTAAATGAGACCTTAGTTTAAGGGGCCTTACCACATCCACTTCTCTTTTTAGGTGGAAAACTGTGTGAGTCACTTGGTGTGGATCATGAAGTTCACTTACCGAAGGAGTACCTAGAAAGACAGAGACAGAAGCATTCTTAAACATCATGAGATGAGAAAAAATGAATGTGAAGATTTAAAATTTTAGCATTATTACTATTATCTTCAAAGTAATCCTCTCATCTGAAAACCAGGGAATATATGACGTATGCAGAAAAGAAGATGAAGTTCTATATATTTGGTTGTATGTATGTTTTCTTTTTATTTATAGTTATTAATCATTACGATTACGGTTAAACTGTAAAATATCAAACCTCAATCACGTATCTTAGTCATAAGGGTTATATAACAGGAATCGTTTCCAGTTGTTTTTTAATATTGGCCGATGTGTCAGGATCAGAATTTTTGACTTTCCAATATCCATATCAGCATCGGCCCCCAAAAATTCATTTTGGTTTGCAAAAACTTGTTGTTGGATCAGTCCTTTAACAAAGGTTCTCATTTATTTATGGCAGTTAAAGCAACGTTTCGTACAATTATGGATATAATGTGTAAAAATATGAGCAGAAGACTGACTCCAGGTCAAACCAAAAGTGAGGAGAGTGCCTGCCTCCAGACTTTTAAGAACTGAGAGCCAATCTTGCTCTTAGCTGGAACAAGCTTTTTGGGCCATCCAGCAGACCAAAAAAACCACTGACATTCATTTCATGCTGTAGTGATTAACCATATTTTAAGGAAAGTATTTAAGATTCAAAACTGTTTTGAGACTCACCACAGCTGTCCCACGTTGACCAGCGAGTGGTAAAGCACCCACAGTGTCGCCATGATCACCATGTTGGCCATTCCCGTCACCAGCACAAACGCCGACAGAGCCATCCCGACCAGGGCAATGCCATCCAGGTTGGCATCCATATGGCTCCAGTCCAAGAACCAGAGGATGGACGGCGTGTACGCGAGGGCGGCCATGCCTATCTTGCCCCCCAGGTAGCGCTTGACGCTGTTGAGGAAGTCCTTGACGGGCATCAGACCGTGCTCACCTATCAGCTGCTTGTTCTGGTTGAAAGCAACGCTGAACGCCACCACTACGGAAAAAGAGGGAAATGTTTGTATACAATGAAAATCAACCTTTTCCACATCAGCTATTTGGAAATGAAATAGTAGGTAAACAAAGGTGTAATTACATATTGTTTCTAGTGTTTCACAAGTATTTTGAACAAGTTAGGAGAATTTTAACTAATCGGAGCATCAGTATGAAATAACTGAAAGGTTCAGTTTGTAGAATTTAGTGGTGAAGTTGCATGTTGCAGCTGAACACCCCTCACCTCATTCCCCCTTCCAAACATGAGAGAGAACCTGTGGCAGCCTTCAGTTGTCATAAAAACACAAAAGGTGTTTAGTTTGTCCAGTCTGGGCTGCTGTAAAAAAATATGGCGGCCTCCGTAGAGCGGACCCCCTTCAATGTAAATATAAAGTATTTAAATATAAAGGGTAAAGAAAACAACAATTCTTCACACACTAGTGAAAACATCACTAGGCTTATTTAATATTAAATTTCTGCCAATAGATCCCTTTCAACTAAATCTTACACACTGGACCTTTAACAGTTCTGCTGAAGAAGAGAATTAAACAAAGAGTTAACATTTCTACCAAGAAAGTTTGACAAGGATGTGTGTGTATTGTTATTATTCCGTGACATGGTGTCAACTTTACACTTGACCACGGACCACGGACAACAATTACAGCCTCATGGCAAATTGACAAACGTAAAAATAGATAAATACATACTGATAGCTGCAAACCTGTGTGTGTGTGTGTGGGGGGGGGGTTACCTCTAAATCATTTAATGAGAGGACAATAACTTCGTTGAGGACAATAAATAACGTGATGAGTCCCTCCACATCTTTTCTGTCTCTGCGGTGCAAAGTTCTTCTTCACTCACAGTAAATAAAGGCGACTGAGCGCAGCAGCACGATGCGGCTGAGCCAGTAGGTTCCGGTCTGTAGCGACCCCGGTGTGTGCTCCGTGCCCGAGCCCGAGTCGCTGTCTGCCGCATGTTCTCCGCCGCTGTCCCCGGTCTGTGTCTCCTTCTGTCTCCGGCTGTCCACACGTCTTCTCCTCACACCGCTGTCCTCACTGCTGGCCGCCATGTTCCCCGAGAACACGGTCATGTGACCAAACCAGGACCTAACAGACGCGGAAGTGAATTATTATACCGGTAATAATGGTATTAATTATAGTGTGAAGTAATTATTATTATTGTTGTTATTGTTATTGTTATTATTATGATGATGATGATGATTATAAGTATATTATTTTAGTGTTAAATAATAACAGTAACCATTTTAATGACAATATTATCATTATTTGTAGTAGTCGTAGTAGTATTGAATTATAACAATAATAGCAATTATATTGTTGTTGTTTTTTATTGTTTTATTTATAACTGATTGGGTAAAAAATAGCAAACAGAATAAATAATTATAAAGATTACTACAGCAGCTGTATGTGTATGTATGTTATTGTATTGTATTTATAATTATATATGCATACATAGTTTGTGAGCACATAGTTAGAGTCAAATGTAATTATTATTATTAATATTAATAATGATGATAATAATAGCCTACATTTATGAATTATTTATGTGTAAGCAGCATTTAATATTTTATCCTTACGAGAAGCACTTGTATGATTTCCTGCCTCTTAACTTGTACAAGTCAAATGCAGGTTTGACTTTTATTAAACAAACTCCTATAGCTTTATTTTTCTAAACATAATACTGATTACTTATATTTCTCTGCCTCCTCCTGCTTCTTGCCAAACTGGGAGGAACTCCGCTGGTCAAACCTTTGCAAAGGCCAATAGGACAACAGGGGTGGAGAGATGCAAGTGCCAAAGAGTGTTATAGAGCAAAAATGCGGAAAAATAGGTGCTCGTCAAACTCTGCTCTTGTCGTGCGCAAAGGAATGGAAAGTACGAGACAAAAAACGACTTTACTTCGTGGTGAGACAGTTTTCCGACTGCGCGTCTTTACGCACGGAGAAGGCTGCAGGAACTGAGTTGACGAATTCTTGTAGAATAACTTTTTTTTTTTACCGGGCAAACATGACAGAAGAGAACAAGTCTTTGGAGCATCCTTTCAGCCCGGCGGGCAGTGACAGCTCCACGACCCCGCACGGATCGGACACCGAGTCGCTGGCTTCTTCTGCGGGGCTGGACACGCGAGGGACTCCGTCGGGAATTACGCACAAGCCGGAGAGCGGCAGCAGCAGCGCGGAGGACGAGCGCTTCCCCGCGTGCATTCGCGACGCGGTCTCGCACGTGCTGAAGGGTTACGACTGGTCGCTGGTGCAGGTGCCCAGTCAAGGAGAGAGGGGGCTCAAGGGCAAACCTCACGTGAAACGGCCGATGAACGCGTTCATGGTTTGGGCGCAGGCGGCGCGGAGGAAGCTGGCGGATCAGTATCCTCACCTGCACAACGCGGAGCTCAGTAAGACGCTGGGTAAACTGTGGCGGTGAGTTTACTGGAACTCAACCAGAGGCTCAACTTCAGCCCAGGATGAGTTCAAGTTGGTGGATCAGTTTCAAGACTCCCAGAGTTTGTGTTTCCGAGCCAAAGCTTCTCCGCATCTTTTACTTCAGTATGAGAATATAGAAAAAAGGAACCTATTACATTTTGTACCAGTAAAAAATGTTGGTTGCAAAATACCTTTTCCCCTGAGCAATACAATACCACAAGTTGTTAAGTTGTGGCTCCAAAACTGGTGAGTTTCTAATATTTAAAGATATGGAGGCCCATTTCCGCCAGTGACAGAAAATTATTAAAGTCAAAAGTCGAAATTATGAGATAGTTACTCAAAATTATGAGATAGCAAGTTATAATTTTGAAAGATACGTTAATTATTTGTTTGATATTACGTTATTATTGTTTAGATATTAACTCATTATTTTAAGATGGTAAGTCAGTATTTAGAGTTGCTAAGTCATTATTTTAAGATATTTAGTCATCCTTTTGAAATATTAAGTCATTATTTTGAGACATTAAGTCATTATTTGTGTTCTTAAGTGGGCTATACAGTATTTGGTGCCTTAGTTACACTTCACCACAGCATATAATATAGTAAAATGGCACTCAGTGGAGCACATACCTCAATCAAGGGTTAGTTAAAAATGTAATCAAGCTGCACCAAATTTCACACACTCATAGATATCAGTTCTGTTACTATGCCTGAGTTTTTTGATGAATTGAATTGAATAATTAAAGTGCAATCGCAATTTTAAAGAAAATGTCCCCCTGAGCTGGATCCAAACCAGAATTTAATGGGTTCTTGCCTGACTCATACAACATCCTTCCACCAAATTGTGGGAATCAGTTCAGTTCTTTTTGTGTAATATTCTACAAACAAACCAATAAACAAATGGACAGGGGTGAAAATATAACCTCTTTAGTGGATGTAATACAGGGCAAACAATATCCTCACAGTGATATTATGAACAAAGTATCATTCAGCGAAGTAACAAAAATTACTTGCAGGTATATTTGAAGCAACTTAACTTATTCAGTTACTGACCCCTCTCCTCTTCAGGCTTCTCTCCGAAACGGAGAAGCGTCCTTTTATCAAGGAGGCAGAGAGGCTGAGGCTGCAGCACAAGAAAGACTACCCAGACTACAAGTACCAGCCTCGCAGACGCAAAAGCACCAAACCGGGTCTAGGGGACTGTAGAGCTGGACTGGTCCAGCAGCATCAGCATCAGGACTTGTTTAAGACAGAACCGGGGACGGCCAGACTGGCAGGGACAGGGGACGCACATCATCATTACCATCCCGACAGGACAGGTGAGAGACTGATCTCATCCGGATATGTTTATTTGTTTCATTGGGCAATGTATGGCAATTTATCTCTTTTACCCTTCTCCCAGGTCAGTCCCATGGACCTCCAACACCTCCCACTACCCCTAAAACCGACCTTCACATGGGGAGCAAACACGACGCCCACCGGCTTGTGGAGAGCAGCGGCGGCTCTGCTCCTCCGCCCAGCCGTCAGAACATTGACTTCAGCAACGTGGACATCTCCGAGCTCAGCACTGACGTCATCAGCACCATTGAAGGATTTGACGTCCATGAGTTTGACCAGTACTTGCCTCCTAACAGCCACAGCTCTGCTGTTCTAACTCCACCGGATACCAGCCATGTACATAACAACCCCACAGGAGCGTTCATCCTACCCAGCATCCACTCTCACTCCCACAGCAGCCCCACGTGGACTCCCAAAACTTCTCGTGGGACTTCCACTGGAATACCACCATCTTCTTCTAGCAGACATGAGGCCCGTGAGGACACCAACCACAAACCTCAGATCAAAACAGAGCAGATGAGCCCAGGTCACTACAGCAGCTCCTCCTCCTCCACTCCTCCGCCACCACAACCGGAGTACAGCTCCCTCAGCTCAGGCGCCTGCCCTTCCTCCACCACCTCCACGTCTTCCGCCAGCCAGTTTGACTACACTGACCTTCAGAGCTCCAGTCTCTACAGCGCCTTCTCTGGGTACCCTGCCAGTCTGTATCAGTACCCCTACTTCCACTCCTCCAGAAGTCCCTACGCCGCACCGCTTATCAACAGCCTGGCCTTGGCGCCATCTCCGCACAGTCCTCCCTCTGGCTGGGAACCACCGATCTACACAACACTTTCTAGGCCTTGAAGACGAGGATACAGTAAAATGGGTCATATAGACAAAAACTACACAGTGTGTTAAGTGTGAACATTTTGACCTCCTGAAGAGATAACTCAGAAGGCTTTCTGAGGCTTTGCATCTGTTAGCTGAATGGCTCATTAAATGATTTATTTTCTTGAAGAAAAAATTAAGAATAACAGTTTTTCATTGTTATGTCTCTTGACTAAGTAAAACGGTCTGTGAAATGCCATTAAAACCATCACAGTAGACTGAAATGTTCCATTAAACCTCCACACTAATGAAATTGTTTTTCATGCGTGAGTTGCTCATTATAGAGGCAGGGTGTTAGAGATTTAATGGAAGGTTTTTCCACACTTAATCTGGCTGAGTGAAACAGTTTCCTCACCTTCAGCTTCATATTGGTGGGATTTAGAGACGAGTGACTTACATTTTGATTAAAAGGTTTTTCTTTTTACACGGTGTGTGAGCGTTCCACAATCTTTCGCTATGGATTTATTCTTTGATCACCAAGAAAGCTATCGAACTTCCGGGACAGATTATGTCTCTTGGCTTTCTTTATGTACACAATCTAAGAAAAATTTTCCCCAACTGAAACAGTCACTAAAATGTCTCCCATCAGCCTGATAAAAGATGCAATAGTTTGCGATTTTGGGAAAATAACAGGTCTTACTGAGAGTTATGTAATATGATAAACTCCAATCTATTGCCTGCAAGCTAAATATAAGGCTACAATAAGCAGGCAGCTGCTAGCTTAGCCGAGCATGAATATTTAAAGCAGAGGCAAGCAAATAGCTAGTATGCTTTTGTACATATTAAACAATTCAAGGTAGAATATATTTATTAGCAAAATTTACCGGTGCTTGTTGGCAAAAACATTTTTTGGACAGTTCCAGTCTTTTATACTTATATCTTTCTGGCTGTTAACCAGAGGCGGATCTAGGATTTTTCTAAATCAGGGCCCACTATTTACTCACAGGAGACAACCATTCGTCCAATATCCATGTTAAATGTTTGCACTACAGCTCTGCAAAGCCACGCATCATTGAATATATTTTGTACATTTTTCAAGCACATTGTGTTCTTCAAAACAGTGTAGAAAATAAAAATTCTTAACAAATTGTCATATTTATTGTTAGCATTGTTAGTACGTGACTTGTGTATATAAAAAAAAATGTAAGGGGGTAAACAGATTTCTGTTGGTGCAAGTGCCCCCCCTGGCCCAGCCCCCGGATCCGCCCCTGCTCTTAGCACACAAAGCTGAGAGTGATATTGATTTTCTTATGTAGCCCTTGACAAGAAATGTCCCAAAATGCCCAAACTTTCAATTTAACTGCCGGAAACTTGTGCCATTACGAACTACACACTCATGAATTTGACCGCTTTGTAAGACAAATCTGAAATTGCCCACACCCCTTTAAGAAGTAGATCGTCTTGCAGTTGTGTGATGTGGGACTTTCTTACCTCTGTAGGAAAATGCCTTCAAATGTCATTTATTTACAAGTGTGGTAAAACTACACCCCAGTGATTTTATAGTGACATTTCTCATTCTCACACATTTAGGTGACACTATGGGCAGGGTCCAAATCACGGAATGTTAGGGCCATAGTCACAGCAACAGGAAGACGCAAGAATCCGATATCACTGTGGTACTTTTTTCCCCTGGCAGGACTTCTTGCTCTCGCTGCCGACCTGTCCCTAACTGCTACTTTATTTTCAGTTTGTTTCCAGTCCAACAGCTGCTCCTGCTGGGTTTCCTGGGAGGACGTCAGCTAATTTCACAGTCCTGGCTCTGGTCGAATTATTGCCTGTGGAGCCTGATGGACAGGGCAGCTGGACTGGGTTTTCCAGAGGCACTGTGGACACTTGAACTTATTGATCATGTCCTATTTTAATAATGTGCTTTTAAGCCTATCTAATGGGTTGAAAAGAACAAGTCCATACACTAAAAACTCATAAAAACAAATGATTACAATTTAAAAAAGAAGCTAAAATTTAATTGGGCTTATTATTACAATATTGATGACAAAATACTATGTAGTAAAGCAGTAGTTTCACCAATAATCAATGTTTGCTGCATGTGCTTACGCTTCACTGACCATTTTACCTTTTGGACAAACATGGTGGCTGTTGAGCTGCAGTCCCACCCGCTTTTCAAGGCTTCCTGTGCGAGTTCACCCTGGCTGCTGCAGCTCAGTGGCTCGCTGTCCTGTAAGTTTACCATGACAACCTGGTTGCCAATGACAACACAACGGCCAGACAGAAGAAACATTGATGTACCCATAATTCCATGAAGCGCCAGAGCAAGCAAATCCAGAAGTTTGTGTAAGAGTGGCAAGATCATCAGGTGACATTTACACCAGCAGTAGGCGATCAGTCCACTCCTCCTGTGAGACTCTACAGTCTTTGGTCTGCTTACAGTGACTGATGAGCGCCACCTTCTGGAATATGGAACAGGTGAGCAGCCTTCGACCTTTAACAACAGGAAAATATTGGAGCACTGCATCCTTTGTAATGACCGTCTGCAAAGAGTCATTTAAGAGAATACAGCACAACACATCCAAGTGTCGTAGAAAGATTTTCCTCCATAACCCTGCACCTCCAAAAATGTTTACCTCATTTAGTGCATTTATTGTGTTAATGGGAAGAAAAGTACATATTTGGGTTGAAATCTGGTGACTCTGAAAGGCCATAGCAGCTACTATCATCACTTTCAGACTCCTTAAACAGTGCAGTTAGCTCATGTGCATAGAGCAGTTATTTAAGTTCATGATACAGTTTTTCTTTACCAATGCCTCAGGCTCTCTAGTTAACACATATCCTGTTTGTTTAATCAGTAAATAAACAGAAACTGAAAACGACAGGTTAGTGTTTTCCACCATGTTTTCAGTCTCTCTATAAGATTAAGCTCATTGTTAATTAATTAATAGATATTGTGCCCACTTTGCAAATCAAAGAACTACAGCATAGTACATAGTGGTAGTAGTAGAAGTAGTACATGGTAGGTATTTGAGCCTGATATATACACACATAGCAAAAACAATATATATGTAAATACAGAGTTTGTCTGTGTTGCTGTTGATTTAATTCTTGATAGGTTTGCATTTGTCTGGATTGTGAGCCTGGAATGGAAATGGAATCAATTGGACTGATTGGACTCCCATTTTGTGATGATACTCTGCTTCATTTAAAATGTTTTACTTGACAAGCTGTTCTCATCTTGTCCCATGTGAGCCCAAAAACTAAAAACGCCTAACCTGCTTCATCGGGACATTTTTATGTTCAGTCTAAGCTCCTAACGGTCTTTGCAGAATCAGCAGTAGTTATATGTCACCATCTAGTGGTTGAGAGGATTTACTGCAAATCAAATAAATCCTTCACCTTCAACCTAGAAAACATTATTGAGAAAATGGTCAGATTCTCAACAAGGACGTCAGCAAAAAAGCTGTAACATTTATGTCTTTGTTTTATTTAAGCAATTTTTTTTTTCATTGAACATAAAGGTGAGGGGCTTAGGGTTAGAGGTTGGGGGGTTAGGGTGGCTTTAAGTTTTGGGAAGGGTAAAAGAAAATGAAAGTGAATGTCAGACATATATCCACCAGGTGGCCAGAAACATGACTCTAAGTGAAGGCTAACGTTGCCCTTTATGATTTGGTTAGGCAAATGTTAGCTAACACCTTAGCCATAACAACTGTATGAGGTGATGTTATATTGGTTCTATGTTGACTTTGTTGCACTGCAGATAATTAAAGTCACTAAGAACCAAGCAGCCATTTTCACCTGAAATAGTAAGCTACTAATCACATTAGGGCTCTGTAGAACAGACCCTTTCCTCAGGAGCCCAAAACAGAGCTAAATGAAAATGAATGTCATTCATGTTTCCATCACCTGGTGACTATATGTCAAAGTGAAGGTTAACTTTGCCCCTTGTCAATAGACAACTATTAGCTAACACCTTAGCCATAACAATCATATGAGGAGATAATGTCCATGTTATGTTGAGTTTCTTGTGCTGCAGATGAGTAGATGTGAAGTCATTAAGAACTAATAAATAGTGAATCAAGAAATGATCAAATATAACCCATTGTTCTGAAATTCATTTTTAGTTTTTATAACACTTTTAATAACCACAGCCTGCCCCTTAACCGCAGAGCCAAACATACCTTTTCCACAGCAGCCATTTTGACCAGAAATAGTACGTGAATAGAAGAGAACCTTTCTTCAGGAGTTGGCAGAGACCAAAACAGAGCCAAAACAAAAGTGAATATCAGACACACAATATTCACCAGGCAGTGTCAGCTGTTTAGGCAACTGTTAGCTAACACCTTAGCGATAACAATTGCATAAGATGACGTTATGTCAGTCTTATGATGAGTTTTAATAACACATATTGAAGGTGCTGCTCTGGGTACTAAATCTTAGTGAATGTGATTAATGACGCCTGTGTTTACCTACTATTTCACCTCAAAATGGCTGCAATGAAAAAGGAAGAGGGACATTTTATTAAATGAAACTTTTCCTCTCTTTAACATTGGTTTGAACACAAATCAGACACTTGCAACTTGATTTCAGACTCCTCTGTATTGATGTTTTTGGATCATACCAAACCAGCACTGATCTATGGATCAACACAACAATGTGTCCTTTAAAACAAGATGCAAAAAAGTAAATACAACAGTTGTAGACGTGTTATATAAATTACAATCCTATCACATTACAATCCTTTAAAGCAGCAATCACGGTCTACGATGACTCAGTATGTTCAACAGTACAAATAAAAAAGAGAACAGCTGTCGGATTGAGGTTTTTAAAGAACCCTGTCTGGAAGCAGATGAGCCGCCTCCAGCTACATTAACAGCGACGGTGATCACTGAGTTTGTGTGTGTTTTTATGCATATTTGTTGTTAACAGCACTTTGTAGATTCAGGTTTATCAGGGTGTCAGTGCCAGAGGTTCCACCACACAGCGTCCTCAACGAAAACGTCACGATTCCACACACACGGTAAGCCACTGTCATCAAAACTGTACATTCAATAAATTAACAATACACTGTCTCGGTTAAGCAACCAGTGAAATGACTCTAGATTACATAATTACATTAGATTACAGGTAGAATGCACCATTCACGAGACGAAATCCAGGGGGAAGGAGGTTGTTGAAGGGGATTGGATGGCCAACGCGGCTGAGGATGGGGGGGGAATGGTTGGCATGGTAATAGCACAAGGTCAGCAGGCGCGATAGGGATGACATCACCGACCCTTTGGCCTCAGACCACCAGCGTTTCACCCCATGAGGGGCCACGAGTCCCTTTTCAGAGTTTGAGTTTCCTACACATAGACTGGAGTGCCGGTTTTCTCCTTATTTTCTTTTTCTTCATCAGCTTTTCTCATCTCGGCCCACATCTCAAAATGCCCACACGTCCCCCACCCCACCTTGTCCCGTCATGGTCTGTGGCCACACGCCAGGGTCGTCTCTGATCTGACCGAGACTCGATTTGGGATCTTTTTTGGAGTTGTGGCGTCCCCGCAGGTTTCAAGGCTTGTGTTTGAAATGGGCCTCCACTGCAGAGATAGAGAAACGAAATGAGCAAAATTTGTAATGAAGGTAATAGAGGGTGAGCAGCAATAAGGATAATTAGGCATATTACATGTTAAGAGACAATATTAAGCGTTAGAGGAATAGAAGCAGACGGAGGCTTCACATGATGAGGAGCAGCTCAGTCTCCAAACCACATGGAGCTGGTGTAGAATAACTGAACAGCGTGAGAGAATTTTTAAACCACCAGAAGACAGCTCATTCCACACAAACTCCCTTCTCTACAAGCATTGTAGTGGGCATTTCGGCAACAACAAAATAACAAAATATATAAATAAATTTAGTTAAAGAAGGTCCAGTTATTCCTTGTTTTTAAAATCTCCAGTTGTTTATGGTTTTTTTTTTTACCCCTACCATATTCAAGAGAGGGGTTTTTCGGTTTTAGAGCCGGACTTATTGATTTCCTGTTCCCACTCTGGGATTTCTCCTCTGCTCTTGCAACAAGTCTGTCAGAATTCCACAACCAAAGTGTAGTGATGTGTAGTCCCATACGGGTGGTACTTTCAATCACTCTTATTATAAATTTAAAAATCTGAACGTAAAATCAATAAGTCCTGCTCTGGAACTGAAAGACTGTGCTCTTGAATAAAGATAGGAAAAAAAAACCTTAGTTGTTTATTTGTTCAATGCTTCAAGTTCAGAAAAAGAACTGCATAATATAAAATCGTTTCTTTTTTAATTTGAATTATAAGAAATGTTTGGTCAGATCAAATTGTTGCTGTTGCACACAGCCAACAAACACTGTCCTTTCTCTGCACCTGCATATTCCTGTGGCCTCATTGGTCGATTGATGACCCTCTGAAAGGCCCCTATCCAATCCCGCTGCTCGGCCTCTGTCTCGCAGGCAAAGAGGAACTTCCTGTCTGGCGTGACGATGGTGATGCCGTGGTTCCAGTGGTAGCCCTGCGTGGTCGGGGGCAAGCCGGCCATGACGGTGTAGCTGTTCTCTTTACTGCCGATGAACACCTCGCCACGGGCATAAGCATCCTGGGAGAGGAGGGAACGCAAGGTGAGACCTGTGAACGCTGAGTCCGGACAAAGACAAAAGCGAGGTCTCTTCTTACCAGAGGGTCTTTAAAATACATGAGTCTCCTGTCGTCCATAGTGAACCACCTCTTCTTGAAGCCCTCTGTGTGCTGTGGTGAAAAACGAAGGGAGTCAGTTCATTAGTGGAAGTGGTGGGACACTTTGGTCAGATTTGGGTCAATGTAACGTGATTTGTGAAATTAATCCTTATTTCATTTTCCAGAAATGATCCAGTGAGAATAACTAGAGCACAAACCTTTGGGCCTGTTTTCTCCATGAAGCCTTCCCTCATGAAGTTTCTGGTCAGTTTGGGAACCAGCTGGAAGACAAGAGAGAATCACTTGAAATAAGAACATAAAACTATTACTGATTCCAGAAATGTCTGTCTGTATGTGGAACGCGTAACTCAAGAACAGGTCATCTTATCGGCTTCACACTTGGAATGTGTATTGTTAATGGCTAAAGAAAGTGCAGTGTCGTGTGATACGTTCACTGTTGATAGAAATTGAATAAACAGGCAAACAGTGCCTTGCAGTCAGTGGAGATGGGGCTTAACAGCCAGTCTTAACTTGTCTTCTTGTACGTCCTACAGCAATAATATCAGTACTGCCAGATCAATTTAAACACAATGTTACAATACACAATGTTCGCACAATGTTTGTTTTGTTGCTGCCAGGCTTTATATCGAGCTGAATTACAACACTTTTATTTCCGTCGGTCTGAAGATTGTGTCGATTGCTTAACTAGGTCTGAAATGGCATGCACGTGTAATGTATGAAAAAATAATATGTTTATGAAAAACATTGATGAACAAATCTTCATTGCAGATAAACCAGGTAGGATGAAGGCAAAGTTTTCTTTTCACTCTGAACCAAAGACTGTTTATGAAAAGCTCTGCTCACAAAGTCCAGCACACAAACCATACAAAGCAACAGTATATTGTATAACTGGTGTAATTATGATTCACTAAAAAAATCAGACGTCTTTGACAATTTCTATCCTAACTACGAGCTCCACGGCCGCGTGTGGTTCATGACGAACACGTTCAGCCTCACCTCCTCGTCGCTTGCTCCAGGAAAAGCCACCTGCAGGTAGTGGAACCTGGCTGCTCTGATGGCATTGAACCAGTCGACCATCTCCTGTAAAATAAATAGATAAAACACCCTCAGTGGCAACATGTCCTGCCGTCATTCACAATCACATTCTATCACAATCACATTCTATCCCATTCACATGTGTTTTGGGCTGTGAGTATAGGGAGGAAACGGGAACCGGTTACATGGTAAATCATGGTAATACTGTTTCAATCTTTAATTAATAATAATAATAATAATAACACATTTAATATATAGGCGCCTTTCACCGCACTCAAGGTCACCTTACAAGGCAGAGATAAAACAGAACAATCTAAATTACAATGTGTCAAAAAGATCAATAAAATGAACAGTAAATAAGACATTATGTAGTTTGGCCAAATGGAAAACAATCAGACTGAATATGCCAGTTTATAAAGATGTTTTTTGAGACGGGCAGTATCTATAAAGCCCTTACTGGCCTCTCACATCTTTTAATGTGGGTTGAAATGACTGGATTACCTCCATTTTTTGGGGGGTATTTATTAAATGTAACTGTTTATTAGTTTCATTCCCGGGTAAAATAAAGGTTGAGTGAATGAAATTATATACATAATTGTGATTTTTTTTTTTTTTTCCTCTGATGCAGGTATCTTTTGTGTGTGTGTGTGTGTGTGTGTGTGTGTGTGTGTGTGTGTGTGTGTGTGTGTGTGTGTGTGTGTGTGTGTGTGTGTGTGTGTGTGTGTGTGTGTGTGTGTGTGTGTGTGTGTGTGTGTGTGTGTGTGTGTGTGTGTGTGTGTGTGCGTGTGTGTGTGTGTGTGTGTGTGTGGATGCTGCAGCCCTGTCGATAACAGAAAGAAAAAGAGAGGGAGTGACGGTGACACTGGATGAACCCGGTGAACTCGTTTCTACCGCAGCCTTTGACCAGCAGAGGGCGCAGCACTTCCTCTCACTCTCCTGTACATTAATATCTGTCTTCTCTTTCATATCTTTTTTGATTAACTATGCCCCCCCACCCCACCACGACATCATCATGAACCCCCTTCCTCCACCTCTGTCTCTTTCTCCCTCTCTAATTTAGTCACACACTAAATCCCAGACATTTAAACGTAATGTGAGGCAATGATTTGTGTACTTGGCGCTATAAAACCCTCAGTGAGAGACATAGGGCACACACACACACACACACACACACACACGCACACACGCACACACACACACACACACACTAGTTCACAAGAGGAGTATTAAGAAGGGTTAGAATAGAGAATGAGGGTTAATGAGTTTTTTTACATTCTCATTCTTAAATTCCCCAGAAAGGAACTGATTTTTTATATTTCAGGAAGGTTCCTGGAAAGGATTAAGTCATCTGGTGCTACTTAATGTACATAAATGACCTGGTGGTGTAACCGTGATAGTATTTTTAAGTCGTAGCACAGCAACTCAGTCAAACATGCAGATATATGGGGAAATTCCTCCCACTGGTCTTCATGGCCAGTCTGACTATGCAGATAATGACACGATAGGACTAAGATTAAACTTCAACATCCCACTGATTTATTCTTGCATGTTTGGTTTAACAGCACTGAATAGCCTGTATTGGACCTAATGTCAAGTATGTTGATTGTAAACGTTTCACAAGGTGATGCCACATCAACGAGGGGGCAGAAATCTTCTCAGAGTTTGCGTGAGAGGAAGCAGTTTGGCTTGAGGGCAGCTCAAGCAGCTCATACTACTCAGTTCCCTCTTTCTTACCAAAGATCCGTTGGAAAGCATCAGATTGTTCGCAGGCGACACATCACTACTGTTAAAATATCTTTGGACTGCAGCCAGTGATTCTTAGTTGGAAAAAGCCAAAAGGGAGATGAATTATTAAAGGCGGTTTTCTAAGACTAAGAGTGTTTAGCAAAGCAGACAGCATACATATTATACTACTATCCCTGTATTAGCGCCATGTATTAGTGTGTTCAAAGACCTGTACATATTGCCACTGTAAGTGAGTGTGTCGGTGTGTGTGTGTGTGTGTGTGTGTGTGTGTGTGTGTGTGTGTGTGTGTGTGTGTGTGTGTATAAATAACAGTGTGAGAGTGTACCTTAGCGTCACTGTGGTAGACAAAGATGTTCCTTGTGCTGTTGTCTTTCAGGTAGGTGATCTGCAGGCCGCAGGGGTTGCCGATCTTGGCCGGCTGAAAGGTGGCGTTGAGCGTCTCGATTTTCATCACCGCCTTGGGATCCCTGGCCTGGACAGAGGCGAACCGTGAACGACAAAACAGTTAATCGTATAAAGCGCCAAAGTGAAATCCTGCCACTGTAAAAACACCAAACTTAAAATCGGCTGTGTCATTGCTCTCACATCTTGCTTGTTGAAGTACTTCAGCGCTCCCTCCCTCTCTGACAGGATGAACTTTCGGCTGAGAAACTGACCGTTGTCTCTTCCTCGTTTCCATAGAAACCCCTCTCGGTACCCTGAGCAGAGAAAAAGGGGGGGGGGGGGGTGTGTGAGAAAAAGAGGGTTGAGAAGATGGTATCGAAACGAGACGAGAGATAAAAGACATAGGAGGCGTTTGGTGTGCTTGGTGTGAGATTATTCCTCTGTTGCCCTGAAATTAAAGATCATTTCAGATCTAATTTAAAAGTGATGGGAGGAAAATGGGGACAGTGTGTGTGAGTGAGGGAACGCGGCACAACATCCAAGAAACAGACGGACGAGAGCGCAGGGAGCAGGGAGTGCAGCACGACGCAGCACATCCAAAGAGATTTCCATTGTCTCCGTACCAAAGAACATCCGTTTCCATGTTAATGATATGCTGCACCATTTATAGCCTGCAATGTAAAACACTCTGCCGCCGTCTCTTCTCTTTTTCTCCTCTATTTCTGTCTCGCTGTGAAGTGTATTCTTTCTAATCTAGACCTATTTCTGTAGCTCGATGCACATCAGCGATCAGGTGGTTCACCCAGAGAAGGGACTCATCTACATTCAAGCCGTTAGTTCGATGCTGAGTCTTGTGTGATGTGCGCTTTAATTGTTGAATAAACTGTAATTCCTGCACTGGAAATGGAGAATATGGGACAAAGGGGGCTAATGTGGCCTGAATGCTCGTGTAGAGGAGTGTAAAATATAATCAGTTCATCTTTGAGTCCAAGTGAACATTTGCACCGAATATGAAGAAATTCCCTCAAGGTGTTTTTTGAGCAAAACGTGTTTTGCAAAGTCACAGCAATCTTGACCTTTGACCATCAAATTCTAATCAGCTCATGAGTCCAAATAAACATTTGTACTTAATTTGAAGTACTTCCCCTGAGGCGTTCTTCAGATATAGCGTTCACAAGGCAAGAAATTTGATTTGACCTTTGACATTTGACCACCAAGATCCTATAGTACATTCCTATAATTTACCCGTTCATACAGTGTAATATCTATTATTAGTGTTCAAATAACACCAAGTTAAGATGGCGTTACTTTGTTGCTATTCCCGGTGTCACATCACAAGCTGCAATGGGAAACAACAGAATCTTCATAGCAGATGTGATCGCCCTGACAAGCACGATGCAGAAGAAAGAATACAAACATGCACGTACAAGCACTTCTCAAATTCAGTCAAAGTGCTCGTTCTGTTGTCATGTTGTTCACCCCTCGATGAGCAGAACCTTGAAAGCTCCTTGGACCGACATGTCCCTGTGGAGGCCGGCGGCAGAGCCCAATTACCCGAAACATCCATTGATGACTTTTATACAATCATTTTCGTCCATTCTCTCATAAGTGGTTGTGTGTAGGTTTGCGTTTAAAAAGCATAAAAGCATATTTAAGCAGTGACACTGTAATTGTCACCGAAAGAAAATGGAAATGCGCGTGTGTGTGTGTGTGTTCCTGTACTTGTATATTTTTTAAGCATAGACCCTACAGAGAGAGGACATTTTTTGGAAAGTGAGGACGTTTTGACAGGTCCTCACTTTTTCAATGGGCTGTTTGAGGGTTAAGACTTGGTTTTAGGGTAAGGGTTAGAATTAGGTTTAGGTTAGGGTTAGGCATTTAGTTTGGATGGTTAATGTTGGGCAAGGGGCTAGGGAATCATGTTAATGAGTGTCCTCAATAAGATAGAACTACAAACGTGTGTGTGTGTTGGGTTCAGCAATGTGTGTATCTGTATCTTTCAGTATACATTTCACATGATATTGAAGATGGAGTATGCTGATTGGCTTGTGGTGACCTCACCAGTTTATTGTTACAGTGGACACACACACACACACACACATGCAGAGTGTAATGATGTGAGTCATTGTGTCATTTATGTTTGTACATTTATACTCTCTACATCACTCATTGTGATGTGCATGGCATCTGGGTACTGTTTGTGTGTGTGTGTGTGTGTGTGTGTGTGTGTGTGTGTGTGTGTGTGTGTGTGTGTGTGTGTGTGTGTGTGTGTGTGTGTGTGTGTGTGTGTGTGTGTGTGTGTGTGTGTGTGGGCGGCTGAGACTGACTATTGGCAGTAACCTGGCCTCCACAGTGGCCACAGTTAACATTGATTGAGTATGCAAGGGGATAGGAGGAAGGAAAAGACTGTGAGGGAAGGAGGCGAGGGGTGGGGACAAGCAGGGCTATTGATCGATGAGGTAATGCCACTATAGGTGAATGTTTCATGTCAGAAACACACACACACACACACACACATACACACACACACACACACACACACACACACACATACATACACATGACATGAGCGCAGAGGACAAAAAAGACAGAGGTAATCTGCAGCAGTGAATAAGGAGGAGCAAAAAAACGAGGCATGTGAATTGTCTGAATCCTGAAGATTATGACCGGTGAGCGGTGTCACTCCAGTAGTGACTGGAGTCAGGAGTTGTGGAAACGAACCCACAGAGAATAACCACCATCTCTCAGAGTGTTTTAGCATCATATAAGCGTGAGTTGAATTACTTAGCTCATTGTTACCTCCACCGAGATGCTTGTGTTTTCCCCCGTGTTTGTTTGTTTGTTTGTTTTTTTGGCAAGATTATGCAAAAACTGGTCAGATTTCAACCAAACGGTGGAAAGATGGGACAGGGGCCACGACAGAGCCCATCCTGGATCCTTGCGTTATTGTAACATTGAGATATTCATTTGCAACTTTTTGATGCTAGACCTTCAGGCAAAATCTAAAGATCCTGACAAAAGGGAGGATCCATAAATGTTTTCATACTTTCTTTAACATTGTGAGATTTCCCAGGAAAATAATTTATCGATCTTGATGAAAGATGTCAAGCATATTTAGGGAACTGATACCTACTGTATGTGTGTGTTATTTGATGCAGCTTGTTTGAGTATGTGGAATAGTATATTTGTTGCACTAGGACAATGTGTGGGAACAACTCAAGGACACAAGGACTGAGGTCAAATTTCACAGTTTTGATTCTAAAGGAGAACGAGGTTCTATGGCACACAGGAGTAAGATGAATCACAACACAGTTTTGGGACATTATCTGCTTGGAGGGTGCACGGGTTAGTGTTGGGGAAACAGTATAACTGATGAGGGGCTTCACAAGCATAATAGAAACCAACCTGCAGAATAAGGCTCCTGTTTCTCGATGAACTCAAACTCATTCCGTTCGTACTTGGCTCGGATCCACTGCTCTCTCAACAGCCTGAAGAAATGATAACACACACAGTTAGGTTTCATTTCAATCACACACCCACCGACTGCCCCAATCCGCACACACTCACAAACAATTCCTTAGTAAGTTGGACAAAGCACTTGATAGAACATAAGAACAGGCCAGCAAGCAGATCATTGCCCCTGGTGTTGCTTTAGGTTTGTTACCTCACCCTAATTACACATAATATTAGAAAAGGGCCTTTTAGAACTCACAGATTTGTATCGCGCTGCAGCACAAAGGCTTCAGTGTCAAATTGTGATCAGCGCCTTCGCTTCCCTGCAGTTTCCAAAGCTGCATACAGAGGAAGCGATCTCATTTTTAGAGCCTCGTCCTCTTCAGAGTGCGGAGAAACAAATGGCAGCAGTCAGCACATCACCATGCCAACAGTCTCTCTCACCATCGCCACTTCGCTGCCTCTTCCAACCTTTCAGTCTCCCCTTCAGGCTCCGCGCTGCTTTCGTCCTTTCTCTCTCTCTCTGTCTCTCCACACACTCCTCTTTTATTGGCACCTCTTAGAAATGAATCGGCTGTTCTGTCTGCATCAAGAGTGTCAAATGTTTTCCTCTTAGCATCTGTTTGAATGGCACCTTAAAGTGACACTGGGTCTTAAACGCTAAACTCCCTGGTTCTCGGGGGAGTGGAGTGTGCGAACACCACCATGGCTTAGACGCAGGCACAGACAGAGACTACTCTTTTATCTGTTGGCAGATGGGCGTTCAAAATTATTATGGTATCAATACAGAGAAACTAAGACGGCCCATTTTGTGGCTACCAGAAAAAAAGTATTTTGTTTTGTTTGCAGCACACTAAAAAGTATTTTACTGTTGTGAAACAATGTCAAAGAATGTTCTGTGCTAGAGAGTAGATAAAGCATGAAATAGTCCACAGGGTAGTGTGAATATTGTGTTACCTTACGCATGAACCGTATTTGTAGTTTGTTGCGCTGCAGAGAAATAAAATCATTAAGAACCAATAGATAGTCAAGACGTATGGAACTTAATTGTTGTTATTTTAACAAAACATTTACACTGAATCGATGAGATAATGGACTTTTCCGTAGCAGCCATTTTGACATTAAATAGGTAAACACGGGTGATAGTAATAATTCATTTAGGTAGAAGAGTATCAAAGGGATAACTAACCCCCGTGTTTCCCTTCTACTTCATGTCAAAACTGCTGCTGTGAATAATGTTGTATTAGTACATTGGCAGAGACTCCATTTTTTTCAGCCATTCAGTTTAGTGTGTACACTTGTGCCTTTCATACATGTTGATGTATACATCGCACACATGACATACATGATACATATCAAAATGTCATGGCTAAAAAAAAAGGCACCCATGCAGCCTCTCCTGTTAGCAATAGCAACCAAAAAGGACACATGTATAGTAACTCATAACTTTTGAATATTAGTGGCTTAAGAAAACAGGGCATTTGATATTCACGTATATGTGTAGAAGCTTGGAATTCTTAAAATGTATTCCGCACCAATATTGAATATCTATAAAATCCATATTGGTGCTGAATGCTGCTTGTGGGCCAATTCTTGGACGGATCCAGTCCTGGACCAGCTCCAGACCAGAGATAAAATACACCAAGCCTGGAGCTGGGCCAGATCTGGGGAAGGAAGCGGATCTGCGCCAGCATTGGCCCGTTTTGCCAAAGAACAACGGCCCAAGTCTGTTTTGTGGATCCGGATAAGAACTTGTGAAAGCTCTGGGGTCAAATCATTGTTTTGCTGCAGGGATCACTCCCAATCTTTTAGTTATCCAAATATGAGCGAACTCGCAAGTCACCTCTGATATTTTGGTCAATGAAGGTTATATTATACATTGACACACAAAGTGACATTTGAGTGATGCTTGTACCATGATGGTTCAAAACAGTTCAGCTACGAAACAAAAATATTCAGTAAACATGGGGAAACAGGGGGAAGTTGTAAAGAGGATATTGTCATATAATAGATTTGTAACTGAATTTATCTGAGCAATATCTTCTTTACGATTCTGTACTCCAAAACACTAGTAGTAAAACAGGCTGACTCAGTTAAAAACTGTGATCTGATAGCCTCAAGTAGGAACTAATTCCATTTGCAAGGATATTCTCTTTTAAGACTACAGACATGAATTGCCTCATCAAAATCATTGAAGGACTGTGGTTGCACATACAAGGTTGCACCACCAGTGTTTGCGTTTCGACCGTGACACAAGAAAGAGCACTCACTTGCAGTCAGTGTGTGTTGGTCTGTAGTAGAAAGCAGGAACCTTCTGCTCATATTTGGCCTTGGCTGCATTGTTTCCCACAGCAGCCATTAACTGAAAAGAAGACAGGACAACACAACCTGGTAATCGGAACAGAGAAAAGAAAATACACTAGTTTCCAACACTTGAAGAATTTCACATGTCGAGGGTCAACGGGAACCAGATCATTATTATATACTGGCAGATTCAACCAGCCACTGTTTAGGTATTTTATTTTGAAAAAAGTGGCACCATGACATCAGACATTGATTTGTACACTGCCGTATTGAGGCTTGGAGTGTGGCCTTTTGTCCAGCGCCATCATGCATGTGTATGTCACTGGAGTTTGTATTATTACACCCAGTCAGGAGTGGCTCTAAATGTATATGTATAAAATATATTTTTCACTCATAGTCCTCACCTAACGTCCTCAAAAAACATCTCCACATTACATGTTAGAAAATGTAATTATGAAATTCTGACTGCCTCTAAATATTCTCATTTTATTATTAGGAATTATTTAGTTGCGCTTACTTCACTTCACTTAAGCTTCAATCATGTTGTAGAGTTTTAACTTCTCCAAGCTGCTCTATCCCATTGTTCTCCTTCACCTCATGTTGAAGATCATCTACCTGTAACACTCACTTAAGCTATAAAAATGAAATGCTTATCTGATGTTCTCAAAATTGTTCAAAGGACACGACTCGCAATCATCAAACACCAGAGCCTTTTGATAGGAGAGGGGATTAGAAATATGTGCAGAAAATCATTGACGTCATTACTGAGTCATCGTGAAGGGAGACCCTGTGGGGCATTTGTGGTAAAGTCTTAAAGACATGACAGTCATATACGGTATATTAGCTAGGTTTGGCTAATCAAGTGAATACTATTGTGACTGTTTGACAAAAGTGGCTCATTAGATCGAGGATGTTTTATTGGATTGGGACTTCAACAGCTCCAAAAGTCTCAACAATAAACTGGCATCTCAAAATCAACCATCTCCCGATACAACTCAAATCTATTCATCCACTCATCTAATTCTCTGGCTTCCTTTTGTGTTTTTACAGAACACTAAAACTCAGCAAAATATTTCTCTCAACTTAAAAACATTACATCACTTAAATCAAAAAATACAGTACGTTCCTCATGGCTAATGTTGCTTTTGTCATTTGGAAGTATATTCTTAAAATAACCTTAACTTAATGAGTTGGATGAACTTCATTCATTCACCTCTTCAAGTCACAACTCGTGTTTTCAAGTTCTAAAGTGCTTCTTTTACAGTGCATAGTATTATTTTTGCATTTTCCTTCATACACCTTCCCACTCTCTTCTTAAGTTAAATCCACCATCACATCCCAATAATTGTCCTCCCACAAATCCAACCCCCTGGTTTTCCTCATGACTCACATCAGCATCACCTCCCCAAAAGTCTTTTTTGTCCCTCGTGTGGTGTTTAAGTGCTGACATGATATATTCAAAGGACGATTTCACACTTTCCCCTGCAGAGCCAAATATTTTAATCAGCTTCACCTCACCGACGACAAAATATGCATTTCTGTGTTTACAATTGTGCACAGAAGTCAATATTTCTCGCTGACATATTTCTGACTGTTTGCAGGGGACAGAACAGCTCAGCTTCTTTTTACACCCACGAGAACAGTCCCACGAATGGAATTATACTTTATTGATCGCTGTGAGGAAACACTCTCGTTCTCAAAGAGAGGTCAGAGGTCAGGGTCGGGTAAAGATCACCAGAACTTAAGATGTCATGAGGCGCCGGTATCACAGCCAATCAAAACCTCTATTAGTTAATTGATATTTGATTTGGTGTTAAGTCAGACAAAACCATGATGCTGTGTTGCTGTGGTAACCTACAGTTAGTAGCACAGAGCAGAAAAATAAGCAGCAGATGCTTCAGGTTTATAAAATAGTTAAATTTCATCAACATGCCTCACAGTATTCATGTCTTCATATTGATATCTGACTGGGTAGTTTCCATAGAAACAGCAATTCTAATGATTTAGTTTGTAGACTCTGTAGTTACCAGTGTAAAAATGGTTCAGCAATAGATCAGAAGACTTCTGGTTTCCATTTCCAGTTTGACCAATCACGTCGCAGGTTAACAGTCCATGTGGAGAGTGAAAGAAGTGGAACAGATTGACTGAAATGCATCTGCTATCAGCTTTTTAATTTGTCAGCATTCATATGCAGATAGCTGTTAATAGAGATGAGCCAAAAGGAGGTCTGGACCTGCACCACTTATAAATAGTATCACTTTTGTGTGGAGAACAATCGACTCTTGTGATATAAGAAACTCTCGGCCCGGGTCGATCGATATAGACGATACCATGCAGATATGAGAGGGGTATCAATCTTGTTTGACACTTGAGAATTTGAATCAATCATCTGAATGTGTTTTGATTTTATGTTACTGCAATGAATTAAAGAGAAAATAAACAATTAAAATAAGTGTTTATAGATTACAATAGGAATATTATTAAGATGTAGATATTGAAATTGTACATGTATTTGTATATGCCTTATGAAGAATTGTTGGGTCGCTGAATATACATATGATGGAATCTCATGAGGTTTGATTCATCAGGTTAAAATATTTCAGTTGGCAACAAGTTTGTGCAGTTAAGAGAGTTTGGTGAATTAGACCTGACATTGAGGAGTGAAGTGACCACCGTGAGCTGTGAACTTGGACATTTGACCACTGGGTCATCTTTGACTCCAAGTTGTACCAAATTTGAAGGTGTTCGTGAGATGTTGCGTTCACAAGACCAAAAACATGTTTTGTGAGGTCACAGTGATCTTGACCTTTTGAACATCAGCTCATCCTTAAGTACAAGAAAACATTGGTACCAAATTTGAAGAAATTTCTTCAAGGCGTTCTTGAGGTTTACTTCTTACAAGGCAAAAAAACGTGCTTTTGGGAGGTGCTGCCCTACCTCCACCTCGCTGGCCTCCCACGTGTCCTGGACAGACTTTACCCGGGTGATGTGGGGGATGCTTCGGTGAAGGAGCGAGCAGGCCTGGCAAACAAACACGCCCAACGTCAGCGACGCCCAGTCCGGCTCTGCGGGAGAGAGGGGGGGGGGGGGGGGGGGGGGGGGGTATGAAATTGGGTGAAAACGTACAGGGGGGTGATAGAAATAAACACATGAGCGATAAAAGTCTCGTCATAAAGGCACCGCAACATTGAGAACAGCAGCTCAAGGTTCAGGCTATAAATACTGGAAGTGCTGATGCTGGCTCTGTTAGGTAATAGGAGCAAAGCAAATGAAGCAAATGTTACAAGGGACTCTGGTCGAGTGTGTCACTGCTCATAAAGGAGAGCAGGGCAGCAAATAGGATTTTGGGGAAGTCCTGTTTTATCTTACTGACAGGAAACAGACTGCCAGAGATCTGATCAGAAGTCAGCCGAGATAGTTATTAGGTTAGTTACATCAGCAAACTCCTAAATACACGGTGATAAAATCATCACACATACACACACACACACACACACACACACACACACACACACACACACACACACACACACACACTCACACTCACACTCACACAAAAGAGGCAAATCGAAATGCTTAGACTCACATTTGTATGTAAATGCACACAAATGTCCTGGCAAACACACACACGGATACACGCACACACACTAATGAAAAAAGAGAGCCAAATGTACATGCTGACACTCACATTTGTATGTAGATGTAAACGCACACAAATGTTGTGGTATACACACACCCAAATGCAGTTCAGGGACAAACACATGTCCATTTATGCTTTTAAATGCTCAGAGCAGAAGCACACAACAGATCAACACACACACACACACACACACACACACACACACACACACACACACACACACACACACACAAGTGTATGGAATAACCTGATTTACAGACAACAATCTGCTTATTGCCAATTTGATCATGTGACTAAATACACATGTTGAGTTCAGCTGTATAAAAACCAACGGGCTCATCAGCAGTCAGAGTGAATGTGCAGGGTGGGGGGGGATGGGGTGAGGGCAGACTCTCTGCAGAGTGACACAGAGGCAGCATCAGCGGGTGTTCAGCGAAGGTACGTCTGAGTCACCGCTTCACACCAAGACTTTGATTCTGCCCATGCAAATGAAGTCGTCAAAGTCAGAGACGCAGCGTGTCGGAGAGAGAGAGAGACGGCGTGTCGTGAGAGAGTGAGAGAGAGAGAGATATATAGAGAGAGAGAGAGAGAGATATATATATAGAGAGAGAGAGAGAGAGAGAGAGAGAGAGAGAGAGAGAGAGAGAGAGAGAGAGAGTGACATACAAGGCACAGCTTTTACTGAAAACTAAAAAGCTTGGTATAACCACATTGTTAGAGTAAAAGTTAGTGAGAGTAAATGACATTAACTCCTGGTCAAAATTAAAATACATTTTTAATCGATTGATATTAAATATATTGTCAATTTCTTTAATAATTTTTTTTCATGTATCAAGACAAACTGTGGAAACATAAAGTTGTTCCAGTTATTTCCCTCTGCTTTCATTAGAACATTACTTCAAAGTGTAAACTTTGGGGGCCTCAATGGGCTTTGCCCTCTGGGAAATTTATGATTAATGAAGAATAGACTGAAAAAATGTACAGTTAACCAAAGAAATAATTATTAGATTCATCAGCTTTACATATACCACCTGATGAAGTAAATAAATATGAAATATTTTCTTCTTGTTTATAATATTGGTAATGCTGGGTTGGGACTCATGATTTTTCAGTAACTGAGCCATTATGTATTCAAATAAATAATACATTTTGGATAAAGTAAATTATCTCCTATAAAATATCAGAAAACAATTACATTTTTTAATCCCAATGCCCTAAGTTTGGCTTACAGCATCACAGCTGCTCGCATTCTTGTAGACTCTTAGCCTTGATGCTAAATAAATTGCTAATTGCTTATCAGAACTATTGCTAATACATTTTCCTTCGTCCGTCTTGAACAATCGCTTCTGCCAAAATTCTTCTTTAGTTTGCTTTTGTTGTAGAACCATGCCATTCACAAGAGACCGACACTGTGGACATTTTCAATTATGACTCCCTTTAATGTGGTCACATGTGCCGAGTGCCACGTTTTACTGTTGAGGATTAAAATGCTCCTCAAATGAGCCTCGTAAATTCACAAGAGCGACGAGCCGCCAAGAGAACCATGTTCTATCAGGCAACACTCAGAAGCCGCCACATTCTCCCTCCATCTCATAATCTCTCTGCTGCTGCCATTTCTCAGACTAGGAGACCCTCGGCGTGCTGCACCACAGACACACACACACACAAACACATACACTGAGTGTGTCACACCCAAGGGAGTCATATAAGAGCTACAGTAGAGGAAGGGTAGAAAAGGGAAACCATACTATTCTTGCATTTACGTCCTCCTAAGGCTGGAGACATGAGGTGCCACAGAGCCTGAATAGGGATAAGCAGGGGGGGGGGAGAGGGGTGAGGGAAGTGTGCGTTGGTTCTTCTATGATGTAGAGAGATGATGTGAGCTCACAAGATCGCCAAGGGTGTAATGTGGCATCGACAATAATCTCCCTTTGATTTGTCTTTTGTACCACGGAGCATTAGGACCAAGTAGAGGAGAAAGAAATTCAGAAATCTTCGAGAATGAAGTCAATATTTCAGGTAAAAAAACGATCTTATGAGAAAAAAGTCGTACTCTCACAAGGAAAAAGTCGTATAATGAGAATAGAGTAAATATTTTAGGCTAAGTGTCCTTTTACAAGAGGAATATTATAAGATCAGCCTGTTGCCTGAATACAAATGAAGAATGTAGAGCATCTTGTTAAATTATACTCTAGTATAGGTCTCACAAATAATAAAATTTTTGGCACATCAGCACATTATTATAAGAACATCTGTTCTGAAGAAAGAACCACAAGGTCTGGAAGGAAATTGCCTCTTGTGGAGGAAATGTTTGGTAGTGGGCGACTTTATATCGTTGAAAAAAATGCTATTTTCTCTATTCTCGTAATAAATTATTATTTAATGTTTGTTTTGTTCTCAGTTACAAATTTACTCTTGTAATATTACCACTTAACTCTTGCAAAACCATGACTTTTTTTGCTTGAATATTATGACTTCACATTTTTATTTTTTGTAAAATTACAACTTTATGACTCTATTCTTAAAATTCAACCTCGATGGTCTGATTTTTCTTTCCTTCAACACGGGCCCAATACTGCATTGTACGTTTAACTTGCCTGTGACATTTTTGATCACACAAAAAGCACTGGAGACGGTGATTTATATCTCATCTTCACCACCAACAAAGACGCACACAGATGACGTGATGGAGGGGAAACGCACACACTTGCTGTCACCATAAAGCACAACCAGCCATTCAGCGGTGAGGTCATCGCCGTCTGAGTCAGGCCTTACTGAGACGAAGACAGCACTCATGGAGATTACAGTGGCTGCATGACTGACTAACCACACACACACACACACACACACACACACACACACACACACACACACACACACACACACACAGACGTGCACACATAAACACACAGGTCTTCCTCCTCTAAATGTACTGTACATAGTAGATGTTCCTCCACAGGATCACTGTGAACAACAGATGCACAGTCGTAGCGAACAGGAGGTGGAGAACTCCTGATGTAGTGTGACTGTTTTTTTGTTTTTTTTTCTTTCCACAGAACATATGCTGTTTGCTAAAGAGCTTCCATCCCTAAAGAATTGTTGAGGAAAAAGTGAAGTTACAGGGCTTGTTGGGGTGGACAGACAACGGAGCTGTTGATTCAGCCGCTCAAGGTTGAAGAAAGAAGTGCCTGTGGCCATCCTGCCGGGCAGAGGCAGGATAAATGAACGACGGGGTATTTATACAATAGCAGCCCCTGTGCCCGGGCGCCCATGAGCACTTTGCAGTCAGTTTTTCTGCATCTGCGTGAGTTCCCTTGTATGTCTGGACCAACACACGTCAGTCTGCCAGTGGCTGTGTCATGGTGGAGGTTAATGGCCTAAACAGCGTGTCGAGCTGAAGTCGTGACCCTCTCATGTCTCAGATAAACCCCTCAGGCAACAAGCACAGTTTCACTTGTACAGCGTAACCTCCTGCAGATATGACTGAGCTTGCATTTAACAAAAGCTTGAACTCAGAATTGATATGATTTTTATGAAATATAAAAAATTCCCGGGGCTTTTTATTTCCATTTATTTGCATGACTCTTCCTCACTGCATCGCTGAAACAAAAACATCATCATGAAAAAAACACCCACCAGAATCTCAAAGCCCAGAATATTGATCGCATTCAAATATGCGCTTTCGTATAATGTCCACGAGATACCAAATAGTCAAAATTCAGATCATGGATAAATAGTCCACATAAATCAAAGTATGAGGATTTTACCTGTCATATTGTTCATGCTTTCAAAGTATTAATATATACAGACATCTTCCGACCACAGAGTCAGCTCTATAGCCCTCAGATGTTTCCAGGTGATCCCTTATCAAAATTAGAACGTTGTGTTTTGAGATTTTATCTTTCATCTAGACGCTTCTCACAATATGTCTTTGAATGTATAATAGCAAAGACACACACACTTACATTTTTTTCCCCGGCGAGATTGTGGTACCGTTGAGTGGAGCATTGCATTAGCAAACCTAACATAATCAGCTGCATCACTAATGCTTCATCATCACTGGCTCGTCCATGAGCTGCTTGGCTACCGGCTGACGATTAACATCCCGTCAAGACCTTGGTGCCAATACTGTTTACAAACCTTCCTCCAACACCCCGTCCTTCTCCCCTCAGCTAGAATTTAATTTATGATTCTTGCATCAGTTAAGGAGGGATTTGTTCAGAACCCTTCTTCCAGCTCATATTCTATTCGAGCCTAAAACAGGAAAAGCCTTTTCTTGTAAAGCTGTAGAATGGAGAGCCAACCGATGGGGATTTTTGGGGCCAATAAATATATATAAACTCCCAAAATGCTGTAAGAAATGGGAACACGCCTGTTGCATAAAGACTGTAAAGATGGACGACATGATTGCTCCCCAAAAGTGAAGCCAAAGCGTCTCGGGGGCCACCTGGTGGCTGGCTGCAGCATAGGTTATAAATGGAGATTATAAATCCCACCTCCTCCGTGTTAGCAGATGGGACATGGACCAAACTAAAAAGTTTAAAATGTCAAATAAAATTTTCTGACCACAGTAATGCATGTTCAAGTGATACATTTATACATTTTTCAGTACGATTGGTTTAAATTAGTTATTTGATGCTATGAAAATCGGCCTAGACAAGATGATGAACAGCTGCGACTGACTCATAATTGGTCGAGCTCGTCTATCAGTGGGACGTCACTAACCGTGGCTCCACCCCCCCGATCGATACTGCAAAGACTCTGGGTCCAAATGTGCAAGATGGCAAGCGTTCTTATCTGGAATCATTTGGCTTCATTTCTGGTTCATGGGTGGAAGTGGAGACACATCGTCCGTCTTTATATACAATCGATGAATAGCACCATGACCCTTGCAGACACTGTTTCAGTGGGAATAAGATGAAGTTACAATGTGAAATGTGAAATATTGGTTATTTTCACCAGATCTCTTGAACAAAAAAAAAAAAATCAGGACAGCAATAAGCAAGCGACCGTAATATCCTGACTCTCCTCCTATCTCATCACAGTTACCGCTGTTTTCTGCTGTTCGACAAACACCTTCCTCGCCGCTCTGAGGACTGCTGAGGCTTCTCTCCGGAGGGAATTACTCGTTTGTGTGTTTCCTTAGCGAAGGGCAGAGCCGCAGTGCTGCTGAGCTACAGGGAAACCTGCCGTATAAGCCCCCAGCTCAGCCTCTCAGCTGCCTCATCGGAGCACGGAGAGAAGATGGGAGGGAAAAACCCACAAAGAGCAAAGGTAAGGGAAGGGCAGAGAGGGAATGACTAAGCATAAAAAAGTGCACAAGCAGTGTTGCCACATTGTGTGTGTTTTCAGACTAATTCCAGCAGGCTCCCTGTCTGCTTAATGGATGTTGTATCTTGGGAAGATAAAACAGGGGTGAGGGAGGACAGCCGGGTCACTGCTGCTGATGAGATATTCTGTCTTTACCTGCACATTCACGGTCAATAAGGGGATTTCATGTGATGCAGCGGCCACACTGGAGGTCATCGGCAATCCACTGCTTCTAGAACTAGAATTGTCTCGATTCTTCTCCGGGGCCAAGGACTTGAAGAGAAGACTTTAGTGAACTTTTGGTTTATTTTAGGATACATTTCTGCATTTGGTCTTTAGACTTGTTTTACAGTCTTTGACTTTATTTGTTTCTATCGTGTTTTAAATTATTTGCCTTGTGTTTTCCTCCCCGTCTTTCTCTGGTTTCCTGCCGTTGTGATTGTCTGCAAATATCCTAATGTGTCTCAGTTGAGTTTTATGATCCTTACCTACCGCATGTATGATTTCTTGAGAAATTAACAAAATTGTTGAAAAGATATTTTGGTAATTTCAAATTGTCGCAATGTCAAAGACTTGAACCTTGAATCCACCCCTTCAATCGAATCCACTCCAGTTTAATGAGTTCTTCCTTGGGCCATATCCCACCCTTCCACTAGGTATTGGTTCAGTAGTTTTTGGTTTTGCCCCGATAATGTTATCTTGTTAGCAAAAGCAAACCTATAATAGGGTTTTCTAGAATGTTTATTACTGCTGTGAGACGTATCATGTTAGTTTTTTGTGTATGTAAAAAGTCTCCAAAGTTCAAAAGCCCATAACCCCGCCCCTGGAACGCCTCATCACTAGTTTCACCAATAATTCTGCATCATTGTGATGTCACGTGACTCGAAGCCCCACATTTGCATAATGCAAGAGTGGGGGAATTTCCTACATGCTCTGGAAGTGGCTGACCAATCACAACACAGTGGGCCAGCTGGCCAATCAGAGCAGACTGGGCTATTTAGAGAATATTTTCTTAAAGAGACAGGAGCTGAATCCAAGTGTTTCAGACAGAGGCTGAAAAGAGGAGCTGCAGCAGTGGACACCTTTTCAAGTAATAACACATACTAAAATTATCAACTGGAATATAAGCATGATATGTCTCCTTTAAACCAGTAAATATTTAACCTTGTCAGGCCTCCGTCCAGACTAAAACAGTTTTTCTTGCCCAAAAACAACTGTCTGCAGAGCGCATACATTTTAAAACACTTGCTCGCTGTTTTAGCGCGTACAAGGAACACTGAGTTTTTACAAAACAGCGATGTGAGCCAGAAGAGTGAGGGTTAAATATATTTATGTGGATATCTTTCATACGTGGCAATTATATTTATTTGTAAAACAACTGTTTTTGGTGAATTCAGCTGTATAAAAACACAGTAGCGGTGACTACAGAGAGCAGCAGGAGACTGAACAGTGGTGTAATGAGCTATCCACTCCGCAGAGTAACCAGCTGTGAGGCTGCAAAGTCAGGAAGACTTTAAAATGTCAGTATGGACGATCACACAGCTGTTGTCACGATTCCTGTATTTATGTTGATTTTTTTTTTCTGCATAAATTCAATCATGAAATAATGATGAGCTGAAACGAACTTTCCCTGAGATTGATTTAGCTTTTGTTGACGTTATTTTGGCGTTTGTTTTGTGAAAAAGACAAAAGTGGCTCCAAACCTTTCGTTAGTGAGACCTTAATACACAGTGAGATATTTTCACAAGCAATAATTTGCATGTATTTTGGTATAACACTAACTCAATAAACACATGTTATTTAAAAAAAAGTAAAAAAATGCAACCATTAAAAAAAGGACGCCATTATCTATCAGTGGACTCAGTCTTCTCCTTTTCTCTCACTCTCGTCTGTTCATTTTGCTGCATTGGGATGATTTGTGGTGTTCTGAGCCGTAATCAAACTGTGATGTTTTTCCCCAAAAAGCCGGCGAGATAAGATCCCATCCCCATCGGAGATTCGAGCCACCACACCAGCATCAATAATTCATGTCTTGACCATTATGAGATGCGAATCGTGAGCATGGGAATTCCTGGTTTATTGTAGCGGATGACAGTGATGGTTTGGTTTAGGGTGAAATTAGCCCAGTGAGCAAGAATGCAAATATGGAGGAAAGCAGTTTGATGGATTCCACTAAAGGCTCTTCACTATAGTCGTGATCGGAATCAGTCACCGTGCAAATACTTGCTTGTCTGACGGCTCAGCTACTGAACGTCAGAACTGTCATATAATCTCCCAGATGTTCTTTTCACAGCTGTATAACACACAACATCCGTCCCACCTTCTGTAATAACTACATGGGTGTAAGTGGTGTGGCCTTTAAAAAAATTATACATCCATAAACTTGTACCTATTTTCATACCAATCCATCCAATCGTTGGTGAGATATTTCAGTCTGGAAAAAAACGGGATGGACCAGACATTTCCAGTGTATGTAAAAGCTTTAGACTGGCTAAAGGCTGAACTGCTTCATGTAAGTTGGTGATACAGAGAAGCAAAAGGCACCATGCAAATTTCAATCTACAATGCTACAATCAACACACACACATACAGAACCAACCACACCGGGAGACCGTTCCCAGTTTATTTCTCATCATGAAAACACCCTGCTGTCGTGATGAAATCCCTCTTCGAGCGTCCACGGCTCAGACAAAGCTATCTAATTTTTGTGGAAAGCGCTGCTGGCTCCAAAAGCTGCTTCGCTACAGCCAGTTCTCAGTGGAGCAGTAACCAGGGCCAAGGAACAGGCGTCCTGGGGCCAGGGTTCGCCTCCAAGCACTGGGCGTGCGGCCCACACCGGAGCATCGATGGCCACCAACTGGTTTATTGCCATTTCGGCCAGGGGAAAGGAAGGGAAGGGGAAAGAGAGGGGATTAAAAAAAATTAAAAAAAAAGGAGGAATTGGAGAGATAAAGGAATGTAGACAGATATGGTTTAGGTGTCTCTGAGGGGATAAAAAATAACCCAGCTGCCCTATGCTGAGCGAATGTATATCACATCTGTAAATGAAAAACAAACACGTACACCCAACAAACATAAATAAGTAAATAAATGAATAAATAAGCACCCAAATAATTACTGAGCAACTGTGTGGTGGTTGCTGACATTGTAGAACATGATAATAACCGACCACCCCACACACACACACACACACATATTTTTGTACTTCCACCTTATTGAGGACATTCATTGGTATAATCCCTTGCCTAACCTTAACACCCCCCCTTCCACAGAAACACACACACACAGACACAACCACACACACAGACACACAAACACACACACACACGCACGTCTTTGTGCACCCTCACACACCATGACATCCATATAGGAGTGTCTCGTGTGTTTATGGCTCAGTCCAGAGTCCGCTCTCTTCTAGCCGGGCCTCGCTCTACCGGCAGAACAAACAGCTGTCTTCAGGTACACATGTGTCCCACATCTGGACCGAATTGCCCCTGACACCCTCCCGGCTCACCTCCCCACCTCCCTGTGCACCGCAGCGTGCATCACATCTGTGCATCACAGAGCCACTGGATGAGCTGGATGAACTGCGGGATGAATACCTGGGTTGCCGCAGTCGGCGCACGTCCCGTTCCCCGGTCTGTCCAGCACGTCCTGCAGGAGCCGGTTGTCTCCCTCCGGTTCCTGCGCCATCCCGAGTCTACCCGAGCAGCCTCACCACCGCGGTGCAGGGAAGGAGCCTGCGCAAGAACATCCGCTGAACATCCACACACACACAGACACACACACACTGAGACACACACTGGTCCGACCACCTGCCGCCTCCAACCTGACCTGGAGAAATGAGAGAGACCTACGCGCTCTCTCTCTCTCTCTCTCTCTCTCTCTCTCTCTCTCTCTCTCTCTCTCTCTCTCTCTCTCTTTCTCTCTCTCTCTCTCTCTCTCTCTCTCTCCCCCCCCCCTCTCTCTATCTGTGTGTGTGTGTGTGTGTGATGTCTCTATTACCCAGTCTCGCTGCCTGCATAATAATAAAGTCTATATGTTCCCATCACCTCCTCCCTGTCTGTCTGTCGTCTCTCCCCTCCGTTCAGTCTGATGTGAAAGGGTGACATCTAGCGGTACAAAACGCACTTAACTCACTGACAACTTGTCAGTGACAAGTCGAGAACTCAAACTCAATTCAACCGCTTTTATTATCTTAATTACAATTAAATAATACTTATTATTATCATTATTATTATTCACCATAACAATCCACGATTCATGATATGATCACGATCCAGCATCACCAATCACCCTCCCAGTCCATAACAAGTATAATATGACATATTTACATTTGAATAACAGGAGTAGTTGTATTCCTATAATATATTAAATTATTTATCATGTTAATTTTATTTTGTAGTTCGCAACTTATGTTGCACTTCATGGTTGAAAATTACTTTAATTATCTGTCAACTCGATATTACTTATCTTTTTGAACTCAAGGTGTTTTTTTGATGCTTATTCAATTTGAGACTGTTTTTATTTATGTCTCTTAATATTCTATAGCTCAGTCCACCACTGTTTACGTTTCTTATGAGTTTATAAATAAATAACATATCGATAAAACGAAGCCCTGAGAGGTCCATGACTCGCATTTGCATGATAACATTTCATTGTAATTTCTTATGGTGTCAGGCTTTTTATTTTATCACTGGGCCACATTAAGATTTTCTCAATGCTACATCCCTAAATATTTAATTATGATTCTGATAATGATCCTAATGTGGTCTCCGATTAAAATTACATTGTAGAAGCCAGAGGCTATTCATTTTTTTATATCATCGATGAGATCCGCTCTATTACTAATGTCTGTCTTGAGCTATTACGTCACATTCAGGCGACAGCAGGCTCAGTTCTCTGTGTGACGGGGACCAGGAATCAGACATAAACATGTCCACTGCTATGAACTTCAGCTCCAAGGCTTTTAAACCTCGAGCTCCGGAGAAAGGCTCCTTCCCCCTGGATCATTTAGGTGAGTAGAGACACACACACACACACACACATAGCACAAAACACATATTTATGGTCAAAAAACACAACAGAATACTAGATCAATGGAACCACAAAACACCTGAGAGTACCCACAGTCAGTACTCCACCACCAGGCAAGTTAAAAACAGTGACATCATAAAGGATCTGGAAAATGATTGTGGTTGGAGAGGGAGATTGAATTTTATTACTCAAAATAAACCAAATTAATTTTTGACCTACTGTGTCCTAAATATGTGACGTATATAAACTTAACACTGTTTGTAACGGATTTCTAAATCCTCAATATTACCGGAGTCAAATCTGGCAGGTGTGGGACATGCTGTGTCCCAACTTGATCCAATGTTACTCCGGAGCATTTTCTTCATTACCTTTTAAAAGAAAGAAATATTTCAAGTTGTCACACCATCATGTAAAATGTGATAAAACAACTGGAGACAATACCAACAGTACATCCATGATAGTATTTCGTCATAGGAAATCTTCAAAATAAAGCATCGCTGCAGTAACAAACATAAGTTCATATTTATACCAGTAACGTACAGTACAGACGTACAGTATCTAACGTTGACTTTTGGCTATTTTTTTTTTTTATTTCAGGAGAGTGTAAAGACTTCAAGGACAAGTTCATGAAATGTCTGCAAGACTGCAGCTTCGACAACTCCCAGTGTCGCCTGCAGTCCAAAGACTACCTGGAGTGCCGCATGGAAAAGTAAGAACGCTCCCTGAAAATGCAGCCGACACGTTTCACACAGTCCTTGCATGCTGTGACTCAAGCTGTTTTCAGACATGATGGTGGTGGTGCTGCTGGTCCACGTCACCCAGAATGTTCTGTAAAGATAAAACCACTGCAACCATGCTTGAAAACACGTCTTTTATTTAATCAGAGCTGTATCTTCTCCTTCTTATTGTGCGTTTTCCAGTCAGCTGATGGCCAAGGAGCCTCTGGAGAAACTGGGATTCAAGGACCTGCTGGATGCTCCTCCCAGCCAAGCGGACGCAGACTCTAAACCCTGACCTGCTGACGTCACAGCTGCGGATTCAGATGCACGACGACAGTGTTTCTCTGACCTGAACACGTCCAGCGTTTGTTCGGGGACAAGATGATAACACGCAGACAAGAGCTTATTAAAGACTGCTGTGAGTGTGGAGCTGAGAATGACCACAAGAGGGCGCTGTTCATATGATGGCCTTAGTTTGAGTTTTTATCAAATACTTGTGTAAATATACAACGTGTAATATATAGAGGTGTTGTTATAACATGTCAATAAATCCTTTGTATTTAAACTGAAACTGTGTGTGTTGATCAACCAGCAGTGGTAACCTTGTGATAAAGATGTTTGACACATTCGATACAATTGATCTGGCGACATCTGCTGGTCAATTGTTGAAAGTGAATTTATATGGAGGTGTCAAATCTGAGAACATGATCAAACAATCTGAAAGTGACTTCGCAGTTTTGGACCTGATTGTATATACACACATATATATATATATTGGTCTGTGGGTATATTTTATTAGAAGCACAATAAAAACACTTAAACTGAACCAGTATATAAGCGATAACTTTAGTTTTTAGCTGAGTCCAAAAAAGGCACAGTTAATATGAGATGTATTAAAACAAAGGAAATAGATGATTTGATCTTAGCAGTAAATTAAAGTCTTAGGCCCATTTCGGGGAGAAAAAGATTTCGAATATTTCGAGAAAACAGTCGGAATCATCTGTGTGCAGGATTTTATATTTCCACATTGAGTTTGGTTCAAGATGTTAGATCCAGGATAATGAAACTCTTGGGAGCTTCTTCGAGGTTCTTCTCACTTCTAATTCCTAAGAATGATGTATTTTTTAATTTACTCTCATTACATCTTAATTCTCAATTACAACTTAATTGTCGTCATATTACAACTTTACTCTCGTAATACTGCTTGTGTTGTGATTGAATCGTTTTGCTGACTGTCCTTTAAGGATGCAGGAGGGATATTTGTCTGTTATGCTCCCATCAGCTGTGATGTGCTGCAGTATTGATTCAGGCTGTGCCTTTGTTACAGCCTCTGCCCCCTGCTGGTCGAGATGCCACATTACCTTTGTACTCATGGTGTCCTGTTTTTTCTCGTATCCTCAGGTGAACTGGGTTTGGCTGATGAAGAGGAAACTATTAGAGGAGGAGCAGGAAGTGTCTCTCTCTCTCTCTCTGTTGCAGCAGCAGCAGCATGTTGTGTTGTTTCTGTTCCTGATGGGGCTGGTAGTCAGGAAGATCCTCGGATCCTACGACCCTTCGTGGGTTGGTCTCTGGGCTTCTCCTTCTTTTGTTCATTTTGGCCGCCCCATCAGCCCTTTGTTAACGTTGGTTGTGTTTGTTCATTTCCTTCTTGTAATGAATCAATATCTTTTTGCCGTTACCCTCTGACTTTGAACACAGTATTATTTGCTATATGTCACACTTTCACAGACTAGCCAGGGGTGTACCAACAGGGGGCCAATGTAGGCAAATGCCTGGGGCCCCCACGCTAAGAGGAGGCCCCCAAGAACAGCTGATAACGTTGGTCAAACAACAACTATTTTGTGAAAATCCCCTTAAATTCTATGATTAGCAGAAGACTGCAACAATGGTTGGAATTGTCCTAAAAAGGCCACGTACCTCTCGCTCTCTGCCAAAAGCTTAACTTCTGAGGTTTAGACCGAAATGTAAGAATGTATGTTCTTTGACTATTATTTGTGAATCAGTGCAGTGCCTGTTCTAAACCTGTCTGCCTGGAATGGGCTGTTTCTTTGGTCTGTGGTGATGCTGCTTGCAGCTTTCTTTCTGAAACTGTAAAAGTGTCCTGCGGTAACTGAACCAAGTACAGATTGGCTCCTGGACTCAGTCCACAGAACCACAAAGCTGTGAACTGGAGAATCCCTTGTGTTTGAGTCCCAGCCACAGCTGCATGTTTAAGTCGCACCAAATTCGACACTCCACTTGCTTGGGCCCTTAACAGTACATATGTGTACAAGTGTGAGGCCGATAAGATGAATAGTTCTCAAGATGTGTGAGCCACAAACACAGATTTCTGGAATTGGTAGATAAATGCACAGTGTAAAGATTTGTTTGAAGATTAATGTGGTTTGGTTCAATGTGAGGCTGCGTCTCTGCGAACATCACAGAGACTGATCTTGAACACTGATCACTAAGGACTAAACTGTAAATCGGACTTTGCCAATATTAATCAACACCTCTCATGCTCGTCTCAGAGACTGACTGACACCAAATGATTCTGTGACTCGTTGCTCAAAGTTCATCCCAAAACCAACATGTGTGTGCGATCATAGCGTGACGTCTTTAAAATCGCTGACGTGCAAAAAAAAAAGACTTATTAGTTTTTAAAATTCCAGTCATGGCCTTTTTATTGTCAAGTTAAACGGCATATTAAACAGGCAATACAAAATGAGACACACACACTATGTCATGAAGATTGAGCACAACTCTCTCTAAAAAAAACTAAAACCATAGATGCCTGGATCCGAAGTTCACCGTGTCACAGTTATAAGAAAACAGGTGGAGATAAGTAATTTAGGCTGTTAACGTCCAACCTCTTTGTATTGTCAATGTCTAGGGGCCTTTTTTAATCATTTACTGTCACAGCTTCTGCTCATTCAGTCACAGGAAGTTTAATACAGTTGGAATAGTCTGGGAATCACAGTTTAGTGACCCCTAGTGGAGGGGTTAATGGGGGCTGTCGGCGGGATTTCCGAGAACAATTGACATTAAAACAGTATCGTTTACTCATTAGTCTGATCTGTTACTTGTCTGTGTGTCCTAGAAAAAAACCTCCTGAGTGGAAAGTGCCACCAATACAGAAAACTAAATTTATTTCTGGCTTGTAGGACGTGAAGAAGATTTCAACAGTTTCAGAAAAAAATTATGACCTTATCTCAAAGTAGAGCTTTACCGATATCAGCAATATGAAATCATTGCCAATGTTATATTGGTATTAGTGTTTGTGTTAATCCATAAGTAAATTTAATAAAAAATAAAAATCACATTTTTAACTCCTGAAAATTGCCGAGTACTTCATTTTCTCCAATGAAAAACCACATTCACCATCTATACGAACCATGGAAGGTCGTTATTTATGAAATGTGTTCAGTAGATCTAACAATTCTAGACACACGACTTTATTTTTATCAATATAAATTGATTTCTCCGTTCTTCTCCACCACCGATCGTGTATTATGTTAGACCATTTAGCTTTAGACCTCCTCAAAGAAGTCTTTTGTCATATAGAGCTTGTTTCTTCACATTTAACACAGAACATGTCCCAGTGTTTCAAAACAGTTTGAAACAATTCACCAAGTTAGACATTATAGATTTTTAACGTCCACACTCATCATTCATTCTTTATAACAGTTAACCATAAGAATGTTTGTCTCGTATATTTACTTGGTCACACTGATCTTAAGGACACGGTAGATCAACAGATCCAGGCGGGAGGAGGCGGGGGTTTGCCAATGATTAGCGCGAGGAGTTAGAGCTGGAACGGGACCGGTGACGGCGGCGGCCGGGGGATCGAGACCTGCGGCGGACTGGAGAGCGTCGCCGTGGAGACCGAGACCTAGAAGAGCGAGAAAGTGAGATGGGAGTTTGGAAATGTATCAGCTGTGGTTAAAAACAAGATTTGGTTCCCAAATCAAGCAGCGGGACTCGTCGCATGCTGCTCACCTTCGCCTCATTCGAGGTGGGGTGCGACGCCACATTGGGGGCGGAGGAGGCATCCTGCGGGGTGGGGACATCCTGCGAGGTGGCAGGCGCACTGTAGGAGTCAGCACGGCTGTGACTGTGATCTCCTGACCGTCAATCTGACCTGGAGGAAATTAAACAAATGGGAAAATCATCACATGGACTTAGTTTTCTAGACATTAGTATACACGAGAGCCACACTAGTGTCAGCTACACTTTCTCAACATGTCCCCCTGCATCCTCTTACCTCCGTCCATGTGTTTCAGGGCCTTCTCCGCCTCGTCAGGTGTCTCAAACTCCACGTAAGCGTAGCCTTTATACAGGTGCGGGTGGGTGCGGTTCACAGGCATGTCAATCATCTTGATCTTTCCATAGGTGGAGAAAATCTCCTGGATGTGATCCTTCAACAACAGAAAATAGGACATTTGGACATTTGCCCCACCAACTACATTTAAGCTGCTTTCACACAAGCAGAGACCCTCTGGACATTCTCCGCAGTAGGTGAATGTGTGAATGCAAATGTCCACGTGAGAGCCTCCATTTCGCCGTCCAGTCCCCTGGTTAAAAGTCGGCAGAATATCCGAATGAGTAGATGTGAGAACACAGCGGGAGATCCTCTGCAGGACTGACCGCGAGCGAGTGAGTGTGTTGATAATGTTTCTAACAAGTGACGGTCACAAAAATTAAAAAAGACTAAACAAATATCTCGGAAAAAGAGGGGGCGCACACGTAGAAGACACAGTCGAGAACGTAAAGAGCGATTGCAGCGATAAAAGCAGACGCCAATGTGCCGTAAAAAACACATGAAATCTGCAGCAGAATTAATATGTTGCCTCCTGCCTCTCCCTGCTGCACCACCCCGACTGCTAATAATGTGAATACAAGCAGATGAAGGTAGGTCTAGTCTATATGGAGGAATCTAGGTCCAAATAGAGGAATCTCTGTTTGCCAGTATTTAGATTTTGCCAAAGACCTAAAGATGAGTGATTCTCGAGAAAGCTTCAAACATCTGCTTTGTGAGGAAGAAAAAGAAGGGGAAAAGACACTACTAGAGGAGAGCAGCAGCACCTGAACAATTTACAGTGCCAAAATAATGGGTTTTAAAAATAATGGGTGCTTTCCCCTCCAAACCAGGTAAGCCAGAACATAGACTCTGAATCTGACAGCGTGGTTTACAAACTGTATGCACGCGAATACAAAAACATCTTATAACAGGAATCTTTGCCAAGAGGAAATATTTAATACCAAACTAAAAAACTTTCTTCAGGTAAATGAATGTTTGATTCTATTCAAGACTTAGTGCTCAAAATCGGCAAACGGTGGGAACTGTTCAATGCAGTTTGTTTATTACTTGTCTTTATATTACATACTCATTATTTGTTCGAATCTTCCTGATTTTCTTTGATTCTAGCATAACCTAAAAATAAGAAATTTATTTGTGGTTTGTTGCCAACATTTACACGTGTTGCCCTTTTCCCTCATAAGCACAAATTCCTGTATCAATCACAAAAATATCGAATTTTCTTTTTAACTGATCCGCAGACTGAACTCATTCAGTCAAGCACTGTGACTTCACAGCAGCAGCAGCATCTCACTTCACAGCAGAGTCACACGGGTCAGTAGCTTGTTATGATGGTATTTACCTTGATGATGTTTCTCGTCAGCCGGCCCAGGAAAACCTTGGTGGGTTTGGGCGTGGGACTTCTACGGCGTCTGTCCCTGTCGTCCTTCTTAGCAGATTTGGACCTACAGTGATGTTTACAATTAATTTATCAGATGTGAAAAATGGACTGAGATAATTTACTTAAGCAAGAGAACCAATATTCTTGCAAATAAATGAGCATTCATTAAAATTATTCTAAAAGTACAAAAATATTGGCATCAAATAAGAATAAGAATCAAAGTTGAAAGTATTAATGTGTTAATGCAATCCTGTGTGTAACAGTTTAATGTTGCAGCTAGAAAAGGGGCAGCTCATTTTTTTATTGAGCTTTATTATACCTCTGTAATCTAGTAGAGTCCAGTATAAAGAAACTAAAATGCAAGTATATAAAACCTGGACTTAAGTATAGCACTTGAGTAAATGTACTTTAGTTTTTCACCAGCAAAAGCAGTTATGTGTGCAGCAGTATGAGATTCAGACGTAATTCAATAAATATTAAGAGATCATCAAACTATTTCATCATGACTCATTTCCTACTTTGAGCGTGAGCGCCGTCTGTTGTTGTGGCGCTGGCGGCCGGTGCCTGGCGAGGAGGATGAGGAGGAGGATGAGGAGCGGGAGCTGGACGAGCCCGAGTGGCTCGAGGCCGAGGAGCTGGAGCCGCTGGAGGAGCCGGAGCTGGAGCCGGAGCTGCTGCTGGAGCTGGACATAAACAACGGCAGGTTTAACGATGGAAGAGATAAGGACAAATGCTTCAGCTCCTGTGCCAAACACAAATCAGCTCAATAATGACAAACAGAGTATCAATCATACCACCCTTGGTCGAACATTTGCTTCTCACATAAAGAAAAACGAATGGAAATTATAAAAACACTGATATTTTGTAAACGGGCCTCTGACCTGCTGCTCCCACTGGAAGCACTGCGCCGTGTACGGTTCTTCTCACGGCCGCGGCTTTTGTCAGCCCCTTCTTTCGTGGCTCCTGACTTCTCCTTACCGCGCGGTTTAATCTTGTCATCCTCCTTCCTCTTGGTTGGAGACGGCGCCCTATTGAAGGAGAAGAAAGACAAATGAGTCAAGCTTTGAGGCAATTGCTGAAACTGAGCTGTTCAGAATTTAGAATAGAGACGAAGTTATATCACGAGCACGGCTGGGTAACAAAACAATATAAATAGATGCTTGCACTGAACTCTGGAGATCCTCTGCTCATTCTGCAAAGAGGTTATATGTAAGAACGCGGTTCTGAGTGAGAGCCTCTGGACTTTCTGCTGCCACTCTGAAGTAAAAAGTCTGCAGAATATCTGAATAAGGACAGACATCCTGCCTCTGCCTGCTGCACCACCGCTCCGGCTAATAATGATCACACTATCATTCAACAAGCACTTTAAAAAAAGTCAAATATGTATCGGTATATTGCCTATACATTATTTAAGCACGGTGAGGAGCTACATCACATAATTGATCCACGTCAGATTGGTCAAATATTTAGCTGTGTTTGTCTTGAGTTCAAAACCACGACCTTCACTCAGGAGCAAAATCTTTGTTTAAACGTCTAATAGATAATAATGTGACAATTATCAATGTTGAATATGTTGTATCTTACTATAATTTTGGGCCATACCACCCAGGCCTTATAGTAGCTGGTGTTTGCAAACAGTAAACGCATTAAAAAGTTACTTTCCAAGATTTTAAAATTGCACAGGTTTCCATTTACAGAGCCAATAATGCAAATTTATCCGCATGTTTGATACACACTGTGCAACAAATACGACGTCACATTGTTGGAATTTGATTAAAAAAAACATGTCTGCACGAATCATTTGTTTTTAATCATTGAACATGAGTTTGATTACAGAATGGGAGTAAGAAGACTGCGATCTAAGAGCTGAACATGTCATTGTACGATTAACCTGGAAACAGCCAAACCTTGATGATAAAAACAACAATAGCAATAACATGGTCTGTACACATATACAGACGTGTCTAAATAATTACAAAATGATAAAACCAATCTTATCTAGAAATAAATCTGAATCATTGAAAGCAGGAATTAACAGCTCAGAATTGGAATTAGGATGATGAGAATAAATCACGTTTCACTGAAAATAGAATAATCTCTAAATTTATCTAGACTTAACATATGTATATTTTTATTAAGTTGTTGATCTACACGTACGTAATGTGTACACGCTCTATGTATCTGCGCATCACAGCGGATTATACGTCTTGACGGTATTCGCCTAAACACTCCATGTTAGCATTAGCCAGCGAGCTAACATCGGTATGTTGTGTTCGGCTGGACGTCAGGTTTACGTTGTTGGAGCCCAAACTATGTGCTTAACTATATTTTTTCACTTTAACCTTTCCATGATTTTATTTATTGGTCAAACACGAGAACAAGAAATAAATACAAATATAAATGACAGCGTTTACTTACATTTTACAGCCTGCTCGCAACAACTCTTAGTCGCACACAGATGACGTGAGGCGTCAGCTTGCTGCAAACCAATCAAAGATCTGAACGTGCGCAGGCAGCGGTAGATGATCTAAAGGGATTAGTATTCCCTCTATGAGGTCTGTCAGGGTGTTTTCTTTTCATTTCACCAGTCATTTATCTCTGACATCTCTGCTTATAAGTTCCATAATGGTTGTTGAGTGAAACTTCAGCTCCACAGTGTTATTCTCAGACCTTTTTCATTCATTTGGATTGACCGTGTGAGCCAGACCTTGCGTAGATGTGTGTTGTGAATTTGCCTGCCGGGACACACTGAGGACTCAGATTGCTTCATTCAAACCAAACCGGCGACTGGAAAGAAAGAAGAATATTAACACAGCCACGGAGGAGACGCTCAGAGTGACGTGCTGTCCTGCAGTGTAGTTACATTTTAACCTGTAGCCATCACAAGTTAACTGCCGTCCTCATAAGGGACCGAGGAGCCGAAGGATCCAGACAGAAGAGGCATCAGGTTTGTTTATGTGCTGTGACAGCTGCCCGGCGTGAAGATGAACTCCTCAGGTGACTCTGAGCCAGGGGAAACCAGCCCACCTTCAGGAAGTACCAAGATCCTTGCATTGACTGTGTGCTCTGCAGCCATTGGAGGCACCTTCCAGTACGGCTACAACATCTCCATCATCAACTCCCCCACGAGCTACATCCAGAGCTTCATCAATGAGACCTACATGGAGCGTTGGGGCAAAAGCTTGGACAGCCCTCAAGTGACCCTGGTGTGGACTTTGATTGTGTCATTCTTCTCTCTGGGAGGTTTGGTAGGCGCGCTGCTCGCTGGGCCCATGGCTGTCCACTTTGGAAGGAAGAAGTCTCTGCTCCTGAACAACGTCTTCCTGTTTGCTGGCACCGTGCTTGTGCTGACGTGCAGGGCGGCCAAGTCATTTGAGATGATCATCATCGCCCGATTCCTGGTGGGGATGAACTCGGGTGTGAGCATGAACATCCAGCCTATGTATTTTGGGGAGAGCGCCCCGAAACACCTCAGGGGCGCTGTGGCGTTCTCCTCAGCTGTTTTCACTGCATTTGGGATTTTCTTGGGTCAGGTTGTGGGACTCACTGAGCTGCTGGGTTCTCAGCCTCTTTGGCCCTACTTGCTTGCTAGTAACGCTTTGCCAGGGTTGATCCAGCTGCTCACCCTACCCTGGTTTCCGGAAAGCCCCAGATACCTACTGATTGACCGGGGAGACAGAGAAGCGTGCCTCCAGGCTCTTGGGAGACTCCGTGGCGGGGAGCCTCCGGTCCTGGAGATCGAGGAGCTGCTTCAGGAGCAGGAGCAGCAGCAGCAACAATCAACATCTTCAAAGTCTGGATCTGCAGTTGCCAAATCACCCTGGACCCTGTTTAAGGATCCTGACCTGCGATCCCAGCTCCGGACAGTCATGGGCGCCAGTAGTGCCATGATGCTCTGTGGAAATGACTCAATCTACTTCTATGCTTACTACATCTTTCTCGCAGCAGGGATCCCTCCAGAGAAGATCCAGTATATCACCATCGGCACAGGCGCATCTGAGCTAATTGCTTCTATACTGAGTAACCTTCTGATTGAACGTGTGGGTCGCAGGTACCTTCTTGTTGGAGGCTACAGTCTCATGTCCTGCTGGTCTGTAGTCTTCACCGTCGCTCTCATCCTCCAGAGCCGTGGAGTGGCGGGGATGGCCTACCTCAGCATGGTGTGCGTGTTTGCCTACATCCTCAGCTTTGGCTTGGGACCTGCAGGGGTGACGGGGATCCTGCCCGCTGAGATCTTTGACCAGGCATCTCGCCCGGCAGCGTACATGGTCGCCGGCTCATTCATGTGGATCAGTCTGTTCTTGGTGGGAATGCTGTTCCCCTTCATCGTCAAAAACCTGGGGAGCTACTGCTTCCTGCCTTTCCTGGTCGTGTGCTTGGTGTCCGCTGTGTTTTTGGGGCTCACCTTACCAGAGACGAAAGGCAAGACGCTGGCGGAGATCACTGCAGATTTTCAGGGAATGAACAAGTCGACGAAAGAGAAGTCAAAGGGGCAGGTGGAGAAGCCCATTGAGACTCACTACAAGCTGGGTGCAGCCTGCTCCTTCACCAACCTCATGCAAGATCCTGAGCCCGACCATAAGAATGGAGACATAAATTTGAATGTTCCGGTAGAAATTGAAATGAATCAGACCGTGCCTTTTGTAGCCACTTGATGCACTTGATAGGTTTGGTGTCATTAGGTACGTCCTATTGCAAATACACAAATGCTACACAACACAACCAAATATACAAACATGTGACTAACCCCCAACACAACCAAATATGCAAACATGTGGCTAACACACAATACAACCAAATCTACAAACATGTGGCTAACACACAACACAACCAAATCTACAAACATGTGGCTAACACACAACACAACCAAATATACAAACATGTGGCTTACACACAACACAACCAAATATACAATGATGTGGCTAACACACAACAAAACAAATATACAAACATGTGGCTTACACACAACACAACCAAATATACAATCATGTGGCTAACACACAACAACACAAATATACAAACATGTGGCTTACACACAACACAACCAAATATACAATCATGTGGCTAACACACAACAACACAAATATACAAACATGTGGCTAACACACAACACAACCAAATATACAATCATGCGGCTAACACACAAAACAAACTGCCAATACACAACCAAATATAGAAATGCTGCAAGTGGCACACACCACGATAAGGAGTGTTTTCTCGTCTACACAAAACAGTGATGAGCCTTAAATTTTAGCTCATTTTATGTATGTTTTAGGAGTGGCTAATTTTAATATCTTAAGTGTGGCCCAGCTGGGTTCATCGCTTTTTTTTGTGTCCCCCTGGAAACATTCCCATGTCATGTGTGCTACTTGCACCACATTTCTGCATGTTGTGTTTTCTCAAGTTGCACTGAGTCGCGCTCTCTCTCTCTGTTAATGGATCAGATCATGTGTATTCCCCTCATAAGCATGATAGTATGTAGAATATATCAATTTATTTATAATATTTTTAAGAAGGAAATTCACATTGTAGCAGAGTAGATACAAACTTAGGTGTTTAACAAGCATTATTTATTCTCTCCTGACCGTAATGAATCCTGCACTGAATACTGTACTACTAATCTCAATGAAGCTGTCAAGAGAATAATTTACCTCACAACCCTGATTCATATCACAGATATCTACAGGGCTGTATAGTAGAGTGAGTAGTTGTTGAAATAGCATGAATTAACACATTGGCACCTTGTTGATAACGGTAATTGTTGTGTAATCAGATTTATATTCTGTTTTGCTGACATGTCTCTCCAGTTCAGTCATCCATGCTTAAGTACATTTTGATCATCAAACTGGAAATATTAACTCCACACTCTGGAAGTTTCATGTTGATTTTACAGGACATCTAACACCTGTAATTTGTTTTGTTTGTTGTTATTCTTGTATCAACTGGCCTTGGATATGTATTTTAACTATATTAGTTAGACTACCTAACCTGTCATATTTATCCACATGGAGAGATGTATTTATTTATTTACTGAACAAAAGAAAAACCTCTATAGGATTATTAACAGCATGCATGACAATACGTTAATTGTGGTAGCATTCTTTTTTTTTTTTTGCCCTCAAGCGCCAAACTTTTGAATGTAGTGCTCAAACCTGTCCAATAGGTGTCACCATTGTCTCTGTTCTTGACTTGCTCTCCTTTATGCACTCGAAGACAAAGCTGTATAATGTCAAGATGAATCCCAGAGGAAGGCAAAGATTGCACTTTTAAATTGAACAGCCTTCAGCTCACAGCCTTTCCAAGGTGTCTGTTGACCCTCTGTCAGGGCGTCTGTATGTTTCTTTCACCAGCAGACCACGTCACTGGAGTTATAGAATCACAGATATTTTACATATGTTGATCTTAAGATAATAGGAAAATGCAAATTTAGGAAATATATATTTTTTGCAAGTGATTCAAATAATTTTTTTACCTGGAAACCTCTATGTACATGCTGGATTTAAGGTTTTCTTCTTAAAAAACCACTGCTGAAGCATGTAGGAGATGAAATGCTGATATTGTACGACACTGTCTAGACTATCTAAAGCATGTCATGGTACTAAGGGTCTCACTATTTAATGCTAAGGAGAGTTTTACAGTTACAAGATTTATTCTTCTGTGGCTGTCGAAAAACTGCAATCATATTTATTCAATGCCAAATCCGCCTGAATGTACAATAATAAAATATAAGTCCCAATGTTTTCTTAATTATTTTTAATCACATTACTTTGGCTCCCTTTGCTCTTCAGCACTTCAATCCATCTGCTCCTACCCACTCCCAATAAAAGTGTTAGCGTAATGCTGTTTATTTATGGAAACTAGTGCTATTTGAGAACATCTCACTCTTAAGTGAACTTCCAGTGAACTATTTCATATTACATCATTTCAGCACAATGTGCTTTCCGGCTGTTCAAATTAAAAACAAATGACATAGAAGTAACACTAATTTGTGTGCTCAGACAAGTGGGTATCATTAATTATAATTATTATAATAACAGGAAACAGTGCAGTATTAGAGCCTCTTAAAGAGAAAGAAATAGAGATTGAGATCTGATATCTCAGAATGTGGTTATAACATTCTGAGAAAAAAGTCACAATATTATGAGAATAGTATTATGACATTTAGAATTGTTATTTGTTCTCTTTTTTTTCTCAATTATGACTGAGTTTCCTCTCAATAAATTGAGACTTCATGTTGATACGATTACGACTTTTCTCAAAACATTCTCACTCTTTTCTCATTAAATTACAACTTTATTCTCGAAATGAATTTAGTTTTCTTCAACATGGCCCTAATGCTCCGTTGTAAAACAGAATATTCTGGCTTAAATTTGTCTTAAAAGAGGGATAAAAGATCCCCTACTATATAAAGCAGTCGGTGTTGCACATGCAGAGACAGTAAATCTATAGCTGAGAGGAGAGCCAGACAAGTTAAATGTTAAACACACATTAGTCTGTCTGGGGTGCTGGCTAATGATCTCTGGGATTTTATGTGTTTATCCGAGCTTAGGGCTACGATGAGGGGCTGCACAGAGACTCATTAAGGTCACTCACCAGCCTACTGGCTACCACACTAACAAACTATGTCCACGTTCTGTGGCTTAGCTGCCCTCTCCATTAAGGCTACACAGTATATCTAAAATTTACCATCATTAGGATATCATCATATACATTTCCCAAACGACAGCTTGAACTGTGATAAATGGTGTTCCATATTATATTATCAGATATTCAGATCATTGACTGTCCAGGGTTTTTCCCGCAGAGAGAATTGCGAGCTGCCTCCGTCGAATTTCCTGCCGCCTCCACCTCCTGACAAAATTGTACAGTGGAAACGGTTTGGCTCGATTCGGTTGGCAGTGGACAGCGTGAATGATAGAGACACAGAGAGGAGCAGTAAATTACTGACAGAGCTGTAAAAAACTGTAAAACGTGATTTTTTTTTTTTACATTCCAAACGTGTTGGAAAAGACCCCAAATGATCACTGTGAGCGGACTTAGTGGAACTGGGCATGGTTCCCTAGGTGTCGGCCCCGGACTTGGTGGTGCTGTGGCCGGGCTGTGCGGCCTCTCCCTCGGGCTGTGGAGCTGTGTACACCAGGTGGAATTTTTTTAATAAAACCATGTTGTTGGAATGGAAAAAATGCGAACCCAAAGCAGAAAGACTTAAAACACTGTATACTTAAGCACTTGTTTATTTATCGCAAGTCATATCGCATATCACATGTTTTCCTAATATCATGCAGCCCTGCTCTCCATTATTTAATTATTTGCTAGTTAAAAAGATTATGAGTTAAATTCCTTATAGTCATCTTTGCTTTTTTCACCTAATCAAATCTATTGGATTTAGTAAGATGGCTAACCTGAGGATCGCAGTGCGGCACATGACTGATGCATGTTGTCCCCTCTGGGCTTTATTGTAGCTGCGTACGCTCAGTGATGACAACATTTTAAATTACAAACCCATCAAAACCCACATGCTCGACTCGGCTGCTGCTGGTGCCAGCTCTCCTCTCTACTTGCTGCCCCTTCAGAACTGCTTCCCTGTTTATTTCATGTGCCAGAGAATAGGATCACTTGCTGTTGGCCTGATACTTCGTGTCCAGGGTGTTGCTCATTTTTGCTTCTATCATGATCATCATCATAAACACAATTATCAGAGTAATTTAAGTCAGAACTATTTTTGATAACTTTAGCCTGGGTAGGTTATGTTTTCACACTTGTTGGCCTGTTCGAGTTATTAAAAATTACTGAACCGCTTTTCTTGAAACTTAATGGGACATGGGCCAAGAAAGAACCCATTAAATGTTGGTACACATCTGGACAAAAGGGGCAATTGATGAAAAAATGTCACTTTCTTTAACACTGTGATATGGGTACATTTTTCCTCGGGAATAATTCATGGACCTTGACAGAATACAATCAGGCATATTAAGATGGCCGATATATACAAGTGTGTGTAATTTGGTGCAGCTTGATTGAATTTAAGGGGACCGCTGGGCCTTAGTATGCGCTCTTCCGAGTGCCGTTGTAGCTTACCAGCTTGATTATTGGAGAGGATAATTATGCTAATCTGACATGTCGTGTTAGTGCGACCTGCAACCCACGGTTGGAAAACTTCAAATTCTTGAAATACATCTAGGGATCCAGACCTGGTAAACAGCAAATGAAATGAACTCTCACAGTTCTCAGCACTACCTAGTCCCAGAACCAGCCTAAAGTGTTATTATAAGGACTACTGGGATTTGACCTCCTCCAATTACAACTACGCTACCATCCATGTCAGTAGTCTTTACTTTGAATGTCCCTTTCTATCCGTGAACTTATGAGAAATCTGAACCAGAGCTCGGTATTCAAAGTGCCGAGGACTTTAAAGCACAAGATGACATTAGAGGTTCAAATTTTGACGTTAAAGTCGGGATGATGCATCAGAGTAGGCAAAGCACACACATATAGTGTAGCACCGTCCACAGCAATGACTATTTTGTGAGAAGCCCTTTAAATTCTATGACCGGTTATGTGCAGGAGACTGTAATGACTCCATGGTCAAGCCACTAGCTCTCTACCAAAAGCTTTCTCATTTGAAAGGTTTCGTTAAAGAGCAGAATTTGAGTATTATGTGCCAGAAATGGTAGTGGATGTTTCTACTTAAACTTTACTGTTTTACGATTTTACTGCTACACTATATGTATATGCAGAGTATGTACTTTGTCTAAAAGAATCCTCAGAAGATTGGAGTGATGTGGTTTGATATCATGCGTTTCTTGAATGGGTACTTCAAGTCTCTTTAACCTGCGGCCCTCAAAGTCCATTGAAAAGCTCCTGAGGAATGAATAGCTTCATCATTGAGTCTTTCATTTGTCATGACAGACGCATGTTGCATTGATGAGCACTGTTCAAGGAGGTGCTTCATTTTTCTCCTCTTCCTGCAGTTATTAAAGTCTGCTACTCGTCCGTGGTGATGGAACCTCACAAAGCATTGAACTCCAGCCAGGTTCGTCACTTTTTCGGGTCCCCTGGAACCATTTCCATTTGTATTTGCTTGTTTTCTTATTTTGCAGTTCATTGAGCTCTCTTGGCCACTGTAGCATAATAGGAATAATTGCAATTCCAGTTAGTTTCTATGGAGACATAAGAAGATGTTACAAGTCATACATTAGAAATGAGTTGTACCATCATTTTAAAGGCTAGAAAAAGCGTAAATGCAAAAAAAATCTCTTTGTGGACGTTTCTACACACAGACATGGACAGGAATAGTTTGAATCACGCAAGCTATCTAAAAGCTGCAGTCTCTCTGTGCCCCTTCATAACAAAACAGGCTGATGATGCTATTGTGAAGCAGACAGCGGATCACCGGGAACCCACCAGAGAGTCACCAGCATTGTCTTCAACAAAGGCCGACCCATACCTCTGAGTTATTATTATTAGTCTTTGACATTTTTTTGTCCTGGGAAGGAGGAAATAGAGAGACACATGCATCATATTAAAAAAAACTGGGATGAGAACACAGAGCAAAGGTTATTAAACTGGACGTGGTTTGACCAGTGTTGTGTGCCTCCTGTATGGTGGATGATCTTTATTACATTTTCCATGTATGTTGTAAATGTTGCTTCCACGTTGCCCTGTTCTAGTTCTTCTAGATCGTAAATGTCATGCGTTTTATCCTATTTTTTACAGTGCACAGGTCAGAACGTTGAAAAGAAATGTAAAAAAAACCAAAAACGTCAGTTTGTCAAAGGGTAAAATGAGTTATTAAATATCAGTGTTGAAGCTGCATAAATCAATAGTTTTATATTATTGAATCAAATGGTTAAGTCAATATGTGAAAGGGTAAATATTGGATAACAGGAAAATACAAGCAAAGCAAATAATACATAATTAGAATTATACGGTATGATAACAACTCAATAATCAGAGTTGTTTATAAGGACTCAGAAATTCCTTTTCTCCGTTATAGTGTCTGCAGATTCTGTTTTCAGTCCAAATGGCGCTAGTACTTCTGCTTTGTGTCAAAAACCATCAGCTCTGTCCCTTTGACCATTGATTCCTGTCATGACATAGTAATACCCCCCCCATGCATCAATATTGTGGGTGAGTTCTGCCTTTTAATAAAACCATGGCACGTGCACACTGTAAATTGTGCGGATGCTGCACACGTAGTTCTGCCTGTTCCTTCATGTCAAGTAACTTATAACTTGCTTATAAATAAATGTGACATTTGAAGCAGGCTGGAGAACAGCTCATCCAAGAAACTACACTGCGCCTTTTTTGGTCCTTAGAAACACATCCGCCAAGTTTGAAGTCTCCTTTTATAGTTAGACATATTAGTTGCAAAATGTGTCTCGGAGGGAATGTGCGTCATATGTGATGGTATGCTATATGCATGGATGTGTGGGCTTGGCCATGCAGGGGAACGTATGAGTACATGTTGAGAAGGGATTTGATTAATTCAAGGAAAGGCAGAACGGAGAGGATGAAATGAAAGAGAGGACCAAAAACTGTTTTACCATAAAGAATCACTTTAAAGGCTCAGTGTGTAAGATTTAGTTGAAAGGGATCTATTGGCAGAAATTGAATATAAAATAATCCTAGTGATGCTTTCACTAGTGTGTTTCATCTGAATTATACAAATTATTGTTGTCTTTACCCCGAGAATGGGCACTTTATACGGGTCCTCTCTACGGGGGCCGCCATGTTTTTTTTTTTACTGTAGCCCAGACTGGACAAACTAAAAACCCTTTGAGTTTTAATGACAATTGAAGGCTACCACAGGTTCTCTTTCATGTTTGGAAGGGGGAGGTGAAGTGAGGGGTGTTCAGCTGCAACATGCAACTTCCCCACTGAAGCTTTAAATGAGACAAATTATGCATTTTTTTGTTATCTTTCTTCTATTGTGTTGTATAGATTCAAGTTTTGCAAAGTTTCAAAGCCCAAAGTCGTTGGTAAGGGGGGGTGGCTCTTCTCCCCCACAGGAAACACTGCTCCTGAAGCTCCCGGTTAGTTGTCCAACTGATACAGCCGCATCATTGTGATGTCACACGACAGATCGGCACCATCAGGTGAAGCTGAAACATGCAGGTTGCGGTCACATGAAGGTTTCAGTTGGCCAATCACAGCAGAGTGGGCCAGCTGACCAATCAGAGCGGACTGGGCTTCACCGGGAGGGGGGCCTTAAAGAGACAGGCGCTAAAATCAAGTGAATCAGACAGAGGATGAAAACATTGGTACAAACATTGCAGACGCTTTTCACAAATGAATAAATGTAACAGGGGTGAATGGTGTACCATGTTTCAACACAGTATCCAGTTCTCCTTCATACTTCCGTGATCCCACAATAGCCATTTTCAGACATGAACTCTGGAGAATGTCCAAACAATTGTTTCTGGACTTTTTTCTTAATTTTCCTTCCACACATGAAACGCAGCAGGAGATTTGCCGCTCAAAACAACTCAGTAATCTCTGGAGCAGTCAGGTGACGGGTGGTGCAGCATGTAAAGGCAGGAAGTAATGAATTAATTCCACTGTGCAGATCACAGTTTACAGCACATAGACACCAATGTCGGCTCTTATCACCAGAAGTCTCTTGATATCTTTACCTCTGTCTTCTACGTGTGTGCCACCTCTCTTTCATCCAGAGATATTTGTATTCTTTTTGATTTTTTCTTCTTTCTTCCTTCTGGGAGAAACTACAGAGTATGCCTCAGCCTCTAACCCGAACATTTGCCTTCTCGCATACAGCTCCTTCGGGTTTTAGATGATCAGGTGTTCAGTGCATGTCTGAAAGGACAATTTTTCACTTTTTCTTTGCATGTGTGGTCAGTGTCATCTCCAAGAGAGATCGCGAATGAAAAATGTGATAAGGGATTTGTTGGCTCGTAGCTTAATAAATTAGCTTTTTACCAAATAGGAACAAACATCTAATGTAACTTTCTATCAGAATCTATCTCTGTGACTCATGGATGGATTCATACTGTGGACTGAACAAGGAAAACAAAAAGCCCTGATCCTTTGGATAGCTCAATGAGTACTTTAGTAGAGCAACCTAATAGGTTGTGTCACAGCGAGCACCGATTTAGAGCAGTTGTAAACCTGCTCTACGTTTGACCTGATTTATGATTATGTAGGTAGACACCTGCCCAACACACAAGTGTTTTCCATGGCCATGGTGTAAACGTCACACGCTGCATGTTAACTCTGTTGTATACTGAATATACAGCTGCACAGTGTGGCTCTGGGCTGTAGCTGCTTCCAGGGACAACTGAAGTTTAAAACCTACGAATGTTAGAGGACCAATAAACAATATGATGCCAGTTCTCACCTCATATCCAGTTGTTGTGTAGTTTTGTGTTCTTGAGTCGCAAATTGTGGAGTTGTAATGTATCTCTTCTTGAGAATACAAATGAGATCTCTGTGTTGTGACTAAGAATACAAATGATTCTTTTACAGAAAATGTTGCACAGTGCAGTGTAGGTATGAACAAATATTATGAATACCTTTAAATAGAAATAGAAAGTTATGTACACACATCATCTAAGGTTTGCGAAAAAACAATCAGGGCGGCTTTGAAGCATGTACGGATTTCGTGCGTGCGTGCGTGCGTGCGTGCGTGCACGATGCTTTCATCAACAACTCCCTTGCCTCGTGGCCCTGATCTGTTTGTCTGTCAGCGGCAATGTCAGCAGGCATCACTCAGGGACTTTAGGGAGAAGGTAATCTCATTTAACCAGAGCATTGGTTTCCTGGTCTTCTGACCTCTGATAAGAACAAGATATAAACAGATAAATAGAGGACAGAGAAAATGAAGATGAAGAAGGAAAAGGAATGATTAAAAAAAACAAAATACAAACATAGGAAAATTTGCCCTTGAGGTAAACGGACGCTTGAGGTCTGAACATGACCGGCACCACGGGGACGCCCGAAGGACATGACTGATGTCCCCGTCCCCCTACCGTGTGCAAATTCCTCTGGATATCATAACAGGATGATGGAGAAAAATCACCTCATCTCTTCCCGCGTCAGCCTGCACTGAGACAGAACGCATTTAGCGGAGAATGAGAGTCATTGCGAACATAATGAAGCACCTGGCGAGCAACGCTAACGGCAGATCTACATCCAGATTGGCCGTATCTGTCATCAGCACAACGTAATAGAGAGTCGGCACATCTGCTATGAACGAGAAAGGGCTTTGCTGGAGGGGAGCTATTCTCTGTGTTTCGATGTTGTGAAGGTGGAGAAGTGATATATTAGGTTTAAAAATGTTTTTGTCGTGAAGCTCATTTTCTCAGGCACAACTCTTGACGTAAGGTTTTCATTCCTAGACAACAGATTTTAAGCAAAAATATAACCCCAAAACAGTATAAGTATTGTGATGAGGTTCAGACAAAAGTGCAAAGATAGGGTATCACAAAGGGATAGTATTTACTAAACTACTAGACAGCAATTGTCCAACATAGCTCATACTGCTTTCAGTGTTCGGATAAAATTCTTGACTTTTTGGACTTTGTTATGGACTTGTTATTAGATTTACATTTCAGTCGTTTTGGATATTAGACTAATCAGTTCCTGTTTTACTTTGTTGCGCTTAACTTGAGTGTCCATTACTTGCTTTCCTTCCTGTCTAACATTCAGCCCAGACAAAACGTATAAAATATTTATCAAAAAATAAACCGTGGTGCCATGAACACTATGTTATGATACACAAGGGGTTGCAACTATGGCAGCTGAAAAGGCCATTCTTGGCATTTTTGTGGAACAAATCTCTGCGACAGATGACAGGAGTTTAAATATGTGTTTAATACTTCTAAATACACTTGATGGTACAGTCTCTGCCTTTGCTGCCTGGAATAATGTTGAAATGCTTTTTAAACAAAAGAAAGTTTGTAGAAATCAACATAAGCAGAAACATGAAAAATATCTTATTATATTAAATCCTGTCATTGTAATATACTTAAGACAAACATGTCAACCAAACAAATTGTCCTCTTCCTAAAAGGCTTTTCTCTTGCAATGTGATCAAGTAGGTTTACAAATTATATTTATTCAACTGCATTCTTCTTTTAAAGTAAGCTAGGAGGAAGCTAGGAATGCCAGACACATATTTTTCAACCAACTCATGGACCTGGCAATAGCTTAATTATCAAGCTGATAAAACTCAGACTGTTGTTCTCTCAGCACATCGATGGTCCTTGGCTAGAAATTGAAAGACTCCTACTCTACATCTTTGTGAAATTAAAGACTCAACAGTAGAATTTATAATATCTGTAGATCTTAGTTTGTCCTTGGTATATAACATTTTGTTGGAAACACAAGATCTTCAGTGACAATGTGGGCAAATTGTTTTGAGATTCATTCAGAGAAGAAGCTTTAAATAATGACTTCAGGTCGACAGTAATAGCATTTTTCAACGCCAAGTCTCAATCTAGATTTGTCAATTTATATTCTCTCAGTTTTTCTAATCTGCTTTCTGGTAGAAGGATCGGGAGCAATCGCGTCGGAAATTGAACCATTATGGTTGAAGACACAACCAATCTTCACCATCGTCATTTACGTAATTGAAAGTGATTCAAGATGAGTAATAAATTGGGACAGAGTTCATTTATAACTCCACACAGAGCCTCGGCAGCACCGAGCGTCAGAGGCATTGGAAACCAGTCGAGAAGACTCATCGGTTTATTCTTAACTGTGGTACAGACGACTGACAATTCAGTACCTTGGCTGTCTCAGCTTTGCAAAGGAGACATCAGATTTTTCACCTCATCGAGCTGTATCTTCATCTTCTGCAATGCTGTCATGGCATTTACTGGAGAATTGACCCACAACAATAACTGTTGTCCAATGTCATCATCTTGTATTTCTGCATGCAGGTACACATCGTCCGATATACTATATATGAAACAGAATGAGAAATGGAATGTCTTAGAGTGCACAATGTAGTTAATCGCTGCTCATTCAGGTTGACAGGCCTTGATTGATTATTTTTTTATGGAACATTTGGTTTTTGTTCAACACTGAGCACAAAAAAGTGGTGATTAGTTGACTTGCTGCTGCGGGTCACTGCTCAGCCCGTCTTAATCTTCATTAATCAGTTACAGGTTGACATACTTTAATTTCGCGTTATGAACAGCCACTGAGGCAACAGTGGTACATACGGGCGCTGTCAACACTTTGAAGGGTTTGGGTACGTTTTGGAGGGGCATGGTGCATTAACCCTCATATCTTGCCTGCCTGTCTGGCTGTCGGCGAGGTGGAAAAAGCAAGGCATTGAAGCATGGATAATAAATGCAGCGGCCGCAGCAGCCTGGGTAGTGTTTTTGTCTGCAGAGATTCCTTTATTTTTGCTTATTCATACACAAGTTAGATATCATAACACATATTCTAGATGGTCTAGATTTGTCCCCATTTTAACCTTTTAATAAATTCAGATCACAAATGGTTGTAATTCCATGTGGAGGACGCTGCAGACATGTGGAATGCAAACCTTGTGCTCAACATAATGATCGCAATTCTTCATTACAGTGAATCCAAGCATTTGTCTACAGCAACGGCACAACAATTTCTAGACAAAATGAGACCATAGACGAAATGACCATAGACGAAATGACCCTGATTGCCACCTGGGGGCTGGCTGCAGTATATCATAAATCCCTCTGTCTCCATGTTAGTGGATGGGACATGACCCAAACTAAAAAGTCAAAGTATGTCAAATAAATGTTCCTCTAAAATGGTTTCTGTCATTTTAGGTAGTTCTTATCACACTGACATGTTTCCAATTCTTAGTTTTTCTTTCAGCGGGACCTTGGCCTCAGACTCTGGCTCCAAATACACAACATGGTAGCTTTGGTATCTGGGATGTTTTGGCTTCATAGTGGGAGGAAGTGGAGATGCATCATCCATCTTCATATACAGTCCACGGACAGGACATCAACACAATTACTGGGGGATCACAGTGGAACAGCGAGCAGAAATTAAAAGCTGTTTTACGAGGGTTTTATGTTCCAGGCAATTTGTTTTAATTGTGCACAGTGACCTCCACCAGGCGTGTGTACATGTCCAACCCATGGACTGACATTTTCAGACCAATCCATCAGTCCCTGACCTACTCTTCAGACAGATTTTTATGTCAATAGTAGGTAATGGCTCATACTAATACCTTTTTAGTTTTTCACATTTTGTTTTCTTCTCATAACCGTCACAAAAGAGAAAAAAATCGATTTCCCACAGTGAAAAGGTGCCCCAGCAGAAAGCTTTGGTTCGTATAATCACCATCATATACAAGTCTCTGTTATGACAGCCCTGCGCTTTGTGACAACACCTGTTGCTTTCATCTGCCTCTGCTTCCCTTTCTAAACCCGTGGCCCCCCCTGTCGGGATTACAGATCGTAATTGACTGAATCCAACATTATATCACACAATGAGTAGATCGTGGCCATTATATTTACCAAACAGAGACATCCTACTGTATTATTTTTCTGCAGTGGACGTTTGACCCTTTCTTTTCTCACATGTTCCAGATCACGTGCGTAAATCCAGCCACTCGAACACGTGCGGATGGATTTGAGTGATTGCCATTTCCAGTGATTTGTTATTCTGCTTGTTAGTTTTACAGTTTGCTTTTAGAACCTCCCCAGCAGGAAGAGGATGAACTGGCAGGCAGAACTCTGGGATTTCAAGGAGGCCTGTTTCAGTCCGAGGCTCGACAGACGGGCTGTTTTGAGATGAGCGTGAATAGGGACTTTTTTTAACAGACCAATCTACTGCATTTCTACTCTACTATTGGATTCTCGGAATAGAAATGTAGGGCTGAAAATGAGCATAATACTGCTGGGACTGCTACTCCCATCAAATCTCTCCACGCGGCTCATCATCACCGCCTCATCACTGGCAATCAACCACTCTCCTCATCTGCAGGATGTAACCTCGGCTCTGATCACCACCTGCTTGCCACAATGTCGCCCTTACGTTGTGGTACTGTGCTCGCTATTGTTAAAGAAAGAGAGAAAAAAAAAATCCCCAAGTAGTGGATCTGCCCCAGGTTTTGGATCCTAACCAAAATGTTATTGATTTGGATTCTTTCCTGACACATGCTGCATCCTTCCACCAACATTTATGGTAATCCATCCAGCAGTTTTTGTGCAATCTCGCTTAGAAACAAACAGACTGGGACGAAGACAAAACTGCCTTGTAAAAGGTAATTTAACGTCACTGTGTGGATCTTTTATGGCCTGAACGTGGCAGACATAACACATTAAAGAGCAATTCAACCCATAGTCATACATTTATCCTTCTTAATCTACTCTTAGACTACATTCATTCTATTCATTACATATGTGTCAACAGAGACGTACATGTACCCATGGCTTTGTCTTCATGTGCTTCTTTTATGCTCATATGAACCAGTCAACAAGTTTAGACACGGGAGGAAATGTGCTAAGAAATGACATATGGTGCTTGTTGTACTGACAGTTAATTAAATAGTCTCACTGGGGCATGGGCTGGTAAAAAAAAAGCAGTATTATTGCAAAAACAGTTTTTCTTCCTCCGTTAACTTTTGAGAAACTGTCAGATATTGTTTTTCGTTCATTCACAACCCATGTTGCGCTGATCTCTACCCTTTACCGGCCGCTGTAAAAACAAGTCCATCTGCTTTTTCCATGTCGTGCTGTTGCCCTTGTGTCGTCCTCCCAGCCCAGACACCGGCCACCTGGCCACGCCACCGCTGGCATGCATGAACGGCGACCTCCGCTCGCAGGAGGAACCCACACTGAGTCATTCTGTGGACGCATCTATCCTGGGCTGACAGACCACCGGACGTTGGGAGGAGATGGTACAATGAACAAGGGAGCGCTAGAGGAGGAGGCTGGGGGGCACTGGTGGTGGGGGAGATAACGTAATGACTAGGGAGCACTGCGGATGAGAAATTATCCTGCTCTGCTGGGCATCGATGTAGAAACGAGGGAGAGGATGACACAGTCGAGGGAGGAAAAAATCTCCCAGAGACTCCCGGGATGAGTCACCAGAAAGCCTTCACTATCTTTAATCTCCAATGCCGTCCTTTAGCAATACAGTTAATGCAGTTAGAAATTTGATTTCCTTTTTTTAACGATGGAAAAAGAAAAACATTTGACATGAAAAATCACAGCTGCCTGGATAGATGGAAAAAATGTGTAGTAGAGACAGGGGGGTGCATGAGGACCGAAGGCAGTTCCTGCATGGAAAGGGACACAGTTATATTATAGCAAGGTGTGGACAATTAGCTTGAATTACCACATCAATAATCGACCAGTTATAGCAAATTGTTATCCGGTTACATTGGACAGAAAAAGAGGGAGCTCTTAAGGAATCAAAGCAGAAACAGATGCTCTCCTGAAAGAGCGAATCGACTCATACAGATACATTCAAGGAAACATTTAATCTTTTTAGTTGTTCTCTTGCCTCTTGCCCCTAGCGACACATGAGTATGTGTCGCTAGGGGATTAAAAAAAATGCCCACTAGCAGTTTTGCAGATAAAAAAATCACTTTAAAAGAGATAAAAAGTGTTTTTGTTTGTCAAAAGGTCCAAAGGCCCTTAAATGATCTAAAATAAAATCTAAATATCTGAAGCTTTTTTTTCTTTCCCCACATAGCAAAATAGTTTTGGCCCAGATTTGGCCCACATACCAGATGGAATGATGGCACTTGGGTGGTTGCCGTTCCTGTTTGCCAGATCTGGACCATTGTAATACCGCATGCCAACCAAAGGGGCCAAAGGTTGCCTGACTTTGTTTCATGCTATTTGGGTTATATTCACCATGTACCCCACTGGACACCTCAGGTTCACTTCCAGATGACACCTTGCCGCAAGCTCGACATGTTTTCCCCCCAAACATATTTGGGCATATTTGCGCAACAGTTACTATTTTACAAGTGGTCAGCTTCACATTTATTTTGTCTGGGCCCCAAGAGGGCCAGAGGTGCCTGAAGTGGCCCACATCCGTGTGCTATCTGGCTGTTGGTCTCAGGAGGCGATATCGATAGAAAAATTAAGGTTTTTTCAAGAGGGTCGAAGAGAACGGAGTAAGCGTCCCCATTACAGATATGCACTTAACATTCCCATCTTTAAATCTTGGCTGTGCCCTTACCCTAACTTTGAACTAACCTTAATTGTATAGTTTTTATTTATATTTTTTATTTTTTATGTTACTCTTTTATTGTTTTATTTTTGTACTTTTATCCGTTTGCTTTTATTGCATTGCTGAGATTGATCTGGCTCTTCTATGATTTGCTAACTTATATTATTCTAACTCTAGTTTTCAAAGGCATATAGACATAAAGTTTATTATCATCATTATAGGGAAAGCCAGCACAACTTCAATGCTCTGCCTAAAATAACCGCACTCCACGACAGGAAAAGAAGAGATTGGTACAGAGAGACAGCTCACAGAGTCCTAAAGAGACCATTGCACCTTTTAAGCTTTAGCCATAGAAAAAAAAAAGAAAGGGAAAGAAAACATGTTTTTGTATTTTAGCAGTGTGAAAATAGAAACAGTGTGAAACCTATAAACACCTCTCAAAACAGGAAACAGAGCGTCACCAAACATGCCACCCACCACAAAATGAACGAGCAATATATGAACTATTAGTACACATTTATGTCATTCTGTTTTTCTCTGTTTACTATTTTAATCAAAGCAGCTTCATTATAGCTTCCAGTCTCATCCCTTCCACTGGTGGTATATGAGTTGAATTTCCTGAGAGGATTTCCTCTGCAAATGAAATGAGTATAAGCACAAGACAAGACAGGCCGATGATGTATTACTAAATCAATAACATTTACAAGGCTGTTATTGGGAGACTGATTCAAACACCATATATTTCTGGCCCTTCAGGTTTTCACGGCAGATTTGTCGGCCGTGTGTCTGACGTCCTGAACGGAGCAGAGCATTTATCACTCGCTTTTCAAAATGATCTCAGTGACTGCCGATCAGTCAGTCTGGTTCTAGAAGGCAACGCACCGGAGCAAATCTCTGAGGCCGTTAAAGACAAGGTGCAGAAACCTCATCCGTTATCTGGAGTTTCCCTAAATCCCCACGGTATTTTACACCTGAGGCTACGAGGCAAGCTCAATATATTCAGGATCCAGCTTCACCAAACCACTGCCGTCCTTATAACCTGGAAACGAAGCTGGTTATCAGCTTTCTCAGTTAATCCTGGGGTTTCATTTATTCAACAGTGTGGGGATCATTTTTTAAATGACTTACGTCGTTCTGAGCTGTAGCGATAGAATAAAACAGTAAAAGCATCAAAAGTGTTGGGAATCAATCAAAGGATCTTTGTTGAATTAAAAAGAAGCTAATATATTTATATATATACATAGCAAAAATAGTAGATTAAAAATAGAAAATAATCAAAATGCAGTTATGACACACCACATTGAAATTAAAATGTGAGCTTGTTTGAATCCATAAAAAATTGAAGTGTGTGCTCTAATTCACTGGTCTGAAGGAAGCTATGTGAGTCATTTATGAATTTTGAATGAACTGTTTTTTCAGCAGATTAAATGCTCATTATAAACAGTATATTATTTTGTATTCTGCCACAGTGTTGTACATTCTGCGTTTCCCTGAAACGTCCTGTCTGAATAGAGCCATTGTGTTGAAGCAAGTGTCACTCTGCAGATTACGCGCTGTGCACAGATCAAAAAAAGAAATGCACTTTCCGAAAAAACTGCACGCTCTCTCGGTCAGAGCACCATAATGGGTGCTTTTATCTGAGCCACAGCACAAATGACATTTCCGGGGACATCTTGGTGGATGGACAGCCTTTGACTACAAAGGTTGCTGTTTCATTAATATTTCATCTAATGCATTTCTCTTGCTTTTTACATCGCCTTCAACCAAAGACTTTGTTTAAATCCCCTACTTTTGAAGGATCTCATGTCCGTCCACTGCGATGTCTCATACAGCAAGTGGCACAGATATTGCAGATGAAATGGCTTCAGGAACAAAGAACTGTGACGAGAGGCTTTCCCTGGAACTAAACAGCTCAATTCCACTGATTGGAGGTTGAGGAGAGACTAAACGCTGCCCGCCAGTTATTTTGTTCCCAGGCCTGTTGTGTTTTTCAGCTGAACAGATGAACACAAACAAAAAGAGGCGGTGAAATCAGTCAGCGCATTCCGGGCAAACGAACCGCGTCACAACAACTTTCTTCAATCCCGTGGCTGATACATTACATAGAGAGGGGATGCACACAGGTATTTCCCTCATCCCCTCTTATTCCCTTATCTCTGTCCTTCATACAGACACACACACACACACCACACGTTATGCTGAATTATTCATGACATCTGGAAAGTGAAGTGCAGCAGAAAAAAGTCACTGTGCATTCAAATGCAGGAACTCCTTCCTCTCACCCCTAACCCTAACCCGTAACACACACACAAACACACACACACACACACACACACACACACACACACACACACACACACACACACACACACACACACACAGGTTAGCTATCATTATTAGGACTTTAATTCGTTGTGGACAGGCTAACCAAAAACTGATCTTAACTAAACCACAATTTACATCTTATCCCCTTAACCAGGACCTCAGAAAATGATGTTTTGCCTGTTTAGCACCTGGCGTTGGTCCCCATGAGGTCTACTGGTCCGGACAAGGTCAATGTTTATGCCGGAAGAGATCCTGAAAGAGAAATAAGAAAAACAAGTCACACATGCTGAAAAAAATCCCAGATATTGTGTCATTTCTCCCCCTCCCATTTGCTTTGTCTCTTGCTCGCCAAGAGAAATCTTTTTCGACAGACAATTTTTGCCAGAGAAAAAAATGGGGAAGTTAATAATAGCGAGAAGCTGCAGCCCACAAAAGAAATCAACTACGACTGTGTGTGTGTGTGTGTGTGTGTGTGTGTGTGTGTGTGTGTCATCCTGACGAGGACAGAAATATGAAGGAGACCCTCTGATGTATGTTGCACTAGTTTTCTCCCTTTATACTGTGTAAGTTATTTAATGATTATGTTATTGATTATAACTTACATGGTTTGATTTCACGCACTAGCAGATATTATACATCATGTCTTCTGGTGCTCACGTATGAGGATCTTGAGTGACAGGTGCAATAGACTCAGGCACCCTGAGGCCAACAACAAGGATGAGATTTAAACCAGCGACTAGATCATTTTGTGTCTTTCTTGAGTTCGCCCGGAGGCCGGCGCAATCATCTTGTTTCCAGCCGCAGCTGATTTAATTGAAAAAGCTCAGATAAACACAGGCAGACACAGGCAAACCAAAAAAAGACCAAAGAGATCAACTTCTGACTTACACATGAAGCCAGAAATAAACTTTTACATTAATGATAATTGGCTGCTAGCTGTATGCAGGGCCCATTTCCTGTCAAAAACAAACTGAGTATGCACGTTCAGCTTGGAAGTAGAAATTAATTATGATTTAAAATGTTTATTTAACATTAGATTATTATAAATGCATAATATAATGATAATAAAGTAAATAATTTTACAAGAATAAATTCATAATAATACGAGAATAGAGGGTGAGTATCAGTAGATCAGCCTGTCGCTTGTGTTAAAATGAGGAATGTGAAGAGTTTTGAGAAGTTATACTTTAGCATAGGCCTCATAAATAACTGAATATTTCATTTTGTCAGTCTCACATTATCATAAGTATCAGGACTTTGAAATGATTGTGCAAGAAACGGAATATAGAACCATATAAACTTGGAGGAAATTGCTTCTTTTGTGGAGGAGGAAATGTTTGGTAGTGGTCTACTGTATATCGTTGTTTACAGTGAGAGAAGGAACAATGAGATTGGTTTAGATTTTGGATTCAGAAGGAGTGGAACCCCAAAGAGCACGGTTTCTCTGTGCTGCTTATTTCCTAAATTTGTCTCCTTTATTCTCATAACATTAATACTTAAGTTTCGAAATATTTCAAGTTTCTTCTTACAGTAATTGTGACTTTTTCTCGACTATATTCTTAATATATTATGACTTTATTCAAAATATCTCCATTGCTCATGTACAGCGTAATTTATCGTTATTTTTATTAATGTTTCCTGTGGAAATGACCTTATTGCACTTTGGTCTGTGACCTTTTGGTGCATGTTGTTTACTGTTTTGATACCAAACTGTTTTTGTGTTGTTTTTACTACTAATATAACTTTTATAGACTTTTTCCGGATCCCGTGATTGCGAGATTTGTCTTCCGGCTGTCTGCCCTGGGTCATGTGACACAATGTAGTTCTGCAGAGATGTTGTGGTGTACATCTCCCAAAATTAATACAGTTATTTAATACAGAAAAGAGACCAGAAGATGATCAATGTGTTATAATGTCTCCTGGAGAGTCTGTCCTTTTAGTTGTCGTCGCTCAATGCTCAACCTATGTCTGTTACATACGCACATTTGGAAATCAGGCTGCAACTGGAACCCTGTTAAATGACTGAATGTCAGACATTCATTTGTATGAGACACACATCCTTGCACTGCACACCTTTCTTATTTCTACCAGACATCGTTCAACTCTGTCACCTAATTCGATTCATATCAGGTGGCTGTGGCTCAGGATGTAGAGCGGCTCGTCCACTAATCAGAGGGTCCTGGTTTCATCAACGGCTCCTGCAGTCCGTATATTGAAGTGTCCTTGGGAAAGATGGTGAAATCCAAATTGCCCAGTGTGAGAATGGGATGTTAATAGAGAAATCAAATATATATGGAAATGCTGCATGAATGTCACTTGTAGTGTCAAGAGCATTTATGTCCTAAACCACTGGACCTAACAACTGATTTTCTCCTTGCTGCTCTTGAGTGAAGATGTGTGTTTTAGACCCGAATAAAGAGTCAAGAGTTCTTAGCAGAACGCAGATTCAGTCAGGGTTTCTGGTTGGAGGTCATCGTGGTAACATCAGCCACACACTTGCTGATATAGATGATGACGGATGACGTGATGTCCACGTCTCCAGCGCTTGTTGCTGCCTCTCTAAAGCTCCACCAATTAGAATGTTGATGATATCTAAGTGCACGGTCACACATACTCGAATGTAGCAGTGGCTTGCACCTCCTGTTCACTTCAATTCTGTGCGAGTGAGAGGATTCTGCCCGCAAAGACTTGTCTCCAACCGCAGCATCTTTCTCTGTTTTTCACTGTAGATTTGATCACAACCTGAAAACTGCTCATTAAATAATCACAACCTCGCACGACTGATTTCCGTGTGTGTCACATTTGACACCGTTCACATTCAGCAAGCGATGATGCATAGTTTGCCTTGGCACGCAATTATCATTCACCTGAATTTGTGTATTTGTGACCATGCCCTTGGATATTGGTTTACTGGACTTCTGCAGAGCACAGTGGGTTACCGGTATAATAGGGGTTTGGTTCAAGGAGCTGAGGTTTTGGCAGAAGATGGCTCTGTGTCTTTATTTGTGTTTATGTAATTAAGTATGCTCGTTCCTTGAGTGGCGGTGGTGACATGCTGGTGAAAACTCGGTAACATTTGTGCGTCATGCTGTCGTCCATTATTGTATACGAAGTATTTTGACAACCCCTGGTGGCTGGCTGCAGTATAGATCCAAAATGCTGCCTCCTCCAAGTTAGTAGATGGGTCATGGACCAAGCAATAGTGGTAGGAAGTGGAGACGCGTTGTCCATTTATATATAAAGTCTATGGTGTCTCTTCATATGTGAAAGTCTGGGTGGATCCCTGTTGTGTGAAAGTGAGTCGTGCTGCTTGTAGATCAAACATGATGAGAAAGTGGACAGAGTGAGAAACTAAGAGAGAGAGAGAGAGAGGGAGAGAGACCCAGACAGATAGAGGGGCGGAGATGATGGAGAGAAAAGTAGGCTGAAGAGTGGCTGAGCCTGGCTGCATATACATCCATCTTACTGACAGGAGGTTTGATTAATAAGGCCACCTGCTCTCTCTCTCGCTCTCTCTCGCTCTCTCTCTCACCTGGAACCCCAGTGGGACCTTTTGGTTGCAGCTCCCTTGTACTTTCTTGGTGTCATTCAGAATTAAACCTGAAGAAGAGGCCAACAAAGCCGCTGATACTGATTTTCTATTTTGACAGAATACATTCTTGTCAACATTCTCTTCATCTCACCCTTGCTCCTCCGAATGTTAAAACTTGTGGTGGTCTGTTTTGTGTGGGTAGATTATCTCCCAAAATCTTGTTGCTGGTTGGATTTTATTTTCCATTTCCCTCACAGACGTTTCCACCAAATCTAATCATTCGTAATTGGTGGGTCTCAAAAACACATAATGTTAAATCTCAACATTTTTATATTGAGATGGATCATGCCTTGTGACCATAGGACAAAATATTGTCAACAATATACTAGTACACAAGTGAACAGGAAAGTATAATAGGGTCAATTGTGTCTCTTTAAATTTCATACCGTGAGGTGTATATAAAGGGGCCATTAAACTGTACAGGACAACTGGCAACTGTAAAAGAGATATGTTTCAGCAATAAATGTAACGTAACCCTATACAGAAGGTTGCAATGTTTCCCCGCCTCCCATGGGTTTCCTCCCACACATCTTTTTACCATTTAGAAAAGTGATCCTGCCTCGCAGTGTTTATCAGAGCTACTTAATGTAACACAAAGTACAGAGTGAGTAGGTGGGGAGGAGTAAGGTAGGTAAGACAGAGAAGGCAGCTGGAAGCCACTTGTTAGGAGAAGATTACAAAAGGCTAACAGCCAATTTGTCTTGAAAGTGGAACTGTGGGCAGGTTCGTATTATGGTACACAAGCCAAGATGAGCAAAAAATGCAATTATTCTTAATTAAATGATGGTTGAATTAGTAATTATAATGCAAAAATAATTTGTTTCATTACTTGTTACTCATCCCAATTCTAGTAACAAGTGGCATGGCTGAGTGGCTGAGTGGTCACCCCAAAGTTTCCACATCTGACACATCTTCTATACTTAACACATTAGGAAACAAGGTCAATAAGCCAATAAGGTTAAACAAGCTGCCATCATTAACAGCTATCTTAATGTCAGCCCTGCTACCAAACAGCCAACTAGTTACAACATAAATATAAAACAATTTTAATCTCCCTTTGAAGCACAGTAGACTTCTCGTCAGACGTTGCCAGTGCTCTACTCTCCAGAACTCCTATCTCACCTTGAGTTGCTTACATTCTCCAACTGAGATGACCAGACGCTAACATTAGCAAGCCAGCTAAGACGACATAGCATGTAAATAAGACAGTGTTGCAGTAACCAAAGGGGGCATTTTTAGTTGCATCTAAAGGCTAACGTATGCTTAACATTAGATACATATACAGAGAGGGACTGAGTGTTCTGTCCGTACTCTGCATTCATTTCATCTATATTTGTGTACGTCTTGTGAAGGCTTACAGATGCACACGAAATGGAGTATTATCACCTGAAGGACGCGAGGAACGAGTATTTGAAAGTGTTTCCTCCTTTCGTTTCCGAGGAGCTGAGACCTTCGTTCTTTCTTGTTGACAAATGACTGCTTCTAAAATAACCTCCAAGTAAATTCCATGTGGAAAAACATTATATGTCTCAGGCATCATTGCATTCACTGTGTAACCCTTTAACATCTTGTTCTATATTCTTAATACCGATTTTTAGTATTTCCAAGAAGAATCTGTCGTGATGTCGAAGGGATATTCAACATCTTGTCCTATATTCTAAATAAAATAAAATAAAATCGGTGGATAACCAGTTACCAAAGATCCTAACAATTAAATTTTCAGCCGTACATAGAGCCTTCATCACTGTTACACCAAGATAAGACGATAAGACGACCATCGGACACATATGCTGGCCAGGCAGAATAGAACCAGAGGGGTAATGACTGTTGATGTTAAATCACACCTCACTTTCAGTGGCTGTGGGTGGACCACAGAAGAAGATAAGGAGGGCTGGAGGACCACGGGTCCGCATGAGATGATGCAGAGACAGTGTAGGTGCAAAAAAGTAAAGGGTACTTCAGGACAGACAAAGAACGAATGGAGGAGATTAGTTAAAGGCTACAATTTGTTCCTCGTTACACCACTCACACAGCACCTTCCTCCGCACACGTAGTCACATGAGATGGAGCCTACACAAACTCTGTTGTGTTAATAAGCAACAGTGTCTGTTTTTTGTTGGAAAGCCAGTTGGATTCTGTAAATACATTGCAATCTATCTATTCAGGCCCAGGAGGTTGTTCATGCCTGGGCTAAAGTTCACAGATGTTTTCATGAATGATCAATAAAGGGAGGTGACCGACTTGTCTTCTATATTTCCTTCAAATATTGTGGTCGGACATATCAATTTTTTTCTCATCAGGCTTTCATTTCCCACCCGAGACTCTGAAAAGTGAAAAAGACGGCTAGCTATCTGGGTAAGCCAATTTCCGCAGAAGATGAAGCACGTAGATGCTCATGAGAGACACTTGAGATGATTAAAACGCGGCAAAAAGCAAATTGGATACATTCTGCGCAACAAATCAAGTTAAGCGCTCACACCCTTATATGCACAATAGACGCACAAAGAAATGCAAAAAATCACACCCACGCTTGCACACGCGTCTCTGTAAATGAGTGAGTCATGTAATGTGCGACAGCATCAAGGGAAGATCAATGTCAACCTTTGCACTGCTCCCTCCTCCATTTCTGTTTCTGTCCCCGGTGACATTTCCCCAGACAACCCAGGAATGCACATCCAACCCACCCACACACGAGCTCGAGCGTGTAAGGGATCTACGGTGCAGCAAAAAAAATGCAATTAAAGTAATAAAGTGGGACATGTTCATAGGAGTAAGATGTCTCTTTTGCCTCTTTTTGTCAAATGAGCCATCATAAGACATACTGAAGGGAGTTGTTCCAAAAAAAACTAAAAACCACCCGTAATAAAAACTGATGAAATAATACAAACGCTCTGAACATATAAATACACGTCTTTGTGAGTGAAACAAAGCAGTAAACATCTGTTTGAGAAGAGCGAGTGATCCACTGTAATTAACTGCAACCTCTCGGAACATAAAGGCTAGGAGAAAATGGTTTTGCTCTAAAACTATGTTTTGGCCATTTCTTGTTTCTGTTCATCTTTTCATTCAATGAAAGAGAACAGTGGCATGTCGTCCTCCGCAATGATGCATCATAATCAATATGTGAAAGTTTTGAAATTTCCTTTTCTTTTCACGTCCTTATTTAAGAAAATTTTAACTATAATTTTACTGCACTTTTTTTCGAAGGCATTTATAAACCGTTTGTGCACATATTTTTGGAAATAACATGTAAGATTTGATTCTCTGTGAGAGTGTTTGCAATATGCCAGTGATTGAATTACAACAAAGAGTGTTGTTTTTTTCCACCCACATTTTGTTAATGTTAGCCATTTTGGACATCTATCACTTTACAACATTCCTAATTAGGATGAAAAATTGTGCTGTTGTTGTATTTGTATTGGTTTTATTTGGCTAATTAGCTTCCTAACTAACGACTCAATATTACTCCTCATTCATTCAACACCTGCTGGGTCACTGACAGCTCCTACACAGCCATTGTTGTGTTCAATCATACACTGTATTTGAAGATGGACAACTGACTGGTCCCCAGTGAAGGGAAGCCAAATTGTCTTGATCGCCCCCTAGTGGCTGGCTGCAATATAGGTCACAAAACCTGACCGAAAAAGTCAAAATGCGCGTAAAATAATAGTTTCTCAAAGCTGGTTACTATCATTTTAGGTAGTTCTATTTTAGGGATAGTCCACACTGATGTAGGTCCAAGTGGTCACTTATAAATTTTGGTTTTATTAGTTATTTGATGCGACAAAAAGCTGAGACTGACTGGTGATTCCTCGAGTGCTTGTATCAGCTGATAGATTTGATATTCTCCGACTTGATCCTGCGAATGCTACTGCATAGACACTGGCGTTCATATCTGGGATATTTACCTGGGATATATACAGTCAGTTGGCAACCCATATTATAAGAGTCTTGCTATATCAGTGTCTTTTTAAGGGTTGAGTCCGAGCTACAGTATGTATGTCGTGAAACAAAAAAGTTACTTTTACTTTCAGTTTGACTTGAAACTGCCGCATATATTTGTGAACTGTGCCGAGTGGCTCCCCTATAATTTCACGGCTACACACTCATTCCAAGTCAAGATTGCATCTGGTGTGTCATTCGCACAGTGTGGAGGCCGAGGTAATAAGCAATAAACTGTCAAAACAACGCTCTGCCCATGTGCCGAGAGCTAGTGCCACACGGCACAGATGCCACGTACCAGGCGCTGACCCCAGCGGCCTCCTCCCGGGTAAACTGTCATCTCCAGAGGCGAAGCTGGAACTCAATGTGAGAAGAAGAACACAAAGGAAAGAAAGGAAGAGAAGTGTACCAGAGTCATTGACAAAGACAAATTGGGGAAAGGAAGAAAAACAGACAGATTGGCCCCCGCCTGCCAGGCAGGGAGATGCTTTTTCTATCAGAGGAAGATATAAAGGGAGAGGTGCAGGAGAGACGTCTGGATAAACAGCTACTACCCTCAGCCTCTGGAGGATCCATGGCAACCTTACCACTTCAGCCCTTTGAGCAGCTCTTCAACAGAAAGGCAACAGATGGTCCACAGACCTCACATTTGATACAAGCTCAAACTTATAACTCAGATTTTGTTTTGACAATGCCCTTTATGTTATATTTATATTCATCAATGAAAGAAAACTCAACACTTACCTTTCTAGTCTGTGTTTCATTGAATTTTATTTATTTATTTGTCAGTTTATGTATATTCTAGCCTGTTCTATATATTTTTGAATCAGATTATTGTCCTTTTAATGCACATTATATTCTTTTTTTATTTCGCTCACTTTACTACATCTATTTTATTTTTATTCTCTCACCTTTCCTTTTGTTTTTATTCTGTTCACTTTTATTATTTATTTAGCAATTCTTTTATTCGGCCTCTTTATTCGGTGTTTACTCGCTGGTATCTTGTGCGGGTGTGTGTGGGCGTGCGTGGGCTGCATTCGTTTCTTGGGAACATCGCCTCTTGGATGGGAGGGGGGGGGGGCGTCTTTGGAGGGCGGGTCCAGTTGCTTATGGGCACTTGCAGAAGTCTGGATGATTGATGAGATCATTTTTCACTTTCCTCCTCCTTCGCTGATCCGTCAGGCTCCTAGCACATGACCCCCTTCCGGAAGCTGTTGTGCATTTTACAAAGATATTTGATTGACTCAGCCAGTGGATTGGGGAGGGGGGTTCATAATCATCATCATTGTCCTCATCGTGATCGATGACACTCCTGACTCTTTTCAGGCCACAGAAATTTTAAATGGTTAAACTTAATCATGAATGTGCTCCACTGTTTTTTGTATATCTGAATGTGAGCAGCCTCATAATTTGCAATAATGGATATAAGGGAAGTGTCAGGCAGCACTACACATGATAAAGGTTTTATTATTGGCCAGTGCTTTCGGTGTTTGTCAGAGCTTACAGCTAATCCATTTCTAACTTGTTGGGTTGAGCAAGGCCAATGAAGAAATTACATCAAATATAATTGATATTGATTACGCCATTGGAAGCTTTGACATTTAGTTCAGGGTAAGCCGGCTGCTTTACTTCATATTTACTCTGGAGAAAAGTCAACAAAGCAGCGTGGCCATGTGTCACTGCGTTCCTTATGAAGTAGAGCCTGAGGTAAGGGCAAACAATACGCCAGTTCCTTAATTACTAAAGCGGCATGGTGCGGTGAATTGGTGCACCCTTGAGATTACTCTGAGCTTAATGGAAGAACAGCAGAAAAAAAAAGACATTTCAGTAAATACGTATCACAATCAAATTTATCGAAGCACCTTTGCACGGTTTATTTTGTATTTATTTATTTTTATTTTCACTTTGATTTATTTCTAAAAACCTCACCTTCACCACCTCCTCCTCCGGTATTGCAGGAATATGATATTGAGCTTTGGTGGAAGTGAGGCAATGGAGCTGTTTCTTCTGTTATTGAACAGAAGTTTGGTTGGACTGTACCTTTTTTTTTTTACTTTGTTGCACTTTTCTGCATGCTTACATTACAGGTAAAAAACACAAAGTGGCAGCTGGAGAAGCCACGACACAAAGAAACCATGAACTGTCTTTTTGATTTCTTATTGTAAGAAAATTTGCATTTTATAAAATCTACATTTCAATGAGTCAACAAAGTACAGTAATGCAAATCTGTGTGTGTCTCCCATTGACTGCATATAAAGATGGATGACATGACGGCTCCCCAAAGATGAAGCCAAAGTGTGTGGATACCCCCCTGGTGGCTGGCTGCTGTATCGATCATTAACCCTGCTTCCTCCATGTTAGTGAATGGGACATGGACCAAAATACTGATGTTCCCCTTTCCTCCTCAGACAGATGTTGAAGTTCAACATTTTCTTTCGCCGCTCTTTGAAGGAATGTCTGCGTCTTGACCGTTGTTCACTCTCGCTACAATAAAGCCAAAAGAATGAAAACTTGAACACCTTCTAACTGAAGCATTAAATTGGGACTGGGCTTTTAAGTGAAGTATTACGGCATGTCTGTGACAGGAGAAGTATCATGTGATTGTTCAAGTTGAAGACAGTAGTAACTGCCATTATAGTGATTAAGAGATGAGTGCTTCTTGCATTTGTTGTGTATATAAAACAATCTACTCGACTCCCTTCTACTTTTTTTTAATTGCAGAAACATCAAAACTCCCTAATTATCTTTTCCTTCCCATCTTCAACTTGATCAAATGAAGCGACACCACACCAGTGAAAAATCTCTGCAGCTTCTGATCATTAAATAAAAGAACATGCTTCTACGTGGATTTCATAATTGGACCCACAACAACACCTTGAAAGTAAAGTATTCCCAGACATTTGTCAAAGAAAGACATTTATTTTCAGCAGCAACAAAAAAGTTAGTGGTGCTGTTTTGATTCTATAAACATAATATTCAGAAATCACACTCAGTAGAAACATCCACTGATTAAATCTATCAGATATTTATATTGATATTTTCAGTTCTAATGATGATATTTCTTTATTAGAACAAGAGATATGATGGTGAGTTTCCCTTATATGGTTTTCCGAACTAGTTAAGTAGATGTCAGGGATCACCAGGTGATGTCAGGGACATATGTTCAGTTCTGTACCTTTGTGTCATTGGATGTTTCGGCCTTTTATCCACCAAACACCTCAAAGTTTATTGCATAAAATTTGATAATCACATAGTAAAATCTTGTCTTTGTTTCAACCTTAAAATCTGAATAAATCTGCATAAATTGGCTATTTTATGGTGTAGATATATATATATATATATATCAATAAAATGCTTGTTGTAATTCTGCTACATCTGCTGAGTATTGCTGCTCCACATGTCTGCACGTGGTCAGTGTTACCTGCTGTGACTTGTTTTCTTCTCTGTTCTGATTATGCTTACAGCCTCTAATGTATACGTCTCCAGTTGCTCTGCATGGTTTCATGATACAGGTTACTTATGTTGTTATTTGTTATAGTTCTACCTACGCAGAGCAGCATGATTTGATTAGTGTGTGTGGGTGTTTGTGAGTCACTAATGGGAGAAAATGAATTATAGGGGTGAAACAGTTCCAGACGATAAATTGTGGTTTCAATCTTGAATTATTTGGTTGATACTCTCCAGCGTCAACAATGGTAGAGAAAATACTGTGCTTTAAACCAGTGTTTTTTTTCGTATTGTCTGAAGTTCATTAAATCATTGATTCAGTTTGTCTCCTTTTCTGTCAGAGGGAACTGAACATTGGAAACATTGATATAATAATTCAGGCTAAGCCGGTTTAAGATATAATATTCTGTATTGACTTACTTAGCCAGCTAAAGCCTACCGTCTGCAATGTTAATGTTGCACAATTCCTACAGTTATATAATATTTTTATTTCCCAAAAATATTTAAGTTACATTTTTAGCACATTTTAACAATACCACAATAATACTGATAACCATGATAACTCTGTACTTGTAATACAAAATATTCACAACGTATTATCTCTAATAGAACTGTGTTGGTCGAGGGGGCATTCTGTGCTTGCATATGTCTTTGTCTAGTGTGTTGATATTGTTGTTGCAGTCTGTGCACGTGGTGTAAATCTTGAATGATAGAATAAATCTGCATTTGTTGGTTGTGATCATTGGATGTAGCCTGTAAGTGTAAATCATGTATAAGCTACGGGTTTCTGACAGATAGTCTGCACGAATGTATTATTTACAACCTGGACTGTGTATGTGGAGAGTGGCATGTTGTTGTGGGCTGAACAGCGATACAATAAACATGTTTACATGCACAGCAATATTACAGTTTTAACCCTATTATGACAAGCTTGTATTCTGATTACCCGAACCTGAGTCAGACTCAGTATAAAGGCAAATTCATAATTTCTGCTTGTGCCACTTCACCGGGGAACACTATTGTCCTTGTGATGTAGTTGTTTACTTGTGTTTGAGCTAGAAGAAAATCGAAGAGAAGCAAGTATTCGTGCGAAGATATTCTCCAGGTGTGAAACTCCCATCGACACACTGATTTGCAGGTGTTCACATTTTGTGCATGACCTCACATTCCCTGTTACAGGTGTGTGAATGTGTTTTGCATCATATTTGCTGCAGCGTTTGTAGTAAAAAATGTGAGAGCAAGAGTAATCCTGCAGAGCGACATACTTTGGATTCAAAGTATGCAGTCTATATATATATATATATATATATAAACACATTAGACCATCTGCAGTAGTTTGCCTTGTGATCCAGCAGAGGTAAAATCAGCTTGACCTATTGACCTTTCAGTTGATTGAGCCAGTAGTGATACCTTCATTCGTGGGAGTGGGTGGGGTTTAGGTCTGAATACAGTCAAACAAATTGCCTTTCATGTCAAATTTGATTGGACTTGATTTTTGGAAAAGTGACAACCCAAAGAAAGTGTCCTTGGTCCACATTTCAAACCTCTTGCTTCCCTGTACAAATAACCATGGAGTGGAGATTAGGAGTTTTGAGTTATCCCGGAAATATTTATAATATATGCACGCTGCATATATATTGAAATAATCCACTTCACACAAACCGAACAAGAGACTGACGAGACCTGACTCCACTCACACTTTGTTCTACTCTGCACGATAGATCTATTCATGAAATATTAGATCAACCCCACACAACAATACAATACAGTCCAGTGCAACGGCACAAACCACCATCTCATTAAATACCACAGCATTGTTCCTAACAATATTAGTAGCCTATTATTTATCGAGCTGTTGCACAGGATTGCATTACACTGTGTAATGTTATTGTTTCCAGTCCCTGAATGATGTTCTTGGATACATCTGTGTGGCAGAAATAGCATCAATTGTTGGTAGTGACAAGGAAACGCTGCCTTATAATTGAACTGTGCACGTGGGTGTGTTGGGTGTGTGTGTGTAACGTGTCCATAGCAGTCATTGATTCGTGAGTCACTCACACTTAGCCCCTCTCTCATGCATGGTCAGCCTATTATTAGCTTTTGCCGCGATACGTAATGCATACGCAGGCGCACACACAGACATATAAACGGAGCCCACAGACACAGGGTGGTGAGATAAAGAACCTGATAGCACATCTAATTTACTCTGTCAGTCATCGCTGATTCATCTGAGATGAGAACAAATGCCCTTGGGTTATTTGTGAAAACTTCAGAAGAAGATTAGGAGGAATAGACCTGCGTTTAAAAGAAAGATAACAGTGACAGAAATAGAAAAAGATACACAGGGCTCTGGCACTTCCAGGACACTTTTCTTTATGCACAGAAACTGAACGGATGACAGAGAAAAACACAACGTTGGTGGTACAAAGTGGGTTTGCGTGTATATTAAAACTCCTGATCTATTTGTTAGTTTGTACCACATAGCGTTTCCACTTCCTTCCACTATCGAGAAAGGAATTAAAAATAACCTGGATACGAACCCTGACATCTTGTGCCAATGGCTTCATGTAAAGCCAGAGTTTAGATCCATGAATTGAATCGCGCTACCGAGGACCCAGTGATACACACACTTGACCAATCGCTAGTCTCAGCTGTCAATCATGATGTTTTACCCTATTTGTCTAACATCAAATAACTAATTAATACCAAATTTACGAAAAACACAAGCACTTGAAAAAACATCAGTGTGATAAGAACTACGTAAAAATGACAAAGAAATCTGTGATCTATACTGCAGCCAGCCACTAGGGGGCAATTGCTTTGGTTTCAATTTTGGTGATCCATTATGTCGTCCATCTTTATATACAATCTATAGATTGTACACATCTGCCTGTGCTTTTAATGAGGCATTGATGTATTTACGAGGATATTGTGCAGCCAGTCACTATGATCAACAATTAACATTTAATACAATTGTATGCAAAGACTTCGGCTCCCCTGTCCATATTAGATTAATTCTAGCTTTATGAAGTCTAAAGAAGTAGATCCAAACCCCAATAGTAAACTGTCTTCTTTCAAAGGTAAATGTCATGTTTTCTTTTATTTCATTCCTTTAAAAATAGAAAAAAGTGGATAGCAACTGTGGCAAAAGTAGAAAAGTATGGGCACCCTTATTACGTCAGTACTTACAATGTCTTGGCAGAAGTTGCAAACACTTTGTGGAGCCAATTTTCTTTTTCTTGATTTCGCCCACTCTTCGCACCCACTCTTCCTTGCAGATCATTTCAAGTTGTGAGATATTTTTAAACTGTCTTGCACACAGCATGTTAAGCATCTACCTACTTATTTTCTGTAATGTTCAGCTCAGCCAACTGTGAGGGCCACTCCAAAAGCTTCCGCTTGTGTTTATTGAAGGAGTTCATGGTGTATTTTGAGGTGATTGTGTAGTTGAAATAACAAACTTCTTTTCACCTTTACTCTCCAGGCTTATGACGATACATTTACGTCCATTCTTATCCTAAAGCTAAGTTATCTAGGTTGTCTAGGACTCCACTACCAGTTTCCGTTTCCAACCAGTCAATTCAACTGGTAAACCAGTCAATTCAAGTGGTAAAGTGAAGGAGGACTAGTGTTTTACAAGTATAAAGTCACCCAATCCCAAACTGCTATCCATCTACTGGGGGTGGGGAACAAAATTGATTCACTAAGGATTTTCTTATCAGTTTTCTTCTTCATGGATCGATATCATTCAAATGACATCACTTATTTGCTTCTTATTGCTTATGAAAAGGTCAAAACAAGTCGCCTCTTTGATCCAGCAGATGGGAGTATGGGTGTTACATGACGACAAACCTTTAGAAGTGTATAATTCAACGTTTTCCAACATTAAAAAAAGCAAACAAATCGCATTGAATTAGGGGTTGGCGATATATCGAATATACTCTATGTTTAGCGGCTTCTTTCACCTGCGATGTATAAAATGACTATATCGCGAGTATAAATTGTCACTTGAATGTCTTAAGCCGTCAGCATGAAATTCTCTTTGTGTTTCGCTTCTCTCTTCTCATGCCCCTCTCACAGCAGACAGCTCACTCCCCCACCCATCCAGAAAACTCTCCTGGTCGCACATGCTTATGTTTGTATCAGGAGAGGAAGGAAGAGAGTCCCAGCGTGTTTACGAGTGTTCAGAGACTGTGATTGACAGTTTGTTCATATTCTTTGTGAACGCTGAACCCAAACGAATCAGTTTTCAAATAATGAATGTGAGCGGCGTTCACTTCAGCCAGAGTGGATGCGCGTGTGTGTGTCTGTGCCCGGTGCAAGCTGGAGTTTACGCACACACACGCAGGCCCCGGGGCTCCGCCCCCACTCACTCCGCTACACAGTCAGATCAACGGCGCAACATTTATATTGTGTATCGCGATAAAGCCTAAAAATATTGCGATATTTGTTTTAGGCGATATTGCCCAGTCCTACAATGAATTGTAATATTGAATTGCAATACATATCAGATTGGCATCCAAGTATCGTCACAGTGTCAAAATGAGAGATAAGTGTATCATTCCATTTATACGTTTGCTGCAGTAATTATATTAACTTCTGTCCCTTCAAAAAGAAGCAAGATATGCCCAAGCTTATAATTGCCCACAGTTACTTTTTAATGGAGGACCACTGGTGATCATTTGCCATGTTCATGTTGAATAAAAAGGAACTCGGAAAACAAGTTAGCAGTGTAAGGATATTTCGTTGCCTTTAAGTGTTGGCATTGGGTTCATAAGCGTTAAATACTGCTGTAAAAGCTGAATTCAAATCCTCCATATTTGAAGTTTAATTTGTACTCAAATCAACATGTGGTTCGGTTGGTTTCATCAGTGACAGTTGCCAGGTGAAAAGTGAAGCAGATGTACCTGTTTGTGCACACTCGGTGATTAATCTGTTGCCAGCGTCTGATGTGTCCTGTTACGTGATTTCAATGGACACCTGTCGGCCACGAGTAAGCGTTTTCTGTTGCCATACAATAATTAAAAAGCTTTCAAAGCAATCTCTAACAGGAAAATGACGCCTAAAGCCAAGTTTCTCCCCTTTTGAGGAAGTCATTAAAAGAATTGCATCTAGAAGAAGCTAATTTCCCAGCAGTGGCGTGACATTACAGGCTGCATGCAAAAGATTACCGGCTGAATTGGTTTTTGACGACTTGTGTTCAGGTTTCCAGTGACGCTGAAGCTGTCATCAGTGCTCCCTTGGGAGCTGTGCTGTGCTCATAATTGTTATTATCTGAACTCTAACCCTGTTTCCTGCTGACCTTTTCAGTGCTTTTCATATTTCAACCAGCTTTTCCACTCAGCTAATTATGCTCCCTTTTGTCCTCCAACCCAAATGCCCCAGAATTCAATCAAGGTCCACTATAATTTACTATCATCAAGGCTGTTCATTTATAGGCTTCAGAGGAGATTAGGAGCGAGGAGATAGGAGGCCTCTATAGAGGAGATTGTCGCAATGAACAACAGGTGCATTCCGTGTGAGTTTTCAGAAAGTGCAATTTGCTTTAATAAGATCACATATTAACCCTTTGGGACCCAAGGCTTAGAATAAAAACGCCCGCTAAAACCTAGCATTTCTTTAAAAAAACTCCTAAAATCTGAGGGTTTTCTGAAAAGCTGACAGAATTGCTGGACAAAAATCAGCCTCTGAAGCAGATAGAAACATGAAATATAATTTAATAGCTTAGACTTGTGGCTTTCATTGTAAATCATTGTATTTTATCGAAAAGTTATAAGCATTTTAATTAAAAAACACAACAAAGCAGACCCCTCCTTCTTCTTCCTCCTACTCAAACACGTCTCTTACTGACTTTGTCAGTGGGGAGCAGGAAGCTTCTTCTCTATTACTTTCATCGTTGTTTTCGTCTAAGAAACACTGCTGTGATCTGCTTTAACATCGCTCCCCTCGCTTAACTCGTCAGCTATTGTCTGAAACCCAACTGAAAAACAAACAAACTCCATTTGCCAGAGAATCACAATGTATTTCACCACTCATATAAAACACGCACACAAAACATCTGGCTCCTAAGGGAGAAGCACACAAACATAGTAATAATTTAATCTTAATCAAATATATCATAGAAGCATCAAAGAATGTAAAAGTCACTGAAGTAGAAGGACAGGGCAGGCTAAGCGAGGGAGGCGGCAGACCAAAGCCATTTACAACATTTGATCAGAGAGCAACACTTCGAGCGCACCAAGTGTGCCAGATTGATGAAATCTAACAGTACAAGATGATCTGAGAGCTGACATTTGCTTTAACGCCCTATTAAAAAGGAGACATGTGGAGCAACTTTCCTTTCAACTTTGACAGCACGGGAGCTGCAGTGATATGTGGTAAGCTTCTGTCGACACACATGCTCAGTCGCGAAAGTGTCATGGCAAGAGCAGAGTGAGACAGAGCAGCTTCAGCTGACAGGGGGGGGTAAGGGTGTATCCTCACATCTCAGTATTACGTTACGAACCAAGTGGTACCCCATCATGATGTTACCTATTGGTTTGTGAGCTGCTGTTTTGAGGCCTCAAGTTTTACATTTTAGCCAGTGCCATCTTGGTTTTTTGAAACCAAAAGTAATAACTGGACGAGGGATTGGACACGGCTGAAAACTGCATTCTCTGATGGTATTAGCTATTAATGACACTGTATCCATGCACCAATGCATACTGTGCTTTATTATCTATTTAACTTTAAGTGAGACAATAATTTACGAAACAAACATCATGCTGAATTGAAGAAGACTTGAAACTAGCGATTGAGAACTCCTGATAACATTTTTTACGGACAATAAAATTCAAGTGAGAAGTATGGCCATTTTGTCATAGACTTCTAAACTGACTTCTCTTTGCAACCAGTCGAGATGCCTTTTGGTGATCAATAGAGGGAATACAGATTTCAGGCTCTTCCCTTTCGTCACTTTTCATACCTGGAGACCACATCCATTTTTACATACAGTCTATGTTAGAGACTAGGGATGTCAAGGGTAGAGTGTTTGTAATTTGACTATCCTAGCTTTAACATGGTGAGTAGAAGAAGAGAAAAACGAGAAAGGGAAGAAAGAAACCTGGAACTGGTTTTCGAGTCCAGAGAAACAAGTGCGGTTACCTCATGCGCAAGAACTCATGCACGTTCAGAGGTTAGTATTCCCGTGAGCAGTGTGCCCCAACATTTTCTCCTAGTTCCATGTTTAGTTGGTGAGGGTTAGATCCTTTATAACTAAACAAGCTGGTTCCAAAATTGTTCATTGGTACAAAAAGTGCTCGAAGCTGAGGCAGTGTCTTGACACAAAGCTCCTGTTTATCCACACCTCAATCTTATTATGCTGTTACAGCCACCTCTGCATGTGCGCCTCCTAAACGTTGTGCTTGAGACCCCAGGACATCATCAAGCCACAACAGCTTAACCAACCACATTATTTCTTGATGGGAAACCAGTTTAAAGTGGAATCACTCCTCATCACTCCTGACTTGTTGCTCCTCCTCCTCTTGTTGCTTTTTATAGCTCAAGCTAGTAGGAATAGGCAGAGTAGGGTGACCTAACCTTTTAAGTTACAGTGAAACAGATAAAATGTCCACACCATCAGACCAAAAGAGGTGGCCTTGGTCCAGATCTAACTCAAGGTTTAGTTCGTTGCAGTGTGGAAACCCTTTTGGATGGTTCCTTTGGCCCAATTGCCCAAGTTGTGAAAGCATTAAACAATAGAGGAAAATAAAATGGATGCAGCTCGCAGGACTTGCTTGTAGTCAGGACCTTAGTGTGGACTTTTAGGTGTGAAAATGCTCCAATAATAATTAAATAAACTGATGAGCTGGCAACAGAGAAAACCTTGACAACCATCTCACTGCTTCTGCTTGTACTGTGGCTCTTCAGTTAGTATGCCATTTGACTACTGAGAGGGAAAGAGCCGAGGTGATCTGTTCAGTGGGAGACTGGTTACCAATATTGTGCATATTTAACATAAATTATTATTCTAAGAACATGCGCACATGAAAAGCATGAATATTATTCAAGTGTTTTGTTGACAGTTATTTGATGGTTTCTCACACTAATGGATGTATGAATCTGAAGCAACCGTCACTCACCATACAGGTCCCTGTTCCAATGCTCTTATTTCCACTCGCATATGAGAGACTCTTAGAAACGCTGCACTTTTGTTCTTCAGTAAAAGCTTTTTGGACTGTGCATGAATACGGGCCTGTATTTAAGGCAGTTTCTTCAAGCTTGCATTTCCTCCCTAATTTGTACTTGCTTCACCCATGACAAAAAAACGTAAGACTGAATTGACGACACGGGAAACAGGCATCCATAGCTCCAAAGCACCCAGGGCTGAGCTCGATCATTGAGTTGAGCATGTGCAAAGTTTGTCTTCTTTGTGTGTGCAACTAGTATTTATTCTCTTTATTCTGGCTGCTCATTCACTATTTAGAACAGGAAACGAGAACAGCAATATATCACTACAAAAAGGTGGGCACTGTTTTCAGAGCAAAGGCAGGAGAAGGAACAGAAGGCTTGATGGCAGAGGGTATGTGAGTTCGAGCTGACGGATCAGAACATGTGAGGCAACTTCACTCCGTGATATTTGGCTACCTCTGACACCGGCCCCATCACGACTAAGCAGATGGAACCCATGGCAGGCTCATTAACAGCACACGCTAATGAGGTGATTTGTCCACGACACAGGGCAGAGGGAAAGGGCAAGGGAAGACGAGAGGAAAGAAGCACTTAGAGTGATGTTCACGGGCGATTAGAATCAATTTATCGAAGCCTCACAATTGTTTGCTTAAGTGCACGTGGAAATCATGTGAAAAAGTTCATTATTTTATCCAGCAATACTAAATAAACAGATAAGCTTTCCCTCACACTGACTGTTTTCAGTGGCTGTGAAACTACTTGCTCTGGATTTATCAGTGAACTAGAATTGCAGAACATTCCTACAAATGATTGTCTAGTTCATGTGGTAAAAATATTGAATAATGAATTGGTCTCATAGCATAAATGTTTAATCTGTCATAAACACTTCCGGGACCTGCCCCTTAATCCTTTTATATTGCAATCATGTGTCTCGCTTTAAGAGTGGAAATGGAGGCAAGGTGTGATTTGGTTAAACAGGCGACCAGTGCTCAGCGGTGGCTGGGATCATTAATGTAAGTGAGTTATTCGATCATGAAACAGCGGCTTTACGACAACGGCAACTGGTTCTCCAGTTTCGGGGTTCTGGATATTGAGTCGAGCTTTACAGAACTTACAGCCTAACCTGCTGTTGCTCAATAACTACAGGTCACTTATGCAGTCTCCGAATAAAGCTGCAACTGCCCTACTGAGCATAAATGTAAAAAATGAATAATTGTGATTTAAGGATATTTCTGATATTACATTTCTGATCATGAGTGAAACCAGATATGCAATCTAGAAGCGCACATGGACAGCACAAACCCTCACTAAGGCAGTTGGCCACTTCAAAATGTGGAAAAAATCCTTATTTGCAAGATTAATGAAGAGAGAAAAACTTCATGGATCAGCCCCCTTAATTAAGTCTGCTCCAAAAATGTGATTGCTTCCTTGGCTCATACTCAACCCTTCCATCAAGTTTCAACAAAAAACGTACAGTGTTTTTTGCATAAACCTGCATATAGACAGCCACATTTAAAATATAAACCTCATTGACGGAGGTAACTAGAATAGCACTTGGCGCATACTTCCGCCAAAGGTCAGTCTTCAATTAGCTATCTTTGCTAACTTTGTTGTTTGGTATTAGGTTGGTAGTGCTCAGGGAATATTCATAGGCTTTTGGGCTGAAAATGATGAAGAGTGGTGAGAGTGAAGCAAAAAAATAAAGATTTGTTGGCATGTTGGAAAATTGATACATACATATAGAAAAGCTCTGAAGGGTTGAACTGGGATTGCGTGCTGGTTCAACAATGGGAGCAACACCTTTTAAAGGTAAACAGGTCCATTGATCCATTGTCTATACGAAAATATTAATGATAGCCTTTTTTAGATTTACCAAGGATTTAAAAAAAAAAGCTATTTACCTTTTTAGAAAGCCGGTTTATTGTAAATACACATCTAATTGTAAAGGATACTTGGCTTGAACCTGCAGTTTTAATGTGGCGGTGTTAGGAAATATCGATGCAACTATAGATGAACTAATAATTGTGTCTCCATCTACTGGCAATTAACTCCAGCAAAAATCGTGAGGTGCCCACTTTCACTCTTACACATTATTTTCTCAACCAGCAGCCCACCCCTCTCGCTGTCTGTTTCCTCTGCTTTTGACATCAGCCAAGGTTATTTTTAGCTCCATCCAAGGGGAGAGGGAGAGGGGGTGAGAACGACACAGTCCCTTGTAGATGGGTGGATGAGAGGAGTAGGCGGAGGAGGAAGTGGACGAATTCAGGATGGGTGCCTATTTGAATATTCATGGAAACAGCTGTGTTCACAAAGGTGTCGAGATGGAGATGAGCACTAAGGCATTGGTGAAAATGAATGGAGGCCTCCCCCACATTGAGAATCGGATGATGGGCTTCATTACCAATGCTAATGTTGCTTCTGACAGATGGTCTTTTTTATTAATAGTGCATCTAAATTGGTTTCAACTAATATTACCTTGATGTTTTAGTGTTGTAGGCTTTCAAAGGAGAAGATTAGTAAACCAGATCTGTTGAATCTAATCTCTGGTTTGTCACGATTTCCATCTTGATTTATTGATCGATTGACTGATTGACAGAAATCCAACAATGAGTTCAAGAAACCAGACGTATTCTTCCCATGGAAATTTATGACCTTTACTTCTTCGGTTGTAGCTTACAGGAAGTGGCAAGATTTAATTTGCAACCATGGGGCTAAACTTCAAAATGTACTAAAGTGCAGCCCTTGTGGGTCTTTTTTTATCATAATTGGGCACAAATTAGAGTACTATTCTTAGCTGCACTGGCATCTTCCGCTGTGGTTTAAATGGAAATATTTCAGCAACTGTTGGATGGACTGCCATTGTAATTCAGTGCAGAAATCCTTGGACCCCAGAGGATGAAGCCTATTGACTTTGGTTATCCCCTTACATTTTATTATACTGCCACCAGGAATTGGTTGGTTTTCACAGTCCATCCATCCATCCATCCATTTATTCATTTATCCTCACATACTCACATCCACTCGTCTGGTCGAGACAGGATTCCACCCTCTTGCCTTGCTGCCATTATAGTTTTCACTAATTAGGGAAAATGTCTCTAAATTCACTGGATGGACTGGCACATTTTGTAAAGGCATTCATGTTTCTCCGAGGACGCATGTTCATGACTTTTTTGATCCCAAGACTTTATCTCTAGATTGATCATTAAAATGTGTGGCTCTGAGCGACATGTCTCCTCAACAGCTGGATGAATTACCATATGATTTGGCACAAAGATTTGTGTCTCCTCAGGATTCTTAAAAAACGTTGTGTTGTGTGAACTTCAAGCCTTTTGACGTCCATATTTCAAATATTGCTTTGGCTTTTTACCAATTATCTTCAAAACTAACAGAATTCCCATCAGTCTTTGTCCATGAGAGGTTGCGGTTGCATGAGAGCAAACATGCCATATTTGGACATCTGCAGGAAAGACTGAACGAGTAGATATCTTTTAACAATAAAATGTAACACATGTTTGTAATAGGCTTTTTTTCCCACAACTGACTTATTGGGTCATTTCTTATGGGAGGACAGTATATACAGTAGGTTATATTGCCTCTTTAATTCATGATCTATCGATACTAATGATGCTCCACAAGAAATTCACCTCGGCTCATCATCCACACAGTATTTAACATAATAATGAATAGAAAAAAAACTCAGTGACCAGGAAATGGTGAAATGCTAATGCTGTCCGAACGCTTCGTTTGAACACCTTCCATAATGCCACTAAATGGCATTTTAAGTGCACTTACCCAGAATGGCGACAGAAATAATAACCATACAACTTGTATCCAAAATCAACTTTTGCATTTAATCCAGCGCTTCAGCAGATTACGGTTAACAACAACAACAAAAAGCATGATCTTGCACACATTTAACAGGGACAAAAAATTATTGTATTTGGTATTTCTGGGTATCTACTAAAAGGAGTTTTTGTCAAAGTGTGACCTCAACTAACTCCATGCACACCAAAACACTCGCACAGAAAAAAACTGAAATTATTCTGCTTCTCTCTGGCTGCTCTATCCCTGGCACCAGTCGGCCCGCACAGTTTACATGAATGCACCTTACAAAGAAATGTTGATGTTACAAGTAAAAGGCACTCAGAGAAAAGCCGGAGCCATGCCTGTAAAACTCAAAGCAATGACGACAATCACTTAAGCAACTGAATAGTTTCATTCCAAAACCATTGATATTTGTCTCGTTTAAAAAAATACAATCTGGACTTTACTTGTCAATGTTACAAAACCAAACTGTTTGTAAATGTTTAAAAATAGCTAAACTTGTCACCTATATAATGTGCTTCACTTAAATATAAATGATCACTTTGTCCATTTCTTCTAATGGAGGATGTCTCATTTTGGAATGAAAAAATTACAATTAAAACTCACTTTCATTGATTACAACCAGAGAGCTATTGAAACAGAAATATATATATAGTGTGGGCGACTGCCTCAAATTGATACGGTACTCTGCTCTGTCTACTCAAAATAGAAGATACACAAATAATCTTTACAGTCTGTACAAGGATGTTTGTAAGACACACTGTTAGAGGTACATTCAGAAATGTGGCTACACTTGTAGTTAACACAATACTTATAGTATTTATGATATGTCATTTGTAAGAATACTCAGTATTTCAGGATAAATATGCACACAAATGAATGCATCAACACTGAAAGAGATTACCTCACATCAGCTCGGGTTTTATGAGCAAACAGCGAAATCACCCTGGGAAACTGGATAAACAAGGGAGTATGTGGGGGAAACCAGAGTGAAATGAAAAAATGTGGAGCTTTGGTACACAGACATGCACATTATGATACTTCTGGAGCTGCTGCACCACATAGTAACTGGAGTAATTCCTCGCGAAAAAAGACCACTTGTGATGCCCAGTAAACATTTTAGTTACAGGATATCAGTCAAATACAAGATCATCGCTATAGCTGACAAGAAGCTGCTGGGACTTCCTCAAAACCACATCACCTGTTGCTAAGGACCATACGGCGTTATAGATAGTGTGGCTAACGTTGCTACATTTTAGCTCCTCAAATAGGGAGAAAGGACTACCTTGATTTATGAGGAATGGCAGGTTAAATCTGGTTAAGCCCCCTGCGCCCCAACAGAGAAGAGTTATTTTGATGTTCATTTCTCACGTCCAGTCACCTTTACAAACAGTATGAACCCCTTCCTTGCAGAGCTTGAGAATGATGGTGGTACAAAGAAGGGAAGAATCGATTTTTCTGTTCACCTCAACGTCCAATGGTGTCGTTTCTTTTTGCGTCACCAGGAGGCAAGGACCAGAGAGATCGAGTAGGTAAGAATGAGGCCTTTAAACACTTCTTTTCCCCTCTTGGTTATTCTGTGTTCACTATTATGTGTGTGTGGGTATCGGGAGTTTCTTGTCATACTACGCTCAAGTCCATGAGCGCCAGGGGAAAGCAATTGCATCGCTGGGACTGAAAATGTATCCCATTACCTCTGACGCTTAATACCTTGCAGGGCAGTGATTTCTATTGATCCAGCACAGCTTGGTGGCAGGAGAGAAAAGTGTTGACCTCTTTGCCTGATAATGCTAAATTGGACTGTTGGCAGAAACAGGAGGAATATGAAAAAGAGGGCGCATGTGTACAGAACTCGTCACCCTGGAAAAAACGTTCAGATCAAGCTCAATCTTTTCGCATGATTTTGCCTGATTACCCCGCTTCTTATTCAGATGCAATCTCTCACTGCTGCTTGGTACTTTATCCTAATGAGCAGCCACATTGGAGCAGCTGGTGACTAAGTGGTGTTCATGCAAAAGGGAACCTCAACGGTGGTTTTGTAAGGAAGGGGAAAATTTGTTTCATTCACTTCTTCAAGCGAGGCCAGGTTCTGGCAACGGCAGATGTTCCCGGCAGGCAGATCTGATCATAACACCTTCTGTGTCACACAGACACTTCCAGGACTTGAAGTTCAAGGTGAACTGTCAAGCTGCTGACAGAGGCGCAGGAGGTGTTAAATAGCTATTCCTGAGATGCCTATCACTTAAACATTTCTCCTCACTCAAAGAGCTCAGCCCCGGAGCGGTGATCTACAATGTGCTCGGGGCTCTGTGCACCACTGGATCCCCAGGTGAATCTATAAAAAGGAATGAATAGAAGAGGAAAGGGGTATTTTTAGACTGAAGCATAGTTAACAATTTGTATGTGCTCAGGATGGGGATGATGCCTTTGCTAATGTGGCATCTTCAGAATAGTGAATCACTTTCACAAAGTTTCCCTGGTACAATAATATTTCCAATATTATCCAACTCTCCTGCCCTCACCTTCTACCTTAGTGCAGAGAGAAAAAGTATAGATGTCCTCACATCTCATTCTACTCATTCAGTTTGTCCTCATTAGAAAAGTCTCTTCTCAGTCTAACAAGGAGCTGGTTGTCAGTCCACCCCCCCCATCAGAAATTGCACTGATCGGCGGTGAAGAATCCACTTTCCTTTTTTTTCTTCTTCCTCAGTCTGTGAGCCCTCCAGCAAACTGCAGCCACAAGCAGCATCAACACGCCAGCACAGAGCAGTGCCACCGACACCACTTTGGTCTGGAGCAGCGTGTTAAAGGTGAATGTCACCCCAGTGCCTGCCATGCCAATCACTAGTGATATCACGCCAAACGGGAACACGCAGCGATACCAGGACTTCTCTGTCCCGCCGGTAGCCTGGGCAAGTCGCTCCAGCGTGGGGAGAGTCTCTGGAGGTTTGTCTCTTCCAATGCTCCTTTCCCCGTCTCCTCCTTCTCCAAGGCCGTTCAAACTCTGATTCTGGTTCTCAGAGTCCTGGGGTAAGGTGTTAGACTCGCTGTTGTTGCTGCAGTCAAGGTCCGGGTGAAGGACTGGGGCTTGGGTCTGGCGGCCTGAAGAACAACCCATGTTTGGAGCGGCTGTCTTTGGATAACGATGCAAGAAAGGCTAGCGGCAGTGGTCCTCCCAGCTTGTCCCCTGATGATTGCTGCTGGCGCTTATGACGCGACAGGGGGTTCCTCTTAAGCTGCTGTGTCTGGTGTTGTCAATGCCAAGGTGGCTGCTGCTGCTTCTGTTGTTGTTGCTCTCAGCACTCTCAACATCATGTGCCTGCAGTTGGAGAGAAGAACAGAGAAGAGCTGTAAATAGAGAGTAGAACAAAAGGGCAAGACGTAGAAGAAAAAAAAACTATGCTGCCAATATTTGAGCTGGACTACAGTCTCAAACATTCACAAAGAAAAAGGTAAAATGAAAAGCATTATAGAAGAAAAGAAGACCAAACTGAAATGCCCTTTTTGCACAGACTAGCTGCAAAGAGTATGCACTCACCATCTGTTTTCAGTGTCCGTGAATGGGTGAATGCTGTCAGAGCTGCATAGTCCCCCCCGAGGTTGCGTGCAGCAGCAGGAGCTCGGCGTGTGTGTGTGTCTGTTGTGATGCCGATGTCAGACTTTATAATCACAGATAGGAGGGGAGGGGCCTGTGGCATTGGTAGACAGGATGTGAGGCTCTGATTGGCTCCTTCAGCAGAGTGAATTCAAGGAGGAGGGGTGGGGGTGGGGTTAACTATTCAGCGGTCTCATTCAGTGATATTAATTCATTATTTAGTGTGACGAGGAATTTGAGAACCTCCGGTAGGTAATGCCTTGTTCCTGGTGTGTGTGTGGGTGGTGGGGGTGGGGGGGGGGGTGTAGCTTCAAAGTGTATTGATTCATCTTTCTGTTACAGAAATCATCTCACATCATTGTATCACATCATGCTATTACCACTGATTTCCTGTCCTTACTGGTTTGGGTGGACATGTATGTGCATGTCAGTCTCTCATCTCTCCATTTTTCCCAGTTGCTGCCACACACATTGCTGTGTGGAAACTACCTTTTTGTTTTTTACAGTGCTGGGCAGGATCTCCACCTTAGGGTCGATGATGTAATATCATTCCTGTACGGTGGAAACCTTATATCTCCAAACTGTCTCCTGTTCAGCATGAAATCCATGTTTGACCGACTACTAAAATTATTCAATAGCATTCCTACTAGATTTCATCAGCTTGAGGGTTGACAAATATGCGGAGCACATGGAGAGGCCTGACATGTAATTAGTGATGGTTAAAAAAGCCTCCAAATTAGAATTAATGGGTTTACCCATGGCAACAGTGGTATGTAAATTAGCACTTCTGTGAAAACATCGACATGAATAAAAACAAAAAAATGTCTTAATCTCTCTCTCTTAAATCCCAATGTCCAACATGTGCATAATCCGTGGTCCCCTGGCATGTCAGCGAGCCTTGTCACGATCACTCGTCAAATTCCCCCCATATATGTCCCCTTGTTGTTCACATTCCCCTTTTCTCTTCTCAAGACACATGAGCCAACTGCATCCCAGGGGACGGCTCATATCACCGTTAATAGGGCGCACAGTGCATTATGTCTATATGCAGGCATGTGCATGTGCGTTGACTAATATTCCCCGTGGTTTTCTTTCAGCCAGTGAAATTGCCCAATCCACAGGATCTGCTGTAATTATCCCATGTCCAATTTAGGCTGAGTCGCAGCTGCTCAGGAGGCCTCACTAATCTCATTGGTCGAGTTAAACCTCAATCAGTGGAGCCAATATATTGACTAATGACCACATTAATCTCTACACAAAAGGTTGAAAATATTTTTTTGATTTCGACACAAAGTAGTGCACCTCATTTCCCTCCGAAGCTTGATAAAATGACAAAGATGGTAACCACTAAAGTCTAGTGCTGTTGTTCCTTATCTACTTCCAAAGAGGAGACATTTTTATGCTTTGCTAGCTAGCGACTCACCAACTCTGAAGGGAATGGTAATGCAATATCACACATACATACAGCCTTTGGGGGCACTGCAGTCTGGCATTTTCGCAAATAAACATAATGGTGTTGGGATTGCAAGATTGGTTCTTTATCATTTCTCCTTGTAACAAAACTCAACCCACTTTATAGCGTAAACCATTCATATTCAATTTCCCGATTACTTTTTACTGTTAGCCTCGTTCTCCTACTCATCTTATTAAGCTCAAAATTAGCTTAACGGAGAGAATTTACTTTAATATAAAATTGCAAACATCCCTTGTTCGATTACAAGTTTCCGAGGTCACCTGAAGGTAAGACAGTACTTTGTGTATTTTAGCTTGTTTGGTTATGGTGTTGCTTTTGTCCTTAAAATTAGCATATGCTCAATTTTAAAGCCATCCACATCAGAGTTTTCCCGTAATGCTGCTTGTCGTCAGAGGTAGTGATGATGTCTCATCCGGTAAACAGCCTTCCGAAAGCGTATCCAGGTGTTAAGAGGGTATTTGCAGCCAGTCTGTAGCGGCAGCCAGTCTGTAGCAGCAGTAAAAAATACTTGCCATGTTTTAATGGGTCTTCTCTGACGCATGTTTAGCTCATTTTACGACAGCTAACACCATAGTAAATGTTCCTAAATACCCTACCGGCCTTTTTCACAACAACTGTTTACATACGCACTCTGGCACTGCTGTAATGTTTTTGTCGTGTCACAGCCACAAAGTAGTCCGTAAGTAAGAGCTTAGATAAAACCTCTTAATCTGAAGATATAATCACCTGTGAAAGCGCCGGCAGTGTCTGTGATATTGGGCTGTTACCTTGACGTGGTATAAAGCCTTATTTTCGTGGTGCGGGTTGTTGTGTGTGTGTGTCTCCATTTGTGGAAGAAGGTCATTCTAATAACAGATCGCAGCCTTCAATAATGGAGAGTGTGAGTGTTTCAACACACACGGTGGGGGAAAAATTGCTTAGACGGAGAGTGGAGTAGGAGGTGGAGGAGGATGAGGGCTATACAAAGATCTTACACGCTACTGTCCGCTGTGCTGTCGTCACCCGTTAAAACTTCTAACAATGAGGATCTTTGTGCCGAAGATATGCACACGCACGCACACACAGACACACACACACACACAAAAAAAGCACCCACTGTACACACATAGATGTACCCGTTGCGGGTCAGTGGAGCTGGTGATTGTTTGGGAGGTTGGAGCAGTCATGGTTAAAATGTGGAGTGAATGTATGGGAGTCACAAAATAAATCTCAAGTTTCAAATACGTTATTTTGTCAACTGCAGGAACAACTAAATTGAAATTTGTAAGAAAAACAGTTTGTGTTTTAAAATTAAGCATTAAAATTCTAAGATTTAAAGAGAAAATCGGTTTCATAGAATGCTAATTTTAACTACTTTGGCTACATCCATACTTCTACCTTTTATTTTTAAAATGCATTAACTCTACTATGATACATCGCACACCCCTTTAGTTTGAAAACTCTGGGGCAATGATTTAGTCTGGACGGGCAGAAATAGAGGTTTTTGGAAACAATCATGTCGACACTCACAACCTTTTGCTGATTGGATGTTTTCGGCCACGACAAAGCCTTTGCTGACTCCTCAGGATCCTATCACGTGACCCCCTTCCAAAAGAAAACAACAGGCATTAGCCTCAGCTACCAGTGTAAAACACAATAATCAATTATAAGCGTTGCTGACCCCAGCTGTTGTGCAGTTAAATTCTGCATCTCAATCTCGTGTGGACAGAGATCAATTTAGTGAGAGGATGTTGCCTTAATCAGTATGTTTACATGTACAAGATCAGTTCGGTTTTTACTAAATACAGATTAAGGCAATACCTGAAATGATGTGTTTATACTATAATATATTTACACGAGGCACAAAAGACAGTACCCTTCGGATTTATTTCTTGGAAGACGTGAGGTGGCTTTCAGGTTAATGGCAAATAAAGGGCTGATTGAAAATTTCACTTTTGCCTGTTATCTCCAGCATTAGAGCCATTAAGCCACGGCCCAGAAAAACAAATATTATTCTTAGCCCACGGCTAACTGAGCTCGCCTGTGACCTTTTTTGGTTTGTGCTCACATTCAAAACACAGGAGACCCGACTAAACCGCAGCCTTTCTGCATGGGATTTGTTATTAGAAAGATGGACGAGTTGGGTTATAAGTAGAGGCATTTTGATTATCGCCCTATGCTTAATTGATAGTTGATGACATTAGGGAACTATGTTGTTGTTCACTCCGTCCCCATTTTGGTGATTGGACAATGTCATGGCATTAATTAAAGAGCATTAAAAAAAGATTAGGAGGGGAGGGAGACATTAAGTTGTAGTGTGCACATTCAATGCTCTTAAAAAAACTAAGTATATTTCATTGAATATTCTTCCATGATTAAGTATACATGTGTTAGTAAGTTGGGATACTTGTACGAAGACGATGTTAGTATGTGCTTATTCAAACTGACATTGTCTTTGGCCATTTTCACACCTGAAAGTCCCAATCAAGATTCATGTCATTGTTGCATTGTTTACATTTTATCTGGTTAGTTTTGGTTTCACATTGTAATTTAGGGAGCGCACATAAGGCTTTTGTATGACACGTACGTCCTGTCGTCATCGCCTATGTAGGCTGAGTCTACCTTTACTTATTTGATTAGTTTGTAGATGAGTGTATGACACACACTCGATGATGTAATATCATTCCTGTACGGTGGAAACCTTATATCTCCAAACTGTCTCCTGTTCAGCATGAAATCCATGTTTGACCGACTACTAAAATTATTCAACAGCATTCCTACTAAATTTCATCAGCTTGAGGGTTGACAAATATGCAGAGAGAGGCCTGACATGTAATTAGTGATGGTTAAAAAAGCCTCCAAATTAGAATTAATGGGTTTACCCATGGCAACAGTGGTATGTAAATTAGCACTTCTGTGAAAACATCGACATGAATAAAAACAAAAAAATGTCTTAATCTCTCTCTCTTAAATCCCAATGTCCAACATGTGCGTAATCCGTGGTCCCCTGGCATGTCAGCGAGCCTTGTCACGATCACTCGTCAAATTCCCCCCATATATGTCCCCTTGTTGTTCACATTCCCCTTTTCTCTTCTCAAGACACATGAGCCAACTGCATCCCAGGGGACGGCTCATATCACCGATAATAGGGCGCACAGTGCATTATGTCTATATGCAGGCATGTGCATGTGCGTTGACCAATATTCCCCGTGGTTTTCTTTCAGCCAGTGAAATTGCCCAATCCACAGGATCTGCTGTAATTATCCCATGTCCAATTTAGGCTGAGTCGCAGCTGCTCAGGAGGCCTCACTAATCTCATTGGTCGAGTTAAACCTCAATCAGTGGAGCCACAGTTTAGTATCAGCACACTGAAGCCCTGTGAAAATGGCAAAGAGTAAGACAAGCTAATATTCAAGAATAAAAAACACCAGCTGGAAACTGAATCCAAGAGAGAAGTGGTTTTATTATGAAGCTCTTCTATTGACGACTAATAGCTAGCTCCCAAAAATATATTGACTAATGACCACATTAATCTCTACACAAAAGGTTGAAAATATTTCTTTGATTTCGACACAAAGTAGTGCACCTCATTTCCCTCAGTGTATGACACGTACGTCCTGTCGTCATCACCTATGTGGGCTGCGTCTACCTTTACTCATTTGATTAGTTTGTAGATGAGTGTATGACACGTACGTCCTGTCGTCATCACCTATGTGGGCTGCGTCTACCATTACTCATTTGATTAGTTTGTAGATGAGTGTATGACACTAGTTCGAATGTGCCAAGGAACTTTCTCATTGTTTGAACATTACTGCTTCCGCTTCTTTTTGCTCTTCTATTATTTAATACTGTATGAACTTCCTGAAATTGGTCGGAAAGTCGGCACTATCCAGGAAACTGTTTTCACACTGCAAATAAACTGAACAGTGGATGACCATCTAATTTGGTCGGATTGATTTTGGTCTGTTGGTCCGGACGTTGTTTCAAGGGACCTTTCCCACTTGTAAATTTGGTTGGGACTAAATTTAAAAGTCCAAAGCTCTAGAGCAAAAAAGTAGATGTGGATACACCCTGAGACTTACTTATACCTAAACTACTATTACCTAATAATTATTATAATATAATAAGCAAACTTGCAAAACAGCAAACAGTGTGCTATTGGAGTGTAACTTTGTACATAAAGTAAACTTATACTTAAGGGTTACTTAGTTTCTAAGGTACAGGTACAGTATACTCAAAATGAATACCCTTCATTAATTTACCATTGCTTATTATGGCTTTTATGCTTCAAAGATATAACATCGAAGATTGTTGCATTAAATATAGTGTTATAGTCTTGTATAATATATTATATTTTATGGTATATATTAATATTTATTGGAGTCGTGTATTGGCTTTACCCCAAATGTTTACAGCAGTTTTCAAACCCAGAGAAATCCATATCTTTAATCAAGGGAACAGTCTGTTTCATTTGGCTGCCTGTCAATGATGCCAAATCCCCTTTGGAAATATGTGAATGTTGTAGTTGTCTGCTAGAAGCAGTAAAAATCAAGTGTTTGTCAGGTTTTATGTCACATTATTTTTGATACACTTCTCAGATCTTGCTCGTAAATGATCAGAGAAACAAGCTGAGCTAAAGTTGGTTCACAGCCCCATCATGATGCCCCGTGTTCCCTGAACCACTGATTTTTAACATGCAGCTAATTCACTCTGTGTCTTTATCAGACTGAATCACCAGTTTGTGTTGTGTTCTGTTTGTGTCGCAGAGGAGGAAACCACAGCAGATAATTCATCTGGTGAAAAGGATTAAGAGATCAACACTGACTGATTCCTAACCGACTACAGTGGTGGTGGGGACAACACTTCCCATTTTCCCACTTTACCGTGTTGCAGAGAAATGCATTTTGATTGAGAGATCACTAGCAGCAGAAATTACATATTGTGCGTTCACGGGAAGAAGCTTTATAAGAAGATTATAATGGAGTTACAGATGTCTTAGTGTGTGTACACCGTGTCGTGTGTATTTGCATGCAAGCGCCCATGTGGTAGAATTTGGCCAAGACCGTCATCATTCTCTCATTTCTGATCCCCCGCTCCGTTGGGGACGAGCCAAACTATCAAGGACATGAAACAAACTGCACCTGCGGCAGGGCTCCTGTTGTGGTTTGTGGCCTTCGGGGAGAACGGCTTGTAGAAGGACAGGAAATTGGTGCATTCTCCGTGCTGCTGAGACGGGCCTTGGCAGGTTGATTGTCGCCTTGAGTTTCATGCTGTCAAGCCCATCTGGCTGCGACCATTGCCAAATCATGCCCCGTGTCAGCCTTATGTCAGGTTACGCTGCCGGCCGCCCACATCTTCATGAACACCTCCAGGGTCTAATCTCTCCACTTCCATCTTGTCCCTCTCTGTTCATACAATTATCATTTTTAACCGCTAACCCTCAAGTTATGACTGGGGTCTTGGAAGTTTCTTAACAATATAAAGAAGTAACTAATTATACTACAAATGTTGTTGAACAACACACAAAGGTTATAACGCCACCCAAATTCTTCAAACATATTTTTCTAACTTACGTCTTCTGGTACATAGCCAGGGCTACCACTGGGGAAACATGATGGACATTTTTTGTGCTGTCTTTTTGACATTATGTATTGAAAGCGATACTTATTGTTTTAACTTATCCCCTTATAATATTTACACACATTTAGTACTGTTTTAACTTATCACCTTATAATATTTACACACATTTAGTACTTGTATCACATTTACAGGAAACTGTATGCTAAGTCACCCTGGTAGCATTAACATTCATTTGAAATTTCCTTGCAGCTCATAAATGAAAATCCAATTTTTATTCTCCTTTAAAATATATATATATATATATATATATAATTCTCCACTGCGTTCGCCACAAATGTTAATGTGCTAACTTTGTTTTTCTGTCATTTTCTGCAGCACTAGGCAGGTAGTGTACAAACCACTTGTCAGAACCTGTTTCTCTGAAAACAACTGCCTGCTGTGTCAGGAAATTAGGGTTGATGAGTGGAGAGAATCAATCAGGACACACCGAGAGTCTGCTAATAATTCTCTCTGAGTTGGACACTGCACGCAACACCTTTCACAAAACACACAGTCATTGAATTCATTGTTAAAATGGAAATATTAATAAGTGCAGATTTCCATTTGATCACTTTTAGACCAATGGCAGCAATTGATAAAGACATGTAGCATCAAGGATTCTTTTGTCATGTGGTCAAGGCAAAAAGTTACTTTTGAGACATACAACACCATTCCTCACAACAAATATAGCAAAATACATTACACTAAAGATAAGGCTGACGAGATTTTTAACGTCATTTTGTTGCATCTAGCAAAAGCTATGAGGTACAAACAGAATCATAATGCAGGAGCACACAGGACCATGTTAGAGTACAAATCCATTTTCACACGGTCAAATAAAAAAATCTCACAAAATGTCAGGTGCCACCTACTTGTACTTTAATCATGAATAAAATGAATCAAAGCTTTACAGTATCACTGTTTAACAAGAGGGAAGCACAGCAGTATAATGGCAGTGAGGATGGAGAAAAACAACGTCAGTGGGTTACCTCTTTAAACTTTGTCTCAATCCTCCTCCTCTTGTCACCCACCTGCCCCCAAGGGAAGCAATGGTTGGGATAAATCGCCCTCCTTCCATGTATGAGGTTGTGATTCCCTCCACAATCACAGCAGTATCTTGAACTTAATGCAGGAGTGTTTCAAGGGACTTTGGGGGCCCAGGGCAAAAATGGACTTGGGGGCTACATTTGAGCAAACCAAACCCATTTCCCACCATCCCCACCATCGCCCTACAAATGCCCACCACTCTAGTTTTCAACCAAACCTCTGAAATAATGAAGCTTTTACCAGAAAGCTAGTGGCGTTGCTAAGAGGGGTTCCAACCATGGTGCCAATCATAAAATGTAAGTGGGTTTTCAAAAAATTGTTGTTGCTGTTGAGTAACGTAATCAGCTAGTTAAGAGCGAACGACAGCTGCACATGACACCTGTGACAAGTAGGCACTGGATACTACTTGAAAGTCCCTTAGCCAGAGCTGAACCTCTCATCACAAAGATTACCAATCACATTTTATAAAATGTCTGATTCGACAGATGATGAATTCATCCATCATTCTACAACTCTACAACACAGTTTCTACAAACAGCCTCTGAATAAGGAGGTAGATCCAAAATTGGATAAATAACATCTCACTGCAGTTTTCTCAAAATAAATGATTCCAGGAACATATAGAAGCTGTTCATTTGTAATCATCATTAATGATTGTTCTAGTAAGCTGTAGTTATTTATTTTTTTTGTATAATGTTGGCAAATGCTGTCTTAATCATGAGTTTAACAGTAGAGCCTGACTGATATGGATTTCTGGGGGCGTATACCAATAGTAGGGAATATAAAGTTTCCAATACCAATACATCGGCGGATATAAATATTCAAAAAAATGTGTTAATTATTCCTAAGATGTTGTATATCAAATCCTTAACACAAAAATGGAAATTGAGACTTTATTTTATAGTTTAATCCTAAAATTTATTATAAATAACTACAAAAATACAACCAAATAAAGAGAACCGGAAGAAAGAAAATAAACCTTTTTTAAAAGGTAAATTTAAACGTATTCCAACTGATAAATCACTTAGTTGTTGATAATGGTTATAATGTCAGAAAGCCTCCACAACCCGAATGCTCACATCTAACAAACTAAACTGGCTCTATTTACCAGTCAGTGTGTCAGCACTTTTCAACTCAAATATGTACCGCTTGGGATTGCAACTTGAAAGAATAGGCTTTATATCACAAAACAGACAATGTGTTCGAACTTCCCCAAAGACATAAAGACAGGAAATAGGACAGGATCCTTCCAGAGTGTGTGCACATCAGTGGCGGTGGAATAAAGCCAGCAGGTGGTTGATGGAAATGGACTTTAATGTCCTGGAGGTATGGTGGGGATGAGGAGGTGGAAGCGTAACTGTAGGTCTTGAAGACAGATTGACAGGACTGCAATGACGCTTAAAGAACGGCATCCAGAGGCTGATTGGCTTTCGCATATACCTGGTGACAGCAGCATTGTGAATGTAGGGATAGAGAAGATTTGACTGGCTAGAAATGGGAGAACGTGAGAGAGAGTCTTCCTTGTTGTCATTGTCAGAAACATGTGCATTTAATAGCTTTTGGACAAAGACACTACTCTTGAGCTTGGTATCAGTAAAAGGAACATTCAACCTACACATCATTATGTACAGCTTATCTTTTGAAATGGATTGTAAGTGAGGATAATGGAGTATGCAAACAACATCCCAGGCTAACAAGCACTTAATTACATGTGTGTGAAGTGATTGATCGAATCTATATAAGTACCTCATCGCCACTCATCTGTATTACGTGTTGAGTGTTAATCGAAAAATAAATTTTCTCAGTAATGCGTACGCTCCAGAAAACTTAAACCTTACGTCCTTTCGTAACCATCTTAAATAACAAACTAGACGACAGAGGGACAAAGAAGCTAGTGAACAACCCTTAGCCTCACTTGCATTCACGGGAAAGTAGTGCACCCCCCCCCCCCCCTACTGGAGCTCTGAGGCATTACCTAAAGATGTATGCACAACCAACCCGTGCAGGCTGCAAGATCATGGGATCTGCATCTCCCGAATTGTGGGCCATGCATGAAATATGTAACTTTACGGGGTGTTGCCTAATTTCATCGTCAATTTCCTTATAACCTTAACAGGCCATCCAATAAAATAGCTTACATATATGTACGAATCACCACATTCCAGTGTTAGTGCCCATTGGCAATTCACTCACACAATAACTTCTGGGAAAAGAGAGAGAAATAGAACTTTTTATTTTATTCTCATCCGTCACACCTCAGTGTTTCAAGGCTAAAAGCTTGTGCTTGGAACAAGCTAGTTTGTATGAAGTGGGGTCATCTTTTAGAAGGGAAAAAATATTTATAGCTGTTCTGAACAAGCCTGACGGGGCTACAAGCCTCGTATTATATAGTCTGGACTCAATAGTCATACAAATGGAGTAACAGCGAACACTTTTGTCCTGTTGGAGGTGGTTGCATGAAAAAAAAAGACACCAATCACTGCATGAAAGGAAAGTGTTTGTTTGGATTGTTGGTTTGAGAGTGTCACAAAAACAAATTGTCAGGCTCAGGCTCACTTTTCTGTCGGAAGACTGAAGGGGAGAAGGTTTCAGACATGAGGTGGATATACCTGCCTTGAACTGGACTGGACTGTAGCAGCTTTTACACAGTGGACTGAAGGAGGAAGACGTGACATTTGGCAGGGATTTCATATCCTCGTTACCCTGTTGTTGCAGTGATGACATTTTTAAACGTAGGAATCTACAGGCCCTCTCAAATTAATGTTACCTCTTCCAGTGTGTAAAAGGTCAGTTCTCTTTGGAAAGTGCTGTTCGCAGAGTAGAATAAAAATCCTACATTTTCATTATCGGCATTCTGTGTCATAAGGAAATTTTGTACTTGTTCTGCTTCCTTTGCTCGTGTAAAGCTTTTTTCGTTGTTCTATTATCTTGAGGACTTACTACTAACACAGACTGAGTACCATAAAGTCAGTCTGTCCATTTGTGTTACTGCCTTGTCACTCACACACTCCGTTACACACACATACACATGCTCACTATGACTCATGTATTACTCTCAATTTTCAGCAGACAGAATGATCACGACTTAGATGAAGAGGAGGAGGGGGGGGTGTTCAGAGCAGTCTGCTGCAGGCAGATACACATATTCACAAAAGTATAGCATGCCCATTCAAACACACACACACAGACAAACACTCACACACACATCCACACACACCATGGAGTAATTGGCTGGGTTCTCTGTCTTGTTTTAATCTATTTTCGGCCTTTAGCTAAGACTTTCGGACATTGCAGTGGCTGAGTAAGCTTCATTATCTACATCACAAATTAAGACTATACTGCTAAAGACTGTCAAAGTAACAGCAGCCTCATAAAAGCCTTAATTACCTCATTAGACCTCCTTATCTGATATACAGTTACTGTCGTGACACATAAAGTCCAGTTACTAAGGAGCTGAGAATATTTGTTCTCACACATGATTATGAAGTCGAAATCCATCCATACATTCATTGTCTATACGGCTTATTCTTAGTCCTAAGAACTAAGGGGAAACTGCAGAGTTGGGTTTTCATTTGAGAGCCTGACCTGAGGGATTTTTAAAAGGGCTGATATCAATGTTAGAGACATGAAAAACTGCAATATTATTATTTTGTTAACTTTAGAGTTAATGATTAATACCCAGATTTTCAGCAGTTTTCCTCAAGCCATTAACACAACACACTGGCCCTGGTGTTGTAGCCATGTTGAATATGGATCATTGCTGTCTCTGAAATAATCAATAACAGGTCCATTAGGGATGTTATATATATGATATGCAGTTCTTTTGTTTTACTGCATATGGCTGTAATCCTGCCCTTGTGAATTCATTAGCTGTGAGTCAGATGATCTGCATTCAGTGACATTGCAGTCTATGACGCAAAGTAATCAAATGTCATGAATTCAAACAGTGCTTGAAAACGCAATCCATATCATACACATACAGCAGAAGAAGAAGAAGAAGAAGGAGAATAGCACCAAAAATCTTAAACTGGGATCTATAGTGTGTATGATGTGACTGTGCGTGGGGGTGGAGATACAGATAGTGGGTGTTTGGTTGAAAGGTTATGAGTTAGAAAATGTGAATGAGGAGAGAGCAACTTTCCATTTCCACATGTAGAACTGAAGTGCCCTTGAGCAATAAAACTCTACATGCAGACCGATAGCAAGGGACTGTGCAAGAGCCTTCTCGCAAAGAGATTCAGAAATACTTTTTATTTTTACAACTTTCGCACCTTACTAGCTTCATGTGGACTTCCGACAAACCAAAACAGCAGGTGTGAAAGCAGCCGCGAATCAGAATTTGTTCGACGAAAAGAGGTGGTGATGATCAAACTGAACCATAGTTTAGTGCCTGACTCTCAGGCCCACACTTCAAACTAAAGGCTATGAGAATTTCCCAGAATGCCTTGCGAATCATCGGCAAATGTAGTATTTTCTCCATTAATAAGGATTTAAAAATTACGATAATGATTGTAATATCTTAGTTTAATATTGTTTCAATGTATTATGGTCATTTTTTTTACAACAACCTGAAAAAAAATCGTTAGCATGAAGATGCTACCCTGGACTTTTGGATATGAAAAAGACAATTAATTGACACTGGAAACTAATGTAGGATTTTCTTTTTTTCCCTGAGCTTTGTTGGAAATATTTAATTCAGATCTCCTTGAGCTATAAAAGACAATGATCTGGTTACATTTTACAGTAACGAGCTAAATTGATGTATTAGTAAAAGTGGACAAACGTGCCCTAAAGATGAGAACAACTGAAAAGCCCCAGAATACTCTAAATCCAATATCTGCTGTGGTCTGCCACAGAGCTGCTTCAGAAACTCAACGTCTCAACTGACTTTTACAACATCTAAGTGTGTTATCCCTTCAACTAACTGCCTATACCCACAAATTTACTATAAATACACTCACATACACTTCTCAGCTGGTAATTTGTTCCACCTTCAACCCCCAACAGGAAGGTCGAATACACGACGGCTGAAAAACGGTGCGATGCCAGGTTACGGTTCCTGATAATGATCTGATGAAGCAAGAGAGAGTGAGGGGGCTGCAGGTCGAATAATGAGTCACACTCGAAGAGAGAAGTACATTACAGCTGAGTAGCAACTTCCATGTGTGTCAGAATGGAGCAGCTCAAGCTGTCACGCTGTTCCTATAATACCCAACACAAACAATGTTGATTTAAAAATTGTAATCACAGTAATGATAAGTTCTTAAGAAGAACACGAGCTGAGCCGTAAGAGACATACTCAAAATGTACGTGCGCACGAAGGACAAAAATGGCGTACGCAAAAAAACGATTCAGATTTTTTGAACCATGCGCATGCACACCTGTAGGTAATGTTCTCTTTATGAATCTCACTCCACCTGGAAATGTGTGTAAGTGGATCTGCTTCAAAGTCCCCCCCCCTCAACCGCCCACACAACTTTGTGACACCATCGAGGTGTTTGCGAGTGAGGTGGAGGTGAGGAAAGACTTCATTTGTTTACTGGCCACAGCAGTGATGTCATTAATAAAAGAAAATGCACCGAGTGGTAACGTGTTGCTGCTGCTGTTATTGCAGTGAGTGAGAGTGAGTAAGACAGAGAGGACATGGTGGTCATATTTAAAGATGGAGGCAAAAAAACCATTATGTTTCTCATCATCAGAATGTGAGGGGACTTGTTGTATCGCCTGTGCGTATTTTAATCATCCAAAACTGCAGGATTATTACATTTAGAAACAGCTGTGATGTCCCCAATCTATATATCTTTAACAGCATTACTTTATTCCCAAAAGGGGCTTTAAGCAGATAGCTAAATATTATACAGTATCATTCGTATCAAACACAGACCTGTCGGCTAATTAACCCAGAGTGGTGAGTACTTGTGTTTGTACTGGCAGGCTCGGCAGTTCAGTCCAAAGATCCAAGATCTCAGATCTATAGAATCTATATCAGCTGATCAGTCATCAACATGATCACTGACCACTCATTTCCTAATAATCCTTCCATACACGTACTCCTCCATCAGTGCCAGTGCCTCCTTCATGCAGCATTACGCTGTGTCACCGCAGTATTTATGTTTACAGCAATCGGACCGATTACTTCACACATAAGTGGGATCTTAACATCCATTACGGGACATCATTTGGAAATTGAAGTGTAAAGTTGAACAGAGTTTGTTCAGTTTTATGCAAATAGTCTCAAGTGCACTCTGTGTCCACTGCAGCGATTTTACACACATACACACACAAACACTATATGAAAACTACAGTCGTACTTGGGGATGAGGGTGCAGTGTTATAGAAGATATTATTCAAAACATAAATAACTCAGTTATGTAACTGTTATTTTACCTTCACATGCTTTCATGTGTCTTTTTGAGTTGAAGGTTCTTATCTTTTAATGTTAATGATGAAGTGGATGTATAATCTGGCTTCAGTTCACCTCCTCACTTCTGCATCGCCACTTTCTCATCTCCAAAATGTTTGTACGCTTGTTAAAGTTTGAGTACAAGTGCGGCCCCAGGTCTTCATACTGCACAGGGAGTCTTGATTGCAGGTGATTAGTGTTGACGTCGCTCGGGTGCACAGGAGATCAGCAGCAGTGGAGGAGGATCTGGAAGCACCGACAGACAGGCACAAAAAGAGAGGCTGTGTGGGAGGGGGGGGGGGGTGGAGGAGAACACACGAGAAGGAGAGAGGAAATCTCCAAAAAATTATAATGGTAATGTTTAATGACCTGTTTTATTATGGTTCCGTACATAGGACGGAATTAGCTTTACAGATAACACTGTAAAACTGTATAATACTTGTGCAGTGTCCGTTCTAAACCCGCCTGTTAGAATGGACTGTTTGCTTGGCCTTTGTTAATGCTGGTTACAGCTTTCTTTTTGAAACCGTAAAAAATTTACCTGCAGTAAATTATCCTCTGCAAGTGAAGGGCGGTTGAGGCGGTTCGAGATATGTGAAACAGACTGGTTAGTTGGTGGATTATTTAAGTGGTACTAAATCTAATTAGCTGTCACTATGGGCGCCTGAGGGGACCTGCTGAATATTTAACAACCACTATTCTGGAGAGAAGCCTCTGCAATGCAACGGTCAAAAGAATAAATAAATAAAGTAAAGCATTTAGTAAAAGGGCGCACCTCTTCCATTAAAGGATCATGTGTTGCTGTGGTTTGAACTCATCCATAAATTCTCTGCAACCTCAGGCTGAACTCGCCTTTCTGCTGGTTTTCCCTTTTGTAAATTGGAAAACCACAGAAACACGATGCCATCCACTTACCAGCTCTTTCTAAAAAATCAAATGTTTCGCTAAAACAGTTCCACACAGTCAGTTCAGAGGGCGGAGTGAAAAGTCTGCCGTCATGGCGAGAGCGGAGATGTGATGTAATGAAAATAATAATGGCACTTGTTTTTCAGACTAACTGTCCTGGAAGACTTTAATGGTGTGGCGCACGGTTTCTCATATGAAAAGTGACGGAAATAGTTGTATCATGAATGAAAAAAGATGCTCATAATCTGCCTTGTTTCACAACTCCATCTGTCAGTAGAATGCATTGGAAGGGTGTTTAGTTGACAAAGTTGTTGTTTCCCTTGTTCGTACTCACAACACAGACATCACTTCCTCAAATAAATCTAAATGTAGGTGATGGGCAACGAACAAAGCACTGACGCAAACGGTAATATGTGATCCGTCCATCTAAAAGGTCCTATGACGTCTTTTCTAGCCTCACCATCTCACTATTCTCTCAATTATTTTCAATAGTCCGGAGTCAAAAAGCTTGTTTTTCTTGTCCACTTGGTTTCAGTAGTGATTGTCCAGTGTTACGCTGATAAATGGAGATTATTCAGCACAAACACACACCACCGAAGCCTTACCGGGGTTTGGCAGTCAACTGCAGCACAGGCCAGAGCTGACTCACTCCTCTGTTGCCAGAACACAGCTTAGTGCACCAACACAAAGCTGGGATGTTAAAATGGAGGTGGTGATCCGACAACTTTACGTCAATTTAGATTTTAGAATGAAGAGGATGCCCAATGAAGTGAAAGTGTGTGTTTTGTATGTGGGTGCACTTTTAATTAATTCACTGCGAACGTGTCTTCAGATAGTTTTCTCCTGATCAGTGTAGGTTGTTATGTAATGAAGTAAGTATGTAAGACTAAATATACCCACTAACTATACAACCATGTAAACTGTTACTTTTAAACATATCAAGTTTGAACCAGTTTGAAATGATATGGAACACATGGAAATTTACACAATAAATTATCTACAAAAATGCGATGTTTATTTGCCTGTATTTAATACAAGCAATGGATACCATCATATCATAAAACCTGTTCTGCAGGTACTTTGATCAAGATAATTCGTCAATGTGATTGTAGCAGGTTCACGTAAACAGTCTCTGCTTTGTTATCTCCGCCAAAGAGGTTATGTTGTCTTCTGCGTTTGTTTGTGAGCAAGCAGGTTTATGCAAAAACTACTCAGGTGGCAGATCCAAGCATTTTTTCTTCATCGTCTTTCCACATTTGTTTAGATTTCTCCGAATAATTCATGGGTAGTGATGAAAAAAATCGGACATGTTTCGGGAACTGATATTTATGAGTGTGCGCAATGTGGTGCGGATCCAAATAAAAAAATTGGATCTAGTGAATTTAAATGTGTTTTTATTAGGGGACTTATACAATATACACTCTACTGACTGCCACTCTGTTTAATGTATGCAAGGAGGCTGCACAGCTAATGGCTCAATTATCTAATCATGAGATAACAAGAAACCCCAGATTGTCAGTGTCAGCCATGTTTTGGTTAAATGGTCGGCATCACACACCTGGAACACTTAGTCGTCATGAATCGAGGTATTTCGAGAAAATGTTTCCACTGCGTTTGAACAAATTTAGAAATTTAGAATAAAAAATGTGACAACCCTGCTGAGTTCTGTGTGTTTTTGTATCTGTCTTTCACCATTTACTTCAACTTCCCCCCGTAGAGATGTGTCGTGTGGTGTTTCCTGGGCTGACTATCGAATATTCACTCTGACACAACGCCCCCTTGGATCCAGCTTTACACAGTCCTCATCATCACTTTCTTTGTCTTGGAGCTTATTAGCATGCTGTGCATTGTGGAGGGATGATTAGTAGTTAGCTGCAATCTGCCGTTTTGCCAGGTCATCTTCAATTACAGGATACAAAGCGTGTGATTCAGTCTGTCAGCGCTTGGTTCTGTGTCTGCGGCATCAACGCGGCTGCTTCTTGTTAATGGTGCTTCAGGACAACATTTTTTCCGACATGATTCTTTTAAAGCTGAGAGCAGCAGGCGTTGTGTTTTCCAAATGAACAAGTGGGCAGTATGAAAAACAGCCTCCACTATAATCCATTTCATCCACATGAAGCCATGAGTGTTGTTGGTTAGAGATTGTTATTTATGGTAATGTATTCACTTTGATTGTTGCTTTTCTTCTTGGCAGTCACAGCTCTGCCAGTGACACATCACCTGCTTTGTTGTCAAGTCCTCTTGGTTAATGGTGTTTTTGGAAAGCAGCTAGAATGAGCATCTGCTGGAAATAACCTCTGCCATCAGACTGGACATAATAAGCCTTTAAAAAACCTATAAGCCTACATACTGTAGCAGACATGTAATGGTAAATTATTTGTGTTTATATAGCGCTTTTCTAGTCTTGATGACCACTCAAAGGGCTTTAAAGTGCAGGTTTGTGCCATTTACCCATTCACGCACACATTCATACAGTGCATCTATGGGCAGCTGTCAGGGGCGATTTGGGGTTCGGCATCTTGTCCAAGGACGCTGCAGTTTGGAGAAGACTGGGATCGAACAGCAGACATTCTGGTTATAGGATGACCCGCTTTATCCCCTGAGCCACAGCCACTCCTAAAATGTCGCAGTTATCATTTATTTGTAGCCACAGATCTCAGCTGGCAGGCAGCTCCACACCAGCCCTGCTCTGTGAGAGCCAACTGTGTGCCTGTCCAGCAAAGATTACTGTAGGATTATGAATTTCTTTTTTTTATTAATCAGCCTTGTCTTTCACGCTGCCACTTTTAATTCAAAATTCAAACGTTCATTCGAACTTGATCGGAAAAGCGAATCAGACCATGTGGAGTAGTTTGTTTCCTGATCCAGTAGAGGGCGATCAATGTCTGCTCGACCTCTTGCCCTGTCCCTTATGTTGCTATATAAATGGAGGACTCTAGCAAACCTATGGGCTCATCTTTTATTTTCCCACCTACCTGAGATATGGGAGATGCGACATGAATCAGAGCAACATGAAGTGCTCAACCTCGCCTATCTGCGATTTGGGGGATTCAAATAAATTTGAAAAAAATTGCATGTCATGTTAAGATTTCTGGAGCTCTGCCACTCCGTTATTCAAGCCTCCTCCTGCCTCTCAAAGACATAGTTTCATTGTGGCAGTAGTGAATGATTTTCATTATCCAGTGTCCCTGTAGGTTTCTGATGGGTGTACAGAATGGAGTGTTGCTTCAGTCAGTGATGTAAGTATAGTATATAATAATACTTGCTGAAATAGTAACAGACAGAGATACGGATGGTGTGAGGATGGAGTGGGCTGCCTCTGAGACTTGAATTGAACTGTTATTAAAAAAAAACACCCAGTCCAACCTGCCTACAAAACAGCTTTTCATCTACAGTTTCTTTCATCTGCAACCATGTTAGCTTTTTATTAGAAAGAACACCTGTATGACCTTGTAATTATTCCATGAGTAATGTCCTTATTTCTTTGCTTTTACTTTAAAATGTATCCATTTATCCATCTGTAAGGGGGGGGGGCTGACATTGGGCAAAAGGTACATCCTGGACAGGTTGCACAGGGCGGACATACAGAGACACATTCGCTCACACTCACATATACACCTTTTAATTTAAAGTCTGCAATTTATCTAACCCCAGTCTGCATGTCTTTACGGTACCTGGAGAAAGAGCCATACAGACATGGGCAGAACATGCAAACTCCACATAGAAAGACCCCAGCCATGAACTGGGGTTTGAACCAAGAACCTCCTTGCAGTTTATGAATTTGTTACCTATGAATATGCAAATGTGCAGAACATATTCTTTAAATAATAGTATATTTTTTTCCGGTGCAGTCTTTGCTAAGTCAAAGCATGGAACATTTCCCGGGTAAAGACAATTAGCATTTATATCAGGTAAAAGGAATTTGATCCGGTGTCAGTCATGCCCAATGATGGTGTTGTAATTACAAGAAGAAACAGTCCTATGAGTGACTTGTAAGCTGACATTACTCTCAAGACCACATAATGTGATTTAGAGAATAACATGAGCTGAAGTTAAAATGAGCCGTCATCGTTTGACTTTTCATGATTCACAGAAATAAAAGCCTTTCACTGTAGCATTTCACCCTGTGGCTCTTTTATTACCTTTCAACATGGCTGCTACACAAGGGGGAAGCACAGCATCCTTAACTCTACACTGACATTTCTTTTACCCTCATTTTTATATGTAATACAGAGGTCTGTCACTAGATGGCACCAACGCTGAGTAATTTATTGGCTAGTTACCACAGCATGGAGGCCAGAATTCAACATCCATGTATTCAGGTATTTCTACTCTATATCTGGCAAAATGAACTTTCATGTGTTCATGCAACCTAACAAAACATAGTGATGGTGTGTTACCATAAAAGCAACTTTCACAGAGATGTCATTACCTCCACCAAGGAGGCTATATTTGTTATATTTGTTATTTACTCAAACACTACTGAGCCGATAGCCCTAGGCATGACGCAAGGAAGAACCCATTCAATTTTAGAGCTGATCGGGAAGAAAGGAAGGGATCCAAGATTTTTTGTTTTCCACTTTTGTTTTAAATGCTGTGATGGGACGTTAGCCTTGGTGGAGGTATGCACTCTCCTGTTTTCAAATCTTCACAGTTAAGTCAATTTTATGGCTATATGTTAGATTTTTAATACTTACTATTTGGCTCAGGTATTACTTCATCTCAGTGCTGTCACACTAATGTCTCTGTGAATGTGTTAAAAGGCAACAAGTTGTCTATATATCATTTGCTATGAAGTCAGCTGCATCAACTCAATAAGGTGATAAAATGTATGAGGGTCATATTTACAACTTGTTTCTGCTTCCCCCAACTGGCCAAAAATTGAATTGCTTGATGGTATAGTACACAATATATAGATATAATTAATTCCGATATAACAGCACCACATCAGCCTCAAGAGCACTACACATGAGCACCTTTACCAGATGATTTCCTGTGTGACTATAATCACACAGTTGTGTATCACCATATCACTTAGATGCTTAAGTACCATGTTACACTATTCCACCTTTGTGTAATGTGTGTGTGTCCAGTTCACGGTTATTATTTATCTCTTATATGTACCTCTGATGTGTGCTGTATGTTAGGTACAGCTCCCAACAACAGAAACATTCACTTCTAAGTTATTTCTAAATTTTGACTTTATTAATTTTCCAAAACCCTTGAATTATTGGGCAATTCCCTCCCAAAAATTCAATCTGCTTGTGGTTCACTATTTGTCAACATTTTCTCCAAAATAATTCGACCAGAGTTTATTTGACCCATGCAGAAATGTTCTATATTTTAATTGTGCTTTGTCTCTACATAGATAAGCAGTGTAACAATAAAACAGCAGTCGTCATTAAAAACGACAAATCGATGAAATTTGTCACAGCTCCTCTGTGCCCCCCCAGTGTTTACCCCCCTTCCCTTGTTTGTCTTCCCTCTGCAGATGTGTCATCTCCCTGATGACTCTGCAGGGGGCGAGGCCAGGAGCAGCTCACCACCTCACCTGCAGCTCAGTCACTCGTCACCTGCAGGACATCTACCCTGGTCGTGCTCCCAGTCATCGCCAGTTCCTCCACAATATCACAGTGGTATTAACTCGTTCTTGGTTCCTGCTTATCTGACAGTATTTCTCCTCGTGTCTCCAGGATCCACTCTCTGCTTCTCCTGCCTTCCTTCCACGCGGACTGGATTCTGAGAGCATCCACTCGCTCTCCTCTACCTCATCTCATCCTCCTGCCACCTTTTGATCAGACAATAAACTCCCGTTGAACTTTCCATTCGGACTAGTGCTCTGTGTTTCTGTCTCTGCGCTGGGGTCCAAAGACACTCTGAACGTAACAGAAATCCACTTGAAGGGAATGAGTTAATGTCACTGATGAGTCCTAGAAGAACACTGTATGCTATTTTAGATAATCACTATTCTTCATTTGAGAATACACTTCAATACAATACAGCACGAGAAGAAGATACAGACATGCACTGACAAACACACACACACACACACACACACACTACAAGATAAAACACCATTAAAGAGCTGTTCAGTTGTGTTGAGATAAAAGTGAAATTTCTTTTAAAATAGTGAATTTACATGAAATATATAGTAAAAATCTTTATTACATACTCAGGATTGACTCCTGCTGCCCCTGCACTTTCACATAAACACCACATGGTGGCAGCAATGCTCCATTGAGAAAATGGCTTTATCAATGCCGTTTGCTACTTATCCCAGATATAGCCGATAGCAGAGTTTTCAGTTTCCCACTAAACAACCACAATTGCTTAATATCCCTCAATGGCGCAAGACCAGAGCATGGCAGCTCTCCTCCTCTTTCACATGTTGCTGATGGAAGCTCCTGACTCTTCACAGAAAACGAGTTTTCTCTAATCAGACGTGGTATTCAATCATTCATAGACGTTTCCCTCAGTGAAGGTGTGGTTAATGAAAGGTAGTTTCCCCTTGTCGCTACTGACAGCTGCATCAACCACAAATTAAGCACCATCAGATAAATCCGTCTTTGGTAAATCACTATTCACCATTATTATTTAGATACCCACAATCCTTTTCTTTTCAGAACGTGTCGCCACAGTGCTGCGTTGCTGCTGGGAGGATAAATGGTTTGAGCTGACAGATGACTGGCTGTCTGCCTAAGATGTCAAGATATCTTTATTCAATTATTGTTGACAAAAGCCAAACCAAACTCTTCTTCAAACTATTCCTGCTGTCATCCCTCACAGGAATGTGCAAAGTAAAAACCAAAGTTATTTTTCTTTAGGCATTTGGGCAGCTCCACTGGTGTAGTCGATGCTCAGAGGGCTAAATAGGAATGTAGATACAACTAGGAGCTACAGTGGCATGTCATAGATTTGTAAGGGCACATTACTTTGTGAGGTGAACATCATTTCCCTACTGGTTATCAGGCTGAAGAAGAATATCATTTTTGCTGCTGTGATAACTTTCCACAAGTCAAAACACTGCTGGTAATGTCGTGGTGTCTCATAACCATTCAGACTCGTGGATCTGTTACTTCCTGATATTCCATGATTCACCATTGACCAAAGCAACACATCCTTTGAAGAATAGAAGATGAGGATATCTAAACACAGTGTGCAGGTGTATTGACATTATAATAGAAAGGTCTTGCAGTGTGTTCAATGCAAAGACTGTATCGGTGTGTATATATATATATATATATATATATATACATATACAGGTGGACAATATGACTCGTTCCCAAAAAAGAAGCCAACTCGCCTCGAGCGCCACCTGGTGGCTGCTACAGTACATGTTATAAACCCTGCCTCCTCCCTTTTAGTGGATGGGACATGGAGCAAATTAAAAAGCCCAAAAATACATTAAATAATAAAATTTAAAAAAAAGATGGTTTCTGTCATTTTAGGTACTTATTATCACACAGATTTTTGTAATTATTTTTGATAAGTTTGGTTTTAATTAGTTATTTAATAAAAAGAGCATTTACAGCAGAGAGACGCACTCAGCCACAAGAGCTGAAGCATTGATAATTCACTTCTTTTTCAGGCAGTATTCAGGCAGACAACAGCACTGCGTAGAAACATTTGTTGACTAGCAAAAAAAGTTGATACTGGCTTAACTTTTGCTGCACAGTTCATATGTAATATGTATTATTTACTACGAACATAGTGTATTTGTACTGTTTACCTGTCAAAACACGGCAACATCTCGGTTCAGTGTTTAAGCATCTTCTAGGTTTCAGATGTTGTAGATTTAACAAAACTCTATTTCTGACTTCTCCCCACTGCAGTCACACAGTCAGTGTCTCAGTCTGAGCCAGCATGGGACAATAGAACTGTTTTTTGAATAATTGGATATGACAGAACATTGATTGTTTTAGATTATCCAGGCACTTTCTCTCACAATATCAAGAAACTGTGAGACTTAAAACTGGAAACGATTTTAATGGCTGAGAATATTCTTGCCTCTTTTACTTCTCCTGGTAAAGTTAATCCATGTTTATTACTTCTTTTACATCTCATCTGTTGTTTTTTTCCCTACTTTTTCCTCCTGTCCTCTCCTCTCCTCCTCTCTCCTCTCCTCTCCTCTCCTCTCCTGGGGGTATCTCCTCCTCTTTATTTTATTCATCCAGAACGCTCCCTGGCCTTTTCCCAGTACCCTGCAGCTGGTCCCCATTGAGCCTCCATGGGACTTTAACCCCCTCATCTCCTTTCCATCCCCTTTTTAAAAACTCTTCCTCACCATTAGCTTACACTCTAAAAAGTTAAAGGGGGAAAAGGTATTCAAGGAGTTTTTTTTTTACTCTTAAGATTGTAACCGAATCTCAAAGGCTCTTTTTAAAAGAACATTTTTAATTGGGCCTCTTTTTTGGCATCACTTCAAATGGAAAAACCCCATTACGGACCTCCATGGCGTCCATTCGTGTGTATCTTTCAAATATATACTGGTCAGAAGGGAAACCCCCCAAAACACTTTGTATGTTTCGTAGGAATCCCTTCCCGATACTCTTTTCTTTCTTTTTTCCCCGAGCGTGGAACCCCAGCTGGAGCCCATGTTTTTAGAGTGTAAAATGAAAAAGAAGCTGAAGAGTCAGGGAGGGGGGGGAAGGTGGAAAGATGTTTCCGATTGAAGAATGTAAGTAATTAACCCCTCTTCCTCTCAAAACAAAAACACTCTCCTGGAGCATGTGTTGGGGTGATTGATCTGGGCCTGTGTGTGTGTGTGTGTGTGCGTGTGTGCGTGTGTGTGGGTGTGTGTGTAAGTGAGTGAATTCTAGCACTCGTGGGAGGACACATTCATACATTAAGTCTTATATACTGTATGTGCACAAAGCTTTTATGCATTTTATCCATTTTGTGCACACATTAGTACAGATATGACATATGTAAAAACATCAGTTCAAATGACACACACACACACACACACACACACACACACACACACACACACACACACACACACACACACACACACACACACACACACAGAGAGAGACTGCAACACCTCCTAATTGGGATGGATGGAGTTCATTATGTGGCATCAAGAGAGAGTGGGAACTGAGATGGAGGGGAAAACAAACAGCACAGAGCTGCAGTCCTGAGCTCCCCCGCTCACTTCAGACACATTACACAAGTCCTCGTATGACGTACACATGTTTACAACATGGCCTTTAGTCGCCGAACTCTGCCGCTGTCTCACGTTTTATCTCACATTCAAACACGGGCCTCCAGGGGTTAGAAGAATGACTCAACATTAACCGACTCCCCTTCTATCACCCTCATCGCCGTCCCCTCCAGTGCCGCCTCGCAAACGGCGCCTCCTCCCCTCGCCACAAATCGCTGCCGCCGATGTTGCCTTTCACGCTGACTCAGTGCGCTAATGACACTGGCGGAGCTGTGAGAAGGGGCGTCAAAAGTCACCGCTGACGTGCTGCCATTGGGTTAGCATTAAAGTGTTTATGTAGATTATTTTCTCTCTAAAACAATATCAAGCAGTTTGCTTCAGTGGAATATATGTGAGTGGAGATATGAATCCAAACCACAAGCACAGAGAGGAAAATTATTAAGAAACACTATGACAGTCTCACTTTTGTGCTTTTTTAGCATAATTCTATGTATTTCTTATAATGAAATAGACACTTCAAATGATGCAATAGTACTAATTATCGACAGGGCCGTAGCTACGATTGTTGTCATAGGTTCCCCCAATGTAACCCCCACTCTCTACAAACACTTTTAAGGTCTTTTTTTTTCTATAACAGTTATACTTTCTGCTGATTCCATTTCTTAAAAGTGTAAACGTTGCTTCAAAGTCTTCTTTACACTGCTAAAGAAAGAAAGAAATACTAAAAAGTTGACAATCAATCAATAAAACTTTATTTGTACAGCCCATATTTACAGTTTATCTCATTGGGCTTAACAAGTTGCGGCATCCTCTGTCCTTAACCCTCAACAAGAGTGAGGCAAAACTACCCCAAAACACCCCCGCCCTATTAACAGAGGGGGGAAGAGAGAGCCACATGTGAGGGATCCCTCTCTCTCAGGACGGACAGAACTGCAATAGATGCTGCAAGTAGCAGCCGACGGAGATGACGGGAGCAGCAATGACAGTTGTAATGGTATAGTATGTGAGGAGGTTATATGGAACATCTAAGCAATCCACTAATATTATATAGTTATCATAATCCATGATCAGGTGCCATCAAGATCACCGTCTATGATCACGATCCACCATCATGATCAGGATCGACCGCAGGCAGCGATCCAGGATCTGCAAACAATAAAGCACAAAATCTCAGGGGAAGAAGTTAGAGCTAATAGATAAAAAGAGAGGAGGCCATTAGCGAACAAAGCTGTGCTCAGATAATCACAGCATTGAAGTATCTTAGAAGCAGTGTGTGGAAGGATGGCAGATGTAGTTGGTAAAATTGCGAATAAGGGTAAAGCTGTTTGTCGACCTCGGAGATGGTGGAAATCAGGCAGGAGTTCACAGAAGGGTGAATAATACACATTCATCAGTTGAACTGAAAACAACTGTGTATCCATGCCAACAGTGCAGAATGTGACAATAAGCAACAGTTTGCGAATACGTGTTTTCAACTTAATCAGCTGATGAAATGTCAGTGTTGAGCAAGAACTTAGCCCCGGAGCACCAGAGGCATCGATCGACTGGGCACATGTGATGTGGTTTCATATTACAGCTGATTTTTATTTCCTATACTTTATGATGCTTAAGTTTCAAAGCTTTATAATTATTTGCAGTAAAATAAATATTTAATGTTGTTCATAATAGAGCACGGCTGATATGGATTTTCGAGGCAGATATCAATAATGGGTAGGAAAAAAACAGACACATATATGGAACTTATTTTAAGGAAATAAACATCATATTTTGTTACAATATCAACGTAATTGTGCATCTTCTCTGCATTGTTTATTCTGCAAAATAAAAGAATTAAAAAAAGCCAATACGGTTATTTCTGTAAAGGCTCATAGTTTTTTTTCGCAAGACAAAGAAATTGCACTGGCTCTAGTTGTTGGTTCATATCAGAAAGCCTCAGCAACCCAAATGCACTCGTCCATCTTTCTCAGTGGGGTCCTGCGAGGAATCCTGGCTCTGTTCTGTTCTGAAGCCAACTCAAACACACAGTTTAGCTGTATCCACCAAACATGTGTGTAACGTGAGCGAAGCTGTTCATCGGGTGTCGTAAAAAGTACTTTCTGACCTGAGTCACTGTGTGTGTGTTGAGCTGCCCAGTTTAAATAAAAAAGCACAGTTTGAGAGTGGGGTTTAAGAGACCTAAATATCTCACTCGCTCTTATTAACCAAACACACACACACACACAGTGGAATTAGAGTCCATGCCATAAGAGGCTAATGTAACAGAGGCAGTTGGATCCGGCTTGGGCTCGTCTCCTGCATTGTTAGACGCTGGAGCGCGATAAGTCCGAGTTCGAAGCGCTCAGAGTGGGACGGCCCTCTGTTGTTTCACGCCCTCAGCTGTGGATTAACTCCTCTCCTGCCGCCTGAGCCTCAAATCCAGCATCACTACTCTGGCTACAAGGGGAAGGCCCAAGAAACGGGGTTCAAACAGTTTAGCTGTCTGACCCAACCAGTATCACTGGGTTTATCCATCAGGGGCCTAAACTGACTGACTCACTGTTATGCACAATTTAAGGCAGTTTTTAAGTTTTTCACAAAATACAGAGCAAAATCAATCCTTTTCGTTCAATGTTTTAGACATGACACTTGTACAGATGCCTTTATCCATTATGTTTCCCCCATTGTAGATTTTAGCCTATGAATGCTGAATATCTGCAAATGTTGGAATCCTCTTCATGTCCCAATAGACAGCAATAAATAAGATTGTCTCGGGGAAAAAAAGTCACTGTCTGTGGACCTTGCAGGACAGCAAAAGACAAGACTAATCATTTCAGACCAGATGATTGTCTGTCCCTAACCGACATGTCTGCCTGCACGCACCCGGCCTTTACAAGCGGGGAAGACATACACTTAAGCCGAGATGATAGCGTAGAAGTTAGCGAGCCAGTCGTGGAAAGGTCTGTCGGTTTTGGGGGCGTGACTTTGACGAGATGGCCAATGAGAGGTTCTGGGATTTATTGGTTGCATAATTAATTATTATATTATATATATATAGATAGATATATCTATCTATATATATTAATTATTAATACAAAATTTAAATGTAATTTCTTAAATGTAATCATAGAGTTGAACTGGAAAGGAAGGACACCATCTGCTTCCGTGGCATTTCCGTTTTCGCAAAAAAGTAGCAGAATTTGGCGAGGAGGTTTAGGTCATATCTCACCATGGATGTTCCTTTTCTCTTTCCTCTGAAACAAGACACATCTCTCTCTGATCTCTGTGTACCTTGGCAAAACCCTCAAAGCTCCACCTGGCACATTGCGGCTATCTCTTCCATTCCTGGGATGAAAAGGAAAAACCCCTCACCCAGCGAGCATCCTGGAAAGCTCTGGAAATTCTCCTCCTCTTCGTTCCTCGCCTTTGAAGTCCTCACTTCCTGTCTGCTGTGTACAGAAGGATGAGGAACTGAAGAAACAATACAAGATCATGTAAAACGCTGGTCGATGAACTCTTTCATCGCTGTCATAGAGGGAGAGGACACACTACAGCGGGCTTGCATACATTTGCAGCAATGTGTTCCAGGACTCAGAGCTCTTCCCTCATTTTAAAGATCTTCATATCTAAACAGTGGCTAAAATAACTGTGGAGTGTGAACGTGGTCAGTCTCAGGCCCTGTTCAGATCTGCAGGTTTTAACATCTGTCCTGAGAGATCCGATCACAAGTGTACAAAAGGTCTATCCACAAATCAACGTCTGGTCACTGACAAGAGTAAAAATAGATTCAAATTGCAGCAGGTCAGAGGACGTCAGCTGAGTAGATGGTCCTTCATGCACACACTCGTAGATAAATATATTTGTTTAATCAAGATTCATGAATTATTCTTTGGAAAATTGGTGAAAATGTCCACGAAAAAAAAACAATCTCGCAATGTCTTCTTCTGTTCAATCAATCAATACATTTCTATAATATATCACAGAATTATAGGACGAGTCATTTTGTAACAATTCATTAAGAGGTGATGTAAAGATACAGGAAGTTAAAGGTTAATAACAGAAAGAAGCGAGAGAATGAAACATGAAATTCATTTTATTTCTAGGAAACTGTGACCCTGTGTGTCGCAACACTACAATTTGATGTAGCTTGTGTTCAGTTGATGTCTTAATGGTCTCTGTGTGACTTCTCTGAAAATGTTTCTCAGCCTAAATAGCTGGATCAGCCCCGTTTCAGAGGTACAAGCAGCGCAAACATACACTGTGCTCAGGAAATGAGTATACAGCACCTAGATGTAAAACGTAAGCAGAATGAAAACAAGGCTGGGTTTTATTGTGTAACAAACCGACTGCGGCCAAAGCGGTGCAAAAATAGAAAACATAATGTGATCCACCGGTGTTACACAACTGGTTATGGGTAGTGGACTCTTGACATGTGTTATTGAGTTTTGAAAGGCTGCTGTTGAGTTTGACGTCAGAGGGAAGAAGGAGGGAGCTGCTGGAGGGTAGAGACCTTGAATTTCACTGGGATCCTGTTCCCGGGGAGCAAGTAATGTACGTAATAATGTTTAGTATGTTCATGTGCGTGCATGTAAATGTCATTGTGTGCGTGTGTTCTCTCTCCTGGATGTTTCTCATGAATCAAGGAATCAAATATGTGTAATATGAAATGACAAAACCTCCGATCTATGCAGCATTTTAGCATCTTTCAGCTCATGGTTTCACTGTTTTGTCCGCCTCTCCCTGCTTTCTTCATTCGTGTTTCCAGTAGCAGCAGGTGTAAGTGGAGATGCCCTGATATATGGCCGTAGGCTATGTTCGCTGTCCAGCACTTAACAGCAGACAGAGTGGTGGAGTATTAAGCATCTAAAGAGCCAGATGTTGCCCCCAGAAGTTAGTTGAGACATAAACAAAGTTTAAAAAAGAAAGTGAATCCATAAGCTTGAACCATAGACTGTGCTATCCAGGAATGATATGGATAGAATGGATCCATCTTGTGCATCTGGAGCCGGAGTCTGCACGGTAGCGATCAGGGAACGGAGCTGCGGTAGAGAGGTTCCGCCGATTTGTTCGCTCAACCAATCTTGACTCAATTTCATTCATACCCATTTCAATAGCATCAAATAACAAATTTTAACTTAGCTTGCGATTATAACTAACTTGGGGAATAATTCATGTGATGTGTATTTTGACATTTTCGTTTGGTTCATGTCCCCTCCACTAACATCTTTTATGGTTTATGATCTATACAGCTGCCAGCCACAAGAGGGCGATCGAGACTATTTGGCTTCACTTTTGGGAAGAAGTCATGTTGTCCATCTTTATTTACAAGCCTAAATTCATTAGGTATCCAGAAACATGACCCCAAATTAGGTTAGCGTTGCTCTTTCTGCTGGATCTGTGGAGAGTCAGTTGTTTGACACTTGCAAATACAATAATCTTGTATCTATAGTTTGTTGTGTTCCTCCAATTAATTGTGTTAAAGGGCTTCTACAGTTGTCACATCTACAAGCATAGAACACATCAGCCCAACAAGCCAGCATATCAGACTGAAAGTAACTCAGTTGTGTCTGTGTGTGTGTGTGTGAGAGAGAGAGTGTGTGGGAAGGCAAATCTCATATAAGTGGACACACACACACACACACACACACACACACACACACATATTCAGATTGAGGTATTAAACTCCCCTCCTGCAGATAGTTGTCAAGGACATTAGCCGAGGCCAGACAGCTATTCTTCTGTCACTGACCATGCACAGCGGCAGCTCCACTGATATAATAGCTTTTATTGTTGCAGCAGATGATACCAGACAGATGCTCCTACTGCATGTCTGCATATGATAATAACAATAACGATATTATTATATTATACGGCCCTTTTTCATATTATTTTGATGTGTTTTACAGTTGGAAATAAGAGAGGACAGATAAAAACTGTAAAATATGATGAAATAATCAGAAAGAAAGGCAGGACTATAGTATTGAGTATGTAATAATACTAACAAATGAAATGGATTTGCTCTAAAATCAATAGTGCTGATATAGACGTAATAAAAAAAGATGGTAAAATTAGACGCAAGGATGTTACAGCAAGCGTGAGTAACAGTGTTCAGAAATCAAATGACCTTAATCCTTTACCTAAAACACACTTTCTTCCTTCTTCATTTTCAACACTTTGAAACTCACTGGCTCTTTCTGTCCGCTGCAGATGCCCGCGTATAAACACCCTGCTCATCCTTTCATCGTTTACGTCGACTCTGCATGAGCTGCAGAAGCGGCGAGTTCCAAGCCCATGAGGTCATATGGACATTGCGATTGCAGGCCCCCATTGGCCACTAGCTAATATCACTCACAGCGTGAGTAGAGGATTTGACTTCTTCACTCTCTTATGGGTTTTCTTTTTTATTGTGTTTGACAAAGCCAAAAATAAATAAATAATGGCGGGAGGGCTGCTTATAGAAACGGCACAGAGAGTCTGCATGTAAGAAAAAAAAGAAAACAAATAATAGTCATCGCTGTGGCTCCATCATATTGGCCGAAAGCAATTCAATGCATCTCCATCACTCTGTGTATATTGCAGTTGTGCTTGCGCTTTAAGACCGGGAATGGAGATGGAGGTTTTAATTTACTCCCGCTGCCTGCCCTTGGCCTCCTCTATGCTGTCCTCTCGCTCAGCCCAAAGCCATTATGGTTAGATGAAAATTTGCTTATTACACAACCTTGCCCCAACCCCCCCCCCCCCCCCCCCCCCCCCCAAACACTTTCACCCCAGCAACAAGACATATTTGTCCATCATATAATGCCACATTAATAACCCATCACACGTAGCTTCCCCAACGCTGTATATTTATCTTAGCCTTTGCCTAGCATGCAAGAAAAACAAACACGCCACTGCGGTCGTGGGGTGGCGCGACAGAACGGAGGATGCAGACCCCGGGTATGTTCGATATGCTGTGAGTGGTTTGTTTGGAGCTGCAAGATTAGAGCGGTGAACTGAAGCGCTGAAATAAAAGTAAGCCACGGTGATTTGATGGATTCTTTACCAGCAGCATTAGCAAGCTTCTCTGGAGTCAAACAAAATTGTGTTTGTTCCCCGAGATATGAGGAGGGAGGTAATGGAAATCCAAGACTAGATTATTTTTCCATAATGCTTTTGCCAATGATGCTTAGGCTCTATGAGGCTAATGGGAGGTTCATCTGAATGAAGTTGAAGCCTGTATTTAGATCCATCAGCCATTGCTCCCACCATCACATGGATATAAAATGTAGGTATTTTCTTACTTTCATCATATACATTAGCAAGATTAAAATAAAAACTATAAATACTGTACTGCAATTGTATACTTTCACCAACCACTGCAGTTTCAGTCTACATATTTTTTTCCCCCTGACTCATTTGAGTTCACTATGACCTTTGACAACTGAAATGTAGTGGCAACTGCTCAAAATGTGTTGATATTGCCATAAGGCAGATTTGAGATATACTCAAAAGGCCAAAACCTGTTTTGTGAGGGCACTTGACCTTTGACCACCCTCATCTTATCTGTTCTTCTTGAAATCCAAGAAAATGTTTGTACCAAATTGGAATAAAAATTCCATGAGGTGTTCCTGAGATGCGGCATTGTCAAGACATTGTTTTGTAAGGTTACAGTGACCTTGACCCCCGACCACCAAATTCTGTGAGTCCAAATGAACATTTGTACCAAATTGGAAGAAATCCCCTCAAGGCGATCTTGAAACATCGGGTTCACAAGTATAGGATCTTTGGATGAAGGTTGGGCGTACAACTTGAAAACATAATGCCTCCGGTCACTGACTATCACCGGCACAGAGGCATAAAAGCAGAAGTTACAAGACATTTATTTTGTATTCTTGTCAAATAGGTGGAGGTTACTGTGATGTTTTGGTCACCGTCTGGTCTGGTTGACTCTTCCTTCGACATGCAATGACTCACATGATCACTGCTCGTAAATGCCATTCCTACATATCGCTGTAATAGGATTTAGTCACTTGATAAATGTCTTGATGCCATTACTCGCAAAATCAACTTTTTTGTTTTAAGTAGCCTATTTAGAGAATTCGTAAGTGTGATTCACTGAAGTGCGATAAATACAAGCACTGCCATTTATGTTCTATTTAACTTTCCATATCCAGGAGGGAGTATTTAAAATTTAGACAAACACTTAAACGTGTTAGTTGTTGCCAGGCTAATAAAAAGATAAGTACTTGAAGATGAGGAGAGATCGAAGTCCTGTCTTTGAGTCTCGGTGGAGGATGTGTGGTCCAGGTTTGGTCTTTTTTGGCAGCACCTGGATGGTGCTTGGTGTGTTCCCACATGCATATCTTTTATGTTTGCAGTCCAAACTGTATTTCCATTACTGATCCCCTACTCTTGCTTTTTCTGTGGTCTCATCCTTGTTTTTCTCTGTGAAAGCAAATCAATAAGCTTTAGTCTGTAGTTGACAGTGGCTTGTGCTTTTAAGTTGGTGATATCCTGGTATCCTGGTATCCTTTTGATGCATTGGTTGTGTCCATCTTCAGGAATTAATGCTACGTATCCACAAGATGACACATTCACGTCAGCGGTAGGAGCAGTGTAAAGGCAGATTCTCTCCTTTGTTGATTTAAGGGCCTCACATCCACATCAACGGTGGCACGCTAACTTATTCCGTCGTGATCTCAGAAGTAACCTTAGGCTAACCTCCAGTTTTACAATGTTTCTTTCGTACAAAATGCAAATCTGGAAGTTCTGTGTACTCAAAGTCCTATGGTGTGCCCTCTAGTGGAATACTCCAGTAACATGCGTTGTACACACAAATAGAGTCTAAACCAATTCTTGAGTGTGCGAACATGACCTGACGCATACGACGTATGGTGTTTTAGGTTCATACAACATATAATCTGTATCAACAGCTATCTGAATGCACGTAAATTAGTTTGTCAATGTGTTCGACCTCTTTTACACTCCGCACAGACTGTTTACCTGCGGGAAACCAAAGCCTGCTCAAACAGTATTGGTCCATTTAAATGGAAACCAGTAGGCATCCGGCCCCAAAATCTTATCCCTCACCTACAGATTCTGCATTTTTGTTTATGGAGATTAGATGACTAACTCGAACTCTAATTTATTTCCCTTTCTTGGTGAGTATAGGGGGTTTACTTTGGCGATGCTGGTTGTCACTGCTGTTGAAATGCGGGAAAGTGACTAAATATGTCTATGATATTCACTATGTGCACTCTGCATAATTATCAACCAAGGCTGCACATTTTACATAACAATACTCTGTTGCAGCTAAGAATATTTTTTTATGATCAATAAGGCTCGTAAAGATTGTATGCTGTATGGCCTCTCATTCATTTATTTCATTTTCAAATATGGTGGTCTCTCATCGCCTGTGGTCAAGACATTTCCACTCACTCCCAGTACAAGTCTTTGAGGGACTGTCTAGCACAGACTTTCCATGCTTTCCCAGGATTCTAACTTGCAACCTTCTGGTCACAGCAATCTCCCTCTCTCTCTCTGGCGTCTCCAACATGCCGTTGCCTCACATTTTCATTTGGTGGGTGATAGTCCACCACCGTTGTGGAAGTAGGAGCTTGGAATGCTAACGTATCATTACTGGCCCATTGGGAGAGACTTGAAAAGATTAATGATGGTTTCAGTCAATATAGGGAGTTATGGCTGCTGGCGTTGTCGTGGTAACAGGCTACAGTTGAGCGTAGGTGGGTAAACATTGTGGTTGGATTTGTGCAACAAGGATCCCATGGTGTGTGTGAATGTGTGTGACTGTTTGTGTTTCCAGTTAATTTGTGTAAGTTGAATGCATGAGCATGGTAGAATGACGAAGCATAATTGTTTGGTTTGCATGTACTCAAATATATTTATGTGCGTGCATTCAATATACATTTTGTAACCACAGTGTGTGTGTGTGTGTGTGTGTGTGTGTGTGTGTCTGTGTGTATGTGTGTCTGTGTGGGTGTGCCTGGTTTTCCTCTCCCTTCAGACCCTGCAGTTCTGGTCAGATAACATTTTTTCCCACAATTCCCAACTCCCTCGGAATCTCGTTATCTTCACGAAACCTCAGCAAAAGACATTTCACCTGGTGAAGCGTCTTGATCTAACTCACAGTGCACAGTGAGTCTCCCACATATGATACAGGAAGTGAAATAGTGCATATACCATGAATTGTGAAGTTGCGGAATGAAAAATTAGAAATCTTTTACATGGCAGAGAAAAAATATTTGCCCCACAGCGTGAAAACTGTGGTCAACATCCATGTGATGGTTTAAAATACATTTTGCAAATGCAGCATTGTGCTGAAAGTGCTGCATTGTCCTCCTGACCACCACAAGCTGTGTGTGAAAAAATGTGTGTGGTTGTAACATGACAGCAGTCCAGAAAGTTGATGAAGTTTAAAAAGAAAAGTAAAAAAAAGTTAACACTTTACTTTTTATCTCGGCTCCAAATGTGAATGACACATTTTACTTGGTTTATTATTATTATTTGTCTAATACGAACTTAGACGAAATATTGTTTTGATCTTTTTTTTAAATATTGATCTACAAATTCATGAAATTCTTCAAGTTCATATTTGAATGATGAATTAAAATGCTCAAAATTATCTCAAAAGTCTTGTGAATAGAAGAAGAAGACAACATTTCCACAAGCGCTGTCACAGAGACTTCTGACAGGCGACTTCTGTGTCCCAGACTCCAAATGAGTCAGATATGCAACCTATGTGACACTTGATGTGTGCTTGGTCACAGATATTTTCTAGTTTCTACATTTTATATCCAATGACAACTTAGCTATTACATTTTTTTTCTTATTGTACTCTATAAATCATCACCCTATCCCCTGCATTTTATACAAATACACACTGCAATAGGACATATGCGTTTTTTTCCCCTTACTTTATTCAAGAGGTCTTTCAGTTTGACAGCAGGACTTACTGATTTCACATTCAAATTTTCTAATGCTCTCAATCAAAAACCCTGCACCCGCACTCAGATATACCCTGCTAGGCCTGCTTGCGCTCAAACATTGTGCTTGCACTCAGATTTCCTCGGCTCCAGCTTCACTTCTCTGCACATGTGAAATGCCTGCTCTCTGATATTGTTTTTCTGAGCTTGGATTCTTGATGCACTGATAGAATGCCAGGTGGAGTGATGAAAGGTTGGTTCTGTTCCTAATAAATACAGGAGGAAAGAAAAAAAGTGTCTAATAGACAACGTTTTACACGCACAGGATAATGGACAAAGCATTTTTTTTATTTAATAAAGAGAATAACTACAAAATGTGGAGTGACCATGTTGGTGAGCAATTTCCATCATATACTATACCTCTATATTTTTTCCAGGGGGACATTATAACATTGTAATTGTGAAGTTTTGTTCGGGCCTGTTTTGTGATTGTGACATTTGAAATTAGAGCCAGCTGTCAGAGCTATATGATTCATATTTGCTTATTGTTTGATTTTTCTTCTTTACTTTTTTATTATTTTTTGTCAACAGCTCATGAATGCAGTGCTCTTTAGCAGCCAGCCCGTCCTTAAATGCACCAGTAAGGAGCGTTTTTTCTTTTTCTTTTTTCAGAACAGCCCACACTTGCCACCGCACTAAACAAAAAGCTGAAGGCTGCTACGTTTTCACTGTGACGGATGACTTAGCAACTTTAAAACTCTGCATGTTGACTCTCTGTTTAATGCCTGTTGTGAAATAAATTGAATACAGTGGCCAAAGCAAATACGCACTCTGCAGTAGAATCTGTGGGGGGATATATTCGCCAGTTGACCTGCACAGACATAAATAATTGTGTCATTCAGCAGGATGGCTGATGAGGGAAGCAGCTAATTGCAGATGAGAGCTCCGGAGAAGAGCTGCGGGAGTTTGATCCAGTTTGGAGCGTTCCCCCTTTAACTTCTCAGAGCAATAAGTCAATAACTCTCTTGACAATAGGATGAAGTGGAGCGTTGTTCATCTTTACATATAGACATTAGCTTTAAAAAGTAATTTGTGTGGATGCAGCCTGAGATATCTTTACTTTTGCCAAGAAAGTCCTGATTACATCATCAGGGGTGTTTTTTCTCAAACCCTGAGAAATGTGGCTTACATGCTGCTCTGACAAATCTCCCCCAGAGCCACATTAGACTGGTAACAGTTGTATAACTATTAAATAACAACTTAAAAGGCTCATTACCTCCACCAAGGAGGTTATGTTTTCACTTTGTCCCTCTGTTAGTTAGCAGGATTATACAAAAACTACTGGACAGATTACCACAAAACTTGGTGGAAGGATGTGGTATGGATCAGAAGGATGTGGTATGGATCAGAAGGATGTGGTATGGATCAGGAAAGAATGCATAACTTTTATTGCGGATCAGGGGTGGAACCAGGGATTTTGTTTCACTTTCTTTGCAGCGTTTCCTACAGAATTCTTTCAATCAATGGCAGAAGTGGGGATCCACGTACACGTGCAAGAACATCGCTCTCAAATGCAACATACACGGACAAGTTCTTGCGTGAGAGAGAGAACTGCATAGCAGGCCACTTACGTTTACGTGCACAACTGCAGCTGAAACTATGAGGTCTGACTGTCTGCGTGGACGGTAACAACTTTATGGACACTATATTGGAGATAATTAATGGGAAACACTGCTTTGACATGGAGAGAATAGGCATTAGCCTTGGCAGACGTATGCGCTCTCAGAGCACCCTTCTAGTTCCTAATATATTTTATGCATATACTGCTTTTGATAGATCCTTTTGAAGCCTTAGAATATCAATTGATGTCCTTTTAGCCATTGGCCATAAGCCGGGAAAATATTTACCAAACTACGTGAGTTTTGTGCTCTGAGGCCCCACCTGTTACAGGACTGCACCATCCTGGCATTGCTGAATCCTCCTAATAATGGAAACTTGTGTTTTTTTCCCTTGAGAGATGAAAAAATGTCCTTGAAAAAACACCATGGTTCCAAAAAGCAAAGTTGAGTCCAAGTTAAATCTAAGTTGAGTCCCTCATTTGTTGTTGGAAATACCACTAATAGGCTTGGAGCACATGTGGAGAACCCGGAGAAGCGCCAAATGGACTGGAAAAGACTCAATCTTAACGCTTGTTGATAGATGTAGCAATTATGTAATTTTTGAAATATTTGAATGGCATATAAAAAATTGCCAATGTTGCTTTATGCCATCATAGCAACTGGTCTGCCTGCTTGCGCATGCCTTTACACCTTAGGTAGAAAACAGCGGAGGAGAGAAAAATTGCAATTGAAAAGGGGTTTCAGCGGCCGAGCTGCAGTGCGTGCATGCATGCAGTCACACACACACACACACACACACACACACACAGACTCTTGAACCAGCAGACAATAGAGAGACACAAGAAGAAGGCAAGTCACTAGTCACTATGATTGAATGCTGCATGTGAGTGTGTGTGTGAGATCTTCATTTTAACACATGTACACCCGCACATGTTTGGCTTGTACACACTATGTTCCAAAGCTTGCAGAGAGAAAGCGTCTGTGCATTTTCTTTCTTGTGTTCAACGTGTCCACATGTGCATCTGTCTGTCTGTGTGTGTGTGTGTGTGTGTGTGTCTGTGTGTGCGTGTGTGTGTCCATCCATGTGGTTCCATTTAACCCTTTCCTTTGAGTGTGACACCATTTAACCTGTGGGCCGCTGCAGTGAGACTCGAGTTAACACCACATTTCCTGTTCGCTCAGCTGCATCTGGATGCAAATGGAAACACGCATATGCACACATGCACACACATATACACGCCCACACACACACACACACACACACACACACACACACATTAATCAGTACTATTACCCTGGACTCAGCTGCATCCGGAGAGGCAGATGCAAACACGAACAACACATCAGTTACACACTCGCTCACACACACAAGCACTTAGGTAAAAATAGTCGGTAAGAATGCCTCTTGAAATGCATTGTTTTCTTCTGTTCTTGTGCGTGTGTGTTTATTTTCTTCATCACCTCACAGTACTGACAGCCATGCTGAGGCCTCGTGTTTGAGCTGTCAACGTGACGTCGATACATCATCACTGCATCAATAAAAGCTTGCCATGTCCCCCCCCCCGATCCTCTCCACTCCTCTGTCCCTCCTTGACAGGTGCTGCCAGCAAAGTATGTCAGTAGGTGGCTCTGTGCACCAATCTGTCACCATGTTAGTTGTTGCATCACTGCAGACCAGGGACCGAGTTCCTGGATGTTGTTTTCACAGAAAAGTCCTAGAGAAGTAAACGTCAGCTGGCATTTGACCAAGTTCGGAGTTCAGAGGAACATGTTTTCGATCAACAGGTTTCAGTTGATTATAGGGAATTGGCAAACCCCTCTGGGAAATTCAAGCAAAGTCGAAAGATGCCTTTAAAGTGGGGCTCTTAATCACCAGTAGTAGACAGTTGTTTGTTGATTCAAGTGGCAACTCACTGTGACGTCGCCCATTGCCTTGTGAAATGCCGACCAGAAGTAATTATATTCGGATGAGGGGGAGGATGAGCCTGACTCAATCACAAGGTATCCAAGCACCAATGCAATGTTTTATCGTCTATTTTATTCTCAAATGGACCACAATTTACTAAATGAGCACCATGCTGTAGTGAAAAAGACTTGAAACTAGCGGTTAAGACCATAAACTCCTTAGGAAAATGTTTACTGGTGTTATAAATCAAGTAAGGAGTAGAGTCAATTTCTCATAGACTTCTATAGAAACAGACTTCTTTTTGCAACCAGGGGAGTGGCCCTCTGCTGGCCATTTGACAGAATACTGCAAATCCCAGATGGGAATTTGTAAATAAAGAAGAAATTCAAGGTTGGCTTTCTGTTGTTGATCACTGTTGAGTCATTTTGGCTCGGCTGCAACAGCAATGCAGGACCTACAAACTCAAATGTCCATGACTGAGTAGTGAGGAGGTGAGTCAGTGACTGACAAGCACCATTTGTCAGCTGGCCGATTATTGGAATTTTCCCACTGGACTTTGCTCTTTCAAAATGATTAAGCACGACCAGTTACTTTTGAGGTCTATTATATTTTTGGTTTGCCTGTGAGAACAGCTAAAGCAGATACTACTGGTGTTATCCTAAGATAACACAGGCTAACAATGTTGTGATTACTGACCTATGACCGACTTTACATTTCATGAAACATATGGAACGAACAGTCAACTTTTTATATCCTAGATTAGTACCTAGTCTTGTTACAGTGGAAAGCCTGTTCTGATGTTTCTGAAACAAGCCTGAGGAGTCAAACGATACAATCCTGCTTTTCAACGGTACGGAAGCGCATCCAAGTGGAGCCGATTGTACTATTTAGACTTTTATCAACAACATAGGGAAAGTCAAGAGTGTTGTTCACCGACTCCCCCAATGTTCCGACTGCTGGCCTCCTACAAAGAGTTTGTTTAGTCGCCTTTGCAGCATCACTTGCGTCAACTCATCGATCGCAGTTCATAACGGTCATGGAGATGGAGACGGACAGAGTAACAGCTCATAAAGTTATGCTTTTTTGGGTGTCTTTGGCTCAGAGGGTATTACAGCTGATATTGCTCAATGGTTGAATGGGAATATTGATTGGGACAATGCAGATGGAGAGGAAGAGGAGAGTGGAGAAGGAGGGGAAGAGAAAATTATGGGTGGATAGAGGGGTGTATGGGCCAGATCATAGTGAAGAGGATTGGGGCTTGAACAAGTGGGGGGCTTAAGAGAGAGATAGAGAGAAGTTAACAAGACTAAGAGTCTACAGCCATGCTTGCATCTCGTTGAGGCTGTACTCAAGGCCTCAAGCCTTGAGTACAGCCTCAACCCTGATGCTTTGAGCTAACAGGTGATATGATAACGTAGCTTGTTGTTTAGCAGGTACAACATTGTTATGTTTGCCATCTTGTGCAAGTGCCAAGATTAATAAATGTACAACTGAGGCTAAGGTCATCGGCTTTGTCATAAACTCAAGGCATTGGATAAATTAGAACATGAGCTGATGATTAGACTCAAGGAGAAGTCAAAGACAACTATTAACACGTATTATCACATCTTTAGGGTAATTGCTATGATGTTTGTTCTATAATGGGCATTTGTACATTTATGTGTATTTTTATGGCCCAAAACCACAAACTTTAACCACCTATGGATCACTTGGATGCAGAGCTATCTGACAGGATCATTCAACTACTAGTGGTACTAAATAACAAGTTAAGATCATCAGGTTTTATCTTCTGGGGACAATGAATATTTGTACTAAATAGCAATCTGATAGCAATGTTTAGAATAGTTGAGTTGTTTTTCTAAAACAAAAAACATGCAGCATAATAGGGAAAAGTCACAAGACCATCAAAGTCAAGGAAATTGATCCTCTTGGAACTATGAATGTTGTTCAAAAATCATGGTTAGTCACAGAGGAAGCAGTGCAACATGCCACAGGATCAGAACATCATTACTGTCTGTAGTGCCAGTCATGGTTATTACTAAAAACTAGGGGAAAAAGAGAAAAGTAAATCAATTAAATGATAAATTGATTGAAATTTAAATTCTAATGATTTACTAGATTTGATTTTGCATTGTTGATTTCTTCTATGTCTTTCCCTTGTATTGCCACCATATGGTTGGTGTCTTGCAGCTTGGTAAACTACTTTGTCTGCTCTGGCTCTGAACTGGTTCTTAAGTAAGAGGTCTGGTGTTTTTATCATGATGTGATATGAAGGGCATTCCAAGGCCATGTGATATGTGACTGGTTCAGAAAGCAGCAGGGTTTGAAGTGTGGGACCTCATTAACATGGAGGTGGCATGGGTGGATACTAAGTTGGTGGAGAGACATTAGAGGAGGCAATCAGATGCACATCTGCTTTAGCTGATGCAAACTGAGCTAATGACTCGCTGTTGATGTTTTCAGTGAAAATAATTCAAATGGTGATGGCTGGTATCCCAGACTCCTGGAGAAATCTTGTTAGTACTTTGAGTGTACACGGTGCCATGCTTTTTTTTTTCTCCTTAAGTGGCACCTTTAATATTCATACTTGTTCTTGAGGATTAGCTATAATCTGGCAATGGAGCATCGTCTTTAATTCACCTCGAGCCCACATTATGTAATGGATCATTATTTCTGGCCTGCACTGTATATGTACATTGCATGATCTGCATTTGGCCAAGTCAAAAGTCTTGAAGATCATCTGAAGTCACTGTGCTGTGATGATTTGTCGTGGTTAGTCTTAGCACAGTGTGAGACATCGAGGCAATAAAAGTCACAGAGGCTGAAAAAGTTCAGGGATTTGCTCTGAAACAACTGCCACCCCTCTTTTCGTTTCCAACTGGTTTTATGTCCTTCATTAACTTCAGGTATATAAAAAAAAAGAAAGACCCGAAAGGAAACTACATTTTAAGAATCAAATCTTTCGACACCCCCGAATAACTCACACCATTTACACTTCAAGTGCAGTTCTTGTTGACGTCAGCTGTAATTCTGTTATTGCTGTGATGAAGTATTTTGGCCGACAGCTTCTTTAAGAAAACAACAGGGAGTAAGTGAGCAGTTCTCAGAGGAAAGAGAATGAGAGTTTTTCTGAAGCTCCTCCAAGAAAAGTCTCCTTAGTCAAGCTGCAATAAATTGCCCCCCAATGTCTATTTTCTGTCCATGTTCCCTGTTGAATCTATCTTCAATAATCCTCCTTTGTTTTTTGCCAGAGGATTTTTTTTAACCAGTCTTGCATATTCTGAAGGTAGGTTGATAATAAAGCTCTATATGTAGACTAAATAAGCGTCTCAACACTCATCTGCGTGCCTTCATGACAGACTGACAGCTCGTCAGACTATTAGCACGGGTCAAAATAGAAGCCACATACTCCTCTCTGCAGCCCCGTGAGGCGAGGCCGCAGCTTCCTGCGAAGCGTACGGGGGAAAATGTAATTCTTAAAATTCCTAGAGTGGAGAATAGGATGTTTGGGTTTGCAATACCGTGTTGAGTGATCTTGACATGTGCTTCCTATGGAGGAGAGAAGAAAAAAGAAAATCAAACACTACATAAATCCAAAGTCAAATAACAGGTTTTGCTGTTAGTGTTCGACAGCAGCCAGTAAAGCTGAAGGAGACTTTTAATGAGTCTTTAGACTTCACAATATTCCTGAGTGTGTGTGCGCACATATTGGCATGTCCACATGTATTTTATATTCCAATGCATAAAGATTTAGCTATTTATTTGGTGCTGACTGCATGGTATACAATTTTATCTCGCCCATGGGAAGTTAACCTGATTGTGATATGACAATTTCCTGAAAATTCCCCACAAGTATCCAAGACAATTATTTTAAATGTATTATTCAAGCATTATTATTTTAATATCAGTGGGGATTTTAGTATGTAATGGTATAAATGCAGTTTTTGTCCTGCCAAGAAACTCTTGGGAAAAAGAATCACGTTAAATGTTAGAAAAAAGAATGACACTTTGGCATAAGTAACTTCAAATTTTAAGATATTGAATATCGGCAAAAAATACTCCTCAATGGCACCTCTTATTCGATAATTTTGGTGTCAGCACTTGCCTTTAGAAACTCGTATTCTTTGAAACTTCGCAGATACAGGATAAACATGTAAAGGGAGACGACAATAGCTGCTGCTGGACATGATGGTGCATTTACAGTCTGTATTTGAACTTGAGCTGTCCGTACAACGGGCGTAAACCATAATTAGTAATGTATTAACTTGTACGTGAATGAGTGTCTGGATTGTTTCGGGACCGCGCTAGAGTTTCATGTTAAAATCTCAATGACAGAATAATGACTGGGGGGGAAACCAGCGTGACTCATACTCACCGCTCTATCACCCTCACCGCTCTGCATCACACAGTAATTATTCTCTTTGCTGCTGAAGGATCTCACGGGCCCGTACCACCCGTGAAGTTTATGTTGGCTCATTAGGTGAACACAAAGCTGCTTCATTATGTAACAATAATAGTTCTATTAAAATGTGTTGACAATTAAATAAGTAGATTTCCTTTAAGTGGCTATAATAATGTATCAAATGACAATGTGTGTCCTGCCAGAGTTTCATACTGATACAAAAATTATACAAATGACCCAACACCCATCCATTATCTGTACTGCTTATCCTTTAAGGGGTTGCGTGGCGACATTCAGCTATAAGCGGGTAACACCCTGGACAGGCTGCTAGCGTATAGCAGGACTGACATACAGAGACAAACAGTTATTCACATTCACATTCACACCTACAGTCAATTTAGTCTCCAATTAACCTCACCCCAATCTGCATGAATTCGGACTGTGAGAGGAAGCCAAAGTATCTGGACACAACCCACACAGACACAGGGAGGACATGCAAACTCTCCAAAGCGAGACCCTAGTTACGCTGGTATTTAAACTGGGAGGCGATGATGCTAACCACTGTACCTTTTACACAATGTAAAGGTCTCTAACTTTGTGTCTTGTTCCACTGCTTCAGTGTAGCGCTGTCTCTCACACACACAAACACACTGGCGCCGCCCCTTTAAAACGTCAACAAATTTTTTACCTACCTCTGCAGGCGGGCAGGATTCTGGACTTGTGTTGTCCATCTGTTCACCTTCAAAAGTTATTAATGCGGAGATAGCCTACAGATAATTAACCAGGTTGGCATCTGTCCTACATCCAGCTCTCACCAACAAGTGAAAGCTGGTCCAATCTTCACCCTTGTCTGTTTTTTTTCACTCAGTCACTTCTAACCTCTATTTGTGTTCTTCCAATCTTCTAAAAGTGTTCTCTTTGGTTTCTTCAGATGATGTACACACTGAGAATACCGAGCTAACTTGTTCTTTTAGATAGCTGCTTACTTTTGCTCATAGCTCCTGCTCTGGTTTGTGAGATATACCATCAAACACTAGAGTCAGCGTTGCCAGATGGAAAATGTTGCAGTATCGTATTTTGAGCAAAATGATTGTATTGACCAGAGTAGGGATGAGACGCTCAATACCGACATTAATAAATTGTGTCAAGATTCGGAAACGATTTAGTGTGCAGAAACAATCCTTTCAAAGGCCCAAGGCTCTTATTTTTAAACATGAGACAGGAAGGACTTGTGTTAAGCTTGCGAAACGCGAGTCCCGGTTTCACGACGTCACGTTCATCATCTCAAGCATGATTGACTGAAAAGACGTCACGTGAGAAGAGATGCGTGAGCACAGACGTGATCCATATTTTATTATACAGATTACAACTGATCATACTTAGTGTCACAAAATTATCAAATAATCGTACATCACACATTATTGATCGTACATCATACAGAGGGCAAAATTATAGTACAAATACTATGATTATCGTACGTCTGGCAACACTGACTAGAGTTACATAGTACACTTCCAGGCGTTCTGGGAGCGCTGTGGCAATGAGATGTCATTCTCCCTATTTTAAATCGATCGTGTACCATTTAAATAGTTTTAAAGCTAAGTTATTTTAAAGTAAGAAAGTACATTGTGTTTCTTGAACTCGCATCACTGCAGCTGATGTTGACTACTACCACTTTATTTTTATCTTCCATCGTCATTCCTAGTTAAATGTAAACCTGTTATTGTGCGGGAAGTCCCTGCCACCTCTTAAAACGTGACTGGGCCCTGGGCCCTCTCTGCATTCTTTCAGGCCACATGTGGTTATTAACTGGCACATTTTTTCAGATACAATTGAAGGAAATGTCTCATGAAGATCATTGACAAAGGGATTAAAGGCCAACAAAAGAACACAAGGCTTTAGGGTCATATGCAGCTGAGCTATGACACATTATCTGAAGTATTTTTATTCAGGTAACTTTTGGCTGACTTTTACAAACCACATCTGCTCTGTGGTAGCTGAGTCTGTCAGTTTTGTTTTTCTTTGAGCATGAAAGGTCATGAGGAGAAGTTTTAATTTTCGAATGGTTAACTATTGTAGTCACTCAAGCAGGTTTTTGCAGAATCTTCAAATCATTTGACTGTAGTTTATATTGAAGATTTTTTGTTTTTCACAGATTACAGATTATTAGCAAAAACTCATGAGAGATGTTTGATTTCTTGATTAGAACTTAAAACCCAAGCAGCAAAGATATTTTTTCATGTTTTTTATAGACCTGGCAGACAAACCATGTTCAGGCAAACCACTGCCTATGGAAAAACATATTAATGGACTTCTCAATTGTTGTGTTTTTTTACGGACTGCTGACTTTTTCCTCTCCTAGCCGGGCTGCCTGTGCCACACAGTTCACGCTCTCAGGGTTCCCTCCATCTTTTCCGTGCTGTTTTCCCTGATACATCAACCCCCTCTCTCTCTGTGATGCATGACAACTAATGGCAGGTTGGATTCTACTGTCTTTCATGGTAAACTGAAGTCTGTATATATACATATTACATCATTGTATCTGTTAGTCATATTGTTTCATTGTCATAACAGGTACACTTGCACACACTGTATGACTAAACACACAGCCCAGGGAGTGGCAGGGCTACATGGTACCACTGAATCATGTCTCCTGCTCCGATGATCTGCTGGCGCAGGCTTGGTGCTGATTGCTTTATGTGCTGGATGAATGGTGTACTGCCACTGTGACTGTGCTGCTGGCTTTCGCACATGAAACCAGTGCCCTGCTGCTGGCCGACACTTTTTATGAGCGTATGATGTCCTCGGCTGTGCACATCGGGACTAAATGTGATCATAATGCAAATGGGTTTAATACACTGGATTTATATAGAAATTTATTTGCCCGGAGGCAGAAGTTAACTCACTGCTTGAGTCAGTCCTCAGTGGAACGAGCCACAAGTGCCACAGTCACTGGCAAATTGGGTAGGGTAATGGGAAGCGAAGAACTTGACATTTACAACTATCCAGGGACATGTGGAGACAGTTTGAGGGTGAGTGGCTGTGCTACGAAGGGACAAGTACACCCCTCCACTCATTGTTTCAGCAACAACTACATTTTATAAAAGATATAACTAATATTTCTTTGATTCATCCAGAGGGGACTGCAAATGAGGGAAAATTGGCTGTTGTCTGAACCACTATAGCCGATAAGCTAGCAAAGTAGCTAACATTCACATTATTGGCTGTGTGGTACAATGTGGCAATAATTTCGGCCAAGACTATAATAGCCAGGGGCGGCATTGGCTTGGTTGCCTGTAACCTTAAGGATGAAGACATAGGAACAAGACTCCAAACCTACCAGGTTTGTCACTGAAGCGCAATGAATCCTGGGATAAGTTTGCCCAAGAAGGATCCTACCATTGGGGCCTCGTTTCTTGGGGATGGGGATGCATTTGGAGGAACCTTAAATATGGGACAGTCTAGTCCCGCTGCTGTGATGCAGTCGGCCTTCAAATACAGCCAGTGAAGGATGTGGTCCCTGAATTGGGACACGTCTATGGTCTGAATCCTCTGGTGTGCCAGCTATTGGAATTTTCCAATAACATACATAATACACGCATCTTACATAACAAGTTTGTGAACACTTAAGCTCATGACGCACCTGGTTGCCCACATGAATACACATGTGCGTCACACTTAACAGCATATATATATACAAAAGTATATATCTGGCCTAACTGCTTCTGATGCTGCATCATGAGTGTGTGAATGGGTGACAAACAGTGTCCCACCAGATGTAAGTCATGTTCAGTCTGTCTTTCAACTCATTGTCACGGTTTTGAGGTCTGCAGCTTTGCTGTTTTTCTACCTGTGGCAGTTTTTGTTTTAAGCCAACTGCTAACTAAATAGCACAGTGACAAAGTTAGCCATGGGCTGCTGGACCTGCTGTAGTATTTAGTAGGTAAAGAAAAATATTACATTTGTTTTTAAACCAGAAACACAACTGCAAATGAATACAAATGTTTCTGTCTGTGTGCTGGATGTGTTAATGAGCAGCTGTTTGCCTTACCCACTTGCCAGATCCATTTTATGCCACCGTTGTGTTCACAGCTTCTTTTGCTGACCCCAAATAGCCCAAAAAAGAAACAAAAGAAATAAGATTAATTAAATTCTTTAACTGCTATTTGGCAGCTGTTCTATGTGTATATTAATGGAAGGTTGAACTTAGAAGGGCAACTAAGGTAAATAGAAATCCCAGGATAGATTTCTTTTTTTCTGATATTAGCCAGAAAATAAAATGGGTTTTGTGACGCAAGTCAGTAAATCTCTGTCTGTGTGCATGAGTTTGTGTGTTTTAATGGCATGTGTGCCTGTTAGTGTATGTGAGCATAGATTTATGTTTGTGTGTATGTGTGTGCGAGAGAGTGTGTGTATGACTCGTTCGCGAACAACTGCCAAGCAGAGAAGACACACTGGAGAGCAATAAGGACTCGATTGGCTGTTATTGCTTACCGGAACCATACAGAATGGGGGCGAAGAGAAAGCTGTCAGAAAGACAACATGATCCAGAGAGTCCGTCTAATCGAATGAATAAATCAAACTCACGGTGGAACACTTCACACAATAATACAAGTCAAAGCCCTAAGCACATGGCATGGAAAAACATAACTTTCTTTCCCCTCCTAAATAGTGTTAATGATGAATATAAAGATTTTTGTGTGTGTATGTGTTCTTTTGGGCAGTTTGGAGTGTTGATGCGCACGTGTTTTGCATTTATACAGTGTCTGCAATGCATGCGTATATTGTGTTTTCCTATGAGGATCGTGTGTTTGTGTGTCTTTATTGTGTGTGTGTGTGTGTGTGTGTGTGTGTGTGTGTGTGTGTAGATAGAAGTCACGCCAGGCCGAGTCACCTGTCACTTCTGTGTTGGTTTGACTGAGCCAGTGGAAAAAGCCCTCACTATTTTAATGCTGCTTATTTCCCAGCACCTCACACTGGTCTTTTCCTCTCTCTGCTTTGGCATGGGACTGAGGAAAACCCTCTGTGTGTGTGTGTGTGTGTGTGTGTGTGTGTGTGTGTGTGTGTGTGTGTGTGTGTGTGTTTGGTGTGTGTGTATGTACGCCCTCGCACCTCGTCACCTCTGATGCTGCAGCGGGAAGCCGTCACTGCCAGGAGAACCCCAGACTGGCAGGCACACCAAACGCCTACACACACGCACGCACATGCCTGTACACACTAACACATGCTTTTACATGCGCACGTGAGCTGCACATATGCACACTTAACAGCGTGCAGACGTGTGCACACATGCATTTAGAAGCAGTATGTAAGACACACACACACACACACGCACACACACACACGCCTCTCCCTTTCCACACACTTGTTAAACCTTTTCCATTATTTTACTGCTTCTTCTATAACAGTGGCAGTGAAGCTAGCCCACGTAGCTGGTCCACACTCCAATGTAAACAGAAGGACTCGAATGTGACACCCAACTCTGGGCCGCGCAGCAATCAGGGGACCAGGTGGGGAATCACACAGCAGCTGAACAAAATCCACCAAAAATCGGGATTAATGTTTCCAACAGTAGTAGTTGCCTTTACCACTCGAATTGTGAAATATTCACACATTGGAATTTATTCATCAGTATTTCCTCAAAGCGGAAAACATCGGAAAATGCTGGGACGCCAGACCAGATCACGCACCCAGGATTTTAGCATTGAGAACGTGCATGCCAGTTCGATTTTTCCTATAACCTTTTGTTTATCTGGGGAAAGTTGACTGTGCCTATTGGATCGTTCTCAGCCGTGCCCTACTTCTCTGATTCAGTCACATGGATTCATGACTTCTGGTCATAAGCCTGCATGTATTTAGCTAATGCAACACTTTTAAAGACTTTACCCCAGATGGATGTATACAACCGAAATCAGTACTGTTTACATACGTGCATATGCTGTGTGTATGTTAGAAGTAAACTGTAACTTTAATCCTGCAGGTGCACAGAATCAAAACTGTAACTTTGCACATATAGTGTTTCATACTTTGTTCATCCACGTTTTCATACCTGAGAGTCCGAAACCAAGTTCAGTCAGACAACTCAGTTTCAAATGTTTACTGCAACAGTAGAACAGGTTAGTGTTTGGTATCTATGCTCCGACTTCATCACTCCCCCCGATATGATTACATGGATATGATGGGAGTGATGAGCAAATACTTGTAACCCCCCCGTCGGAGCCTACAGGTGGATGCTGGGGTGGTGGAGGGGCTGAAGCAACTGGCAGCAATACTGACGCAGCAGCAGGGCAAGCACAGGGAGTGATGGGAAATGTTCTCTGCTTAAATAGACAGACTAATAAGGTGGGTGTGTATTATAGATGGTTGTGGAGAGTGAGGTATGTCACATGATTGGAGCAGCGCAGCTGGAGTTGGCTGCCTGAACTAGCTCGCAGGCGTCTCTCCATTTATTTGGTTCCACATTGTAATTCAGGTAGCAGACTAAAGAATCTTGTGACACATGTACAATCTGTCATCATCACCTACATGTGCTCGGTCTGCCTTCACTTGACATTGATTGGTTTGTAGACGGTTGTGCATCTGATGTCCGTGTGTTTCCATTTTGGAGGTTAGTAGTCTTTCTGTTTAAATGGAGAAAATGAATGAAGCCCTTTATTTCAATTTTGTTGCCATTGTAATATTATTATGGTATCGCTGCCCTAATCACCATCTTCACATGCAATACTCGACACTAGTTCAAATGTGCCAAATGAACGTCCTCATCGCTTAAACATTTTATTAACAAAGAGGCAAAGACAATCCTGAGAGCCTGGGCAACTCCAGTAAGGCCTTCCCCTTCTTTTTCTTCTTCTATCGTTTAATGCCACCTCAACGTCCTGCAGTTGGTACAAAAGTTTCTACTGTTCAGTTGGATCCAGACTAAGACCTGCATCTTCTGGTCGGACTAGCACCTTAAACACCTGTTATTTTGGTTCAGACTAAACTGAAAAGAAGAAAAAAACTATGTATGAGCTTGATTGATGATCGTTCTGTTTAAAATATAACAGTTGTATAGTAGCAAATACAAAACAATGAGAGAGAATTGTCTTTTCTCCACATACATAAAATCTCACTTTTGCTGCTCTCTTGGTTCAAATTTGCACCATGCTTTGGTCCGGCATATTAGGCTGAGTAAGGTTCGTGTGAAACCTTTCCCACAAAGTGGTCAGTGCACTTTTCTAGGTTCTCAGTTTTCGTAACTTGAATGCTTTTCTCTTGGATGTGCAGCTTTATCAACGTAGATGTAGCTCTTTATCATACATGGAGTATTTTCTTTGCTGTTGCATTGCTTCTTGTTTAATAAAAGTAATCCCTTTGAACATGCAGAAATCCCATGTTTTTCTTTAGTTTGCGTTTACCACCTTTCTATCTGCATTTCAACTCATTTTTACCACTGATTGCAATGCTCAAGTGAGTGGTTTCCCAACATTTGTAACATGGTAGGCTCATATTTTGCCTGTGTATTAACCAAATCCGCAGTAAAACCTCAAGAACATATATCACATATATGAGGGGGGAAAGTATTGGCGGTCAGAGGGTTTAACTTGGACTGGAATCCGCCATTGCTGTTTTTTCCCAGTTGTGTACACGCATGTGTGGATGGTTTACATCGAGATGTGCCTGTGCGTGCCTGGCAGCGCCGCAATAAGGTATCGCTGGCAAGGGGATGGTGGGATTAAAGTACCTCAGTGACATGTCAGCTGAATATAGTTACCGCCAGAGGATCAGTGAGCAGTCGGGCACCAGTGAACCGTTTCGGGATGGAAATCACTTCTGCTGGATTTCTCTCCAGCAGCACAGCCTCTCTCTTTCCACGCCACTCCTATAGATCCCTCGCTGCCTGGTGGGGTTTCCCAGTGTCTGTGTGTGAGTGTCTGTGTGTGTGTGTGTGTGTGTGTGTGTGTGTGTGTGTGTGTGTGTGTGTGAGAGAGTGTGAGAGCGATCGGCTGGACAGATGCTGACACAACATATTACAATGAGATAATGCAACAGAGGATTTTGCATGTGGGTGTGCTTTTGTGCATGTATTAGCAGGTGGTGACAGAAGTTTGGGTAGTAACTTGTGATGAGCTGCGCCACTGTTATGCATGAGCTTGGAAACACCAGGCACACACACACACGCACACACACACACACACACACACACATTGGTAATGGTAACAGAGATGTGCTATGCAAATTCCTGCATCATGAACAAAGTGATGCTGTGTGTGTGAGAGAGAAAGCTAAGCAGGTGGTGCCCAGTCTCAGTGAGGGTGGTCCTTTGAGCAGGGCCAAAATTAATCCTCATTACATTAATCAGGCTCAGATACATACACATGCACAATGAGCCAACTTAATCACAAAGCACGTGTGTTGCAGTAAACTTCGCATTCCGGAGATGTATCACACATTTGTTCCAAAAAACCCCCCCCTCACATTTCAGCTTAAATTAACTTTTAATCATTTGTAATTACATTTCCACCTTATACTATTTGAGATATAGAATATGTACATAGTGTATATATGATAATATAAAGCTTTATTGATCCCACACCGCGAAAATTCACTTGTTACATTAGCAGACAAGTCAGAATGATGTATACAAGAATATATTATATAAAATTACAGAATATGTGCAGTGGCACATGATGATTGTGCAAGGATGTAAACTGTATTTATGTATAAGGAGATATTAAAATAGACTATCAAAATATATATATATATATATGCACATCTTGCTTCTGCCAGTTATCTCTATGACCTTTGCACTTTGTCTGGAACATTTTACCCTCTGGGTTTTAGGTTTTTATGCCATTTAAAGGTTTTACAATACATTGCGTTAAATTTGTTTGCAAAGAGTGATAACTAATCGATCTTGTAATCTCAACGCTGATAACTGTAATGTTTGCACCTCCAACACAGTACAACATGTGTGTGAAGGATATGTCACAATGTCGTAAATGAAAACACAGACGGTGCAAGAATTTTTCCGCTTGTCCAAAACTCTGAAATATCTATAGAAGTGTTTTCACGCTGCAAAAAAAACTAACTATGGTTCAGTTTGAGCTGGACTGTGACCACCTCTTTTGTTCAGACAAAATTTTGGTTTCACCTGTTATTTTGATTCAGACTAAACTGACTGACAAGGTAGGTGTGAAAGCCCCCTATGACTTTCTGGGGATATCCAGTATGTGGTGTACATCTTTGCCATTTCTCTCTCACACACCAAAAAGCTGAACACCACATTTATCTTTAAAGGGCACGCAGCTGAAATGAGTCAGACAACAGCGGAGTAGATGTGAAGAGCCTTTTTATGGTGGAACGTAAGAAATGGTCAGTAAACACAGATGTTTCATCTACTCACAAAACCCTAGTAAATTAACATCCTCAATGAGTAGAAACTGTCGTAATAGTGAAGCTATTTCTCTGCGAAAAGAAATTACCAGCTTAAAACTGTGATTTTTCCCACAGGTTTGATATTCACAGATGTTGAATCCAGCATGCCCTATAGCAGCTCAGCAGTGCAGTACCTAATCAGTGGCAGAGCCTCACGAGTTGCTGGATTTTATGATGGTGGGAGACCACAGGATTAGAACAGGCAGCTCCAGGCCTTAAGCCTTCTGGTATAAAACTAATTTAGTTTACTTTAATTTGATTGACTATAGGTCAAGTCTAGTTGACTTTTATAGACCCCAAAGGGAATCATAAAACCCCCCCACAGTCATTAAAAAAATAAAAAACACGTCAGAACCACATAAAGTACTGTAAATTGACACGAAACACGCAAAAAACAAATCTAATCTAATCTAATCTAATGCATCAGTGACAAATGAGGCAACCGTATCTACCATGACTTTATTCTCAACTGCTGGAGCCATGCTGCCCTCGACCACTTTTAATATCAACCTAAATAAGCTGCACACACCCAATGGGTAATGGCGTGGTAAAGGTTATATTAAAAGACATCGTGGAGACTTTTTGAACAACGCAATAAAGATTTATGTCCTGAATTCATAAAAAGGCTGAGTACCCAGAATGTATTGGTGCCTGAGAGTCAAGTAGAAGTCACATTTACAGAACGCTACGTTGTGCGAGTGACTGGATGCTCAGTGACTGAGGCTTACTTTGGGCAACGTATTCATAATTAGTAACAGTTTGTTTATGAGCTTGTTGTTTGGCTTTTTTACTTTTCATCTTTATTCATATTTCATTAGGACATAAAACCCACGAACACCTACCAACATCTGGCCTATGTCTGCAACGGGAAGGGATACGATCAACATTCACTCTGCGGGAGACACAGGTTTTTTATCGGCTCCAGCTCCAGTCGGCAGCGATGGACATGACACCTTGATGAACATGCTGATTTCATGTTCTTTAGTTTTGCCAGTCAAAGGCACCTTTTCCTGCAAAACGTTACGACACATACTGCAGCAAGTCTTGGCGCCTATTGCCATGAATGTTTGTGTACTTGTTTTTTAAATCTTGGGAACAATACCCAATAGTGATATTTTACACGTATTGTGCAAGATTTGTAACATCGAACATGACCCACCGGGTGTTTTGGTGTAATAGATGTATAAACGATTGGGCTGAAGTGTTGGTGAGTTGGCAAGAGGTGTTTTTAAAAGTGTGTGTGTGTGTGTGTTACACTTTATGTCACATCTATGTATCTGACATTGTTTCATTTTGTTTGCCCGACCAGCTTGTAGATCAGTTTTTTTGTGTCAAGGACGTTTGTGATGTTGTTGCATGAGCTGCACCTTTTTAACCTTTGTGCATTTCCTGTGTGTATGTGTGTATGCATGTCTGCCATCGCACATGCCAGTGTGGATGCGCTAATTGTCTCTGTGTGTATAGGCTTTTGTGCATGCATGTGTGTGTGTGCATATTTCCAGCGGCTCTCCCTCCAGGAATGCAGCGTGGCTCTTCAGAAGGGGATATTAGTGTTGACCGCAGGGCCTCTTTCCCCTCTCCGCTTCCATCTGGTGTCGCATTAAATATTAAACTTTTTAATTTGATTCAATTCCCGACGACAAACACCCATGATTGGATCCAGATGCCGGCAACCAGAGGGCCCACCCCAGGCCTGGTTGGTGCCTGGGATTTGGATACTCTGGACCTGAGCACAGGAGCTGGAACTGAGACCCGGATTAGGCTGGAACTGGGAATGAGGATGGTGCATTGCTTTGGGGTGGGGGGTTGGAAGTGGCACTTTTGTAGAAGAGGAGGTGGAGCAGGAGGAGCCAGTAGGAGATGAGGATGGAAACTCAGTTGGCAGTGGGGTTAAAACCGGTATTAAGCCTGGGTCTCCATCTAATTTCAGAGCACAGCGAGGTCCTGGGAAGAACCTTCTTGCATCAAGCTCAAGTTACAAACATGACTCCAGTATGCCAATGACACAGGCCTGAAATTGCTCAGCTTTCCTCAAACAGATGCTGGTAGTTGTCTGTTGCCCTCTCATGTCTAAACTGTGCTCTTCTACAAAGACCTGAAAATAACAGTACAACTTCAGAAGCTGTTGATTGAGCCATATAAGGTTAAAGAATGAAGAAGATAAACCCTGTAGATCATTCACACGAATTCCGTTTTAACACGATAATTAAGAATTAAGAGATATGACGTTGTTGTGAAGAATGCGAGCCCAGCCATCCGGGAAACACAGAAGATAGGAAAGACCTGATCTTCTTTTGTCTCAGTTGGACAAAGCTGGACTGAGCCACTTTGGTCACCTGAGAATCCAATGACAAATCAGGATCAAATTATGGGCGTCTTTTTGGACTATCAGATAAATCACCCAGACTAGAGGAAGGACTGTTGATGTCTGTACTGGGGCCGGGGGGGGGGGTAATTATGATGACTCCTGATTTGGAGTCGTTCAACTGTTGAAAGGTTTTGGTCTAATGTCAGTACAGCAGGACATAATGCAAGATACATCAGTGGAGCAAGGCTGTAGCTGGAGATACAGTTGAGTTGGGCTACAGCTTGTATTGGGGATTGAAGGTGGCTCCTCATTCTTAGTAACACTGGGGGGGTGGGGGGGGTACTCTTGTGCATGTGTGGACATCAACACAGCAACAGCCTCAGGTCTCGACTTACAGGCTTGAGGTGAAATGTCGAAATAGTGTTTGGTCGTTGGATGGAACTCTATCAAGTGCCTGTTGTGATTTTGGCAACTCTCTTGATCACTGCTCTGTTTTCCCACTCTTCCTCCCCCCCTCCCCCTCTGACGATGGTGCGTTAAAGACGTTTCGGGCCAAGTGTACGTCTGGGGATTGAGGTTTGGACGACGGTCATGCCGTCCATCTGCTCGAGTCTCAGAGCTGTCGGAGTGTAGGCTCTCGCGCAGCGAACAATAGCCATCGGGTTCACAGTCTTCACATCTTATTTATCTTAAAACAATAAAAACAAGTAATTTTCCATATAATAAGTGAAACAAAGCCTTAAGTGGGGCGAGATAATATCTTTTGTTTCCAATGCAAGTCAGTTTGTTGTTGAAGAACTCTTTGACTTGGTGCCATTGTCTTGATCCTGTTGGACGCCTTCATCTCTCATGCTGCGACACATTTGCTTGAAGATTCTTGAAATAAAGGATTGGTGATAACTCGCCGCCCTGTCAATACACACTGTCATGTAAAAGTACACGTTTAACACTGTTTCTGTCTTTCACTGTTAAGACTCTTGACACCCCATGTGTTTTCCCCAGATGTATGAAATCACTATCTCCAAATTGGTGTATTATCCAATATACTGGAGATAATGAAGCTCAGAGGGGACCAGAGCAGTCCAGAGGACCCGGGGCTAGATGTGACATCCCTTGCCTGCGTGAGGACCTGACAGCAGGCTTAGGTCCATGGGTCTGTGTCCCCACCCGCCGTCCCATCTGCCACCAGAATCCAGATGTCTCGGCAAGGATGAATCATAATTACTTCAGCTTGTTACCATTTGATTCTGCGTTTGTGTTTTTCCCAGTGATATACCCTTTCTCTGTTTAGACAGCAGAGAAACAGGAGGAAAGGAAATAGAAGAGATTTTAATTTTTTTATCCTTATGCTTTTGGCTTATTGACCATTCAGTAAACCCCTCCTCCAAATAGCAACTGTCCAATCTCAGCTAGGAGCTGTAAAACGAGAAGTGGGATTTACAGATTTTGTTAGTGTCTTTAACTATTATTGTTGCCTCTAAACCTAAATACACAAGTTAAAGTGTAAGAGCTACAATATAAAACTGAATTTCATGTCGTTGTAAGGAACATACTGGTTACAAATATACTGGGTAAGTCCAACACACCCTGGTGACACTGGAATTCTTAGTATTAAGAACTTAGAATGTTTTTATAACTATTAAAGATAAATGATCGGAACTGAAGATAATTATCAGAGCAACTCTTCAGTTTTGAGAGTTTGCCTCAAAATTGAAATTTCCTCAGCAGGAAGTTGCCTTGATATTTTTTTGTGTATCCACTGTGTAATATGTGATAAATGTGTGGAAATGAATTCCCTGTAGTGTGACCCTCTCCAGTCACGGATGCTGTAGACATTAGACCTACATTAGCCTGTCTGTCCTGGTCTCTATTGGACTTTTACAAATTGACAGATCGCAGACAGCGAAGCACGAGAACAGAGGCAGATGGTGGGAGAGACAGTGAACACGTTTTATTATGAGAGTTATTCAGTGTTTCCTCTGACCAGGTTTGGCCCCTCGGTGGACCTGTTCAGGCCTCAGCGGTCACAGAGGAACAGGGTAGGAGAGAACTTTGCAGGATCTCAAATGAACCTCTCTGCGGATCTTATGTAATACGATCTCACATTATCTTGGAGCTCGCAGCTTGTCGAGTGCGTACCTTTTCATAGTTCGGCTGCACCGATTGCATGATTGTCTCTGTTACAGTTCCCCCCCCCCCAAATCCAAAACATCAAATGTGTATTATTCAATAAGTCCCCATTCATGCATTTACTCAGCATCTCTCTTTCATAACTACTGCAGGAGGTTTCTTCTCTGAATCTCACACAGCTGAGCAGATTAGTATATTGTTACATAAAACTCTGCTGTGTTTCAACCAACCAGAGCGCTTCTTGGAACTTCTGCCAGCTCGAAAAAGAGCAAAACTCCGAGCCCTTTCCAAACAATTCCACTTGGACAGAGAGCCGCGGTGCCGCATGGGGCTTTTAGATTAGATTAGATGAAACTTTAATCATCTCCGTTGAGAAATATGGTCGTTGCAGCAGCAATAAGTAATAGGATACATCAAAGAAAAATAGGATATAAATACGAACAGAGTAAATGGGGGTTATATAAACACATGCAACCAGCAGTAATTGACAATGACTACATCTGTGCAATTTAATTTATGGCAAATCTTCAACACCTAATGTGAAGCATTGAATTATGGGCCATATGTGCTCGATGCATGTTAGCGACTGAGGGAGGAGAGCATAAACTACCACTGTATGAATTTCGGCATGTTTTCATTTCTAGTTCATGTACAAGTAACAGCAAAAAGACACCGCGGGGTTTGATAATACGCAGTAAGTACAAGTGAGTCTCGCCATATGTTTGTGCACTGCAGCATGTGCGCGCGTGGTTGGCATGGCTGACAAACAGGCAGTGGGCTGGGAGGTGGAAGGAGTCCACCGCCTCAGATTATTGACACAACCCTGGCAGAACACGGCGCCAGGCGCTCCAAGAAATCTAACTGGCGGGGGCTCAGCGCTGCAATCTGATCCGCTCTGTCCAGCACACATCGCCAAACACACTGAAACAGGCTGCGAGCTCTATCTATTCTTGTACCTCTCCTTGCAACTTTTTTCTTCCTTTTTTCGCATAGCAATCGGCTTCAGGGGTTTCTTATCTCGTCTAAATCGCCTCGCTGTCAGTCTGTCTGTCTCTTATTGTCTGGCAGTCGCTCACTCACTCCTGCTCGTGTCCCATGACGGCTTGTTTAGAGATGTTTAGGCCACGAGCAGGACCTATGGTTTGAGGTCTGGGGCTTGAGGTTTGGACCACAGTCTCAGCGTGATGTTTAGTTTTATTTTCTGTTTTCTGTTTTTGTGTATCCAGCTGGGTTTGAACATGGATTTAGATGCAAAGCTTGATGCCGGAGCTGCTGTCGGTGTCACGGCTAAGCCAGAGGTGTAGAGATATGTTCTCAGTTAATGGCTGAATGGTCACAGGAACATTTTCTCCCTCACAAACCTGTCACTTTCCCCCCTGGGCTCACATGGAACTTGTAGAACACGTTGCTCTCACATGGAAGCCTATTCCTCTCTGTTGACAGATCGATTGCGGTGCAGATGCTTTGCATCCATGCGTAGGGTTTATTCTACTATTGATTGCACTTCCATGAACTAAACTGAAGGTTTGACCCCCGCCTGTTTGATGTTATCATTCAAGCATCTCATCAGTGAGTCAAAGGCTCCATGAATATGCATGTTAAAGCACTATTGTTGGTAACTGACAGTGATTAGTCAGTACATGCGGGGGGAAAAAACACATACATGGAAGTTTGGCACAGTTTACTGCAGTAGAAGAGTTATGCACAGTTACGCTTTGTGATGTTGGCTTAAGCAAGAATGACTAGACATTTAATTAGCTATAATCAATGTTTGTCTAATTACAATGTATGTTTAGCACATATTGATGAATTCACAGAGGATTATCACCTGAATCTGCAGCTTTTACTGTCATAGCAGCAAAACCAGCAGGTTCAGGGAGAAAAACTAAGCTCTAAGCAGAAACCCACTACACACAACCTGTGCAGCACCGAAGGGCAGATAGACACAGTTGGAGACTAGCTGGTAAATAGCAGCTCCAGGAGTTGGCTGGAGATGGTTTTGACATGTCAATGTTTTGTTCACAACTTTCTTTCTTTCCACTGCCTCCAGAAAACCACAACAAAACTAATTAGTAGTGATCATACCTCAGCCAAAGCCCAACGGTCCTCTGATAATCAATCAAGTTGCACCACATTGCACACACTCCTAGATTCCAATCCTATAAATATGCATGATGCCCAATTTCAATATCAATATATCACCATTATTAAAACGTTGAAAAATGTCCTGTTGTGCAATGTTAAAGAAAGTGAAAAGAGTTACTGGAACCGTCCCCTTGATCAAATCCTCTCTAAAAGTTAACGGGTTCTTCCTTGGCTCGTACCCCACTCTCCCGCCAAGTTTCAAGAAAATCAGTTCAGTAGTTTTTCTTGCGTAACCCTGCTCACAGACTACAATCCAATCAAAGTATAACTACAATCCAATAAAAACATAACTTTCTTAGCTGAGGTAAAAAAAACAGTTATTGCAGGTTTAATCAATGTATGATCTTATCGCAAACAGCAGTAATTGCAACTATATTAATGGAAATCATCTTATCTAGCCTGTGTGTTCTGAGCTGCACTTTGTCTTATTTAGTCTGTCTTTGAAAATAAGTGATTTGTGATAAGTAATCGTTTGTGTGTCTGAACCCTGCTGACATTAGGTGACTAAGGTGACTTCAGCACCATCATTGGGTTGACATTTTTGCAATGATATTTGGTACAGAGACCTGTGGCGCCCTGAGGATGAATGCCAATGATGTATAGTTCTGTGTAGATCTTAACTTCTTATCATTTGAGAGTGGGGTTACACCCTGGACAGGTCGCTAGTGTGTCACAGGGCTGACAGACAGAGATATACAACAATTGACACTGCAGCCGTTTTCAGACATGAAAATGCCAGAAAAATTGGGTCTGGGCATTTCTTTTCCCAGAACTTGAACAACGCAGGAGATGGTGAACATGGTGGACCTGCGGTAACATGAGCGTGTTAGCACTGTCAGATGTTTGCTGAGAGTTTTTCTTTTTCCCACAAAACATTGTGATCTCAGCTCAGTTTCCCTAAGGAGGTATTACACCTTCGAGAGAAGATCGGTTTTGTCTGCCAGAGGTTGAATTAATGGCTCCAGTTACCACTGATATAGTGGCCCCATCAACCATCACAGATGTTGTGTCAATATTGGTTTATATTAGTGTTTGTTGGTTTGTGATGTTCAGTTTATTTTTTTTGTTGAATGGTAGAACCATAATAATCTGACATTTTCACTATTGCTTTTGAAATCCAACAGTTAAAAAGGCAGTAAATCTTGATTTCTCGGCATGATTTCCCTAAGAGATTGGCGCAAAACCACGTTCAGCAAATGTCAAAGGGAAAGCGGCAACATCATACACCATTCGATCACATGCAGTTTCCTCAATCTTGATTGATATCTCAAGATACATGCCATGTTTTAAGGATATAACTTTCACTTGGATCAATGATTTTATAAATGCTAATGCCTCTTAACAGATCAGAGCATTCACAGTTCCAGCTCCGAGAACTGACATGACTGTCAGTGAGCTGGCAGCACACTTCGGATTCACTCGTCGGATCAGATTTTAACCATTTGATTGATGAAAGGTCAACTTCTTCAGCCTGTAGCTTAACACAAATGAACTGAAAAATCTGAAATGAACCGATTTGACATAAGGGACAATAGTCATAGAGCAATCCACTATTCTTCGCTGCTGCTTGTATAATCGATGTTATAGTGTCCGACCTGAGTAAGGGTTAAGAACATAAGCACTGCCATGTGTTTTGCTAGGCAGAGAGGGTCTGTTTTGCCAGGCCAATCATCTACTGCTGGCTGTTTAAATCATGGAGCTGGGACATTCTCCTGCCAGCCTCTGCTGCCAGTGGACCAGTAGACTTGGCCGAGTACAACTCTCTCCCTCCATGGCACTTAGTGCGACGATACTCAGCCAGTAGAGTTTCATCTTATGCAGAAATGAGCTGGAAACGAACTGCAGAGGGCTGCAGGCCGGGTTATAATCTTCAACAGTATGCCCAATAGTCTTGGCTTATCCTGAGCCGCTCTCAAATACCCTCTAATTCTGCTAATGCAAGGCCTTGGCTCTGTGATCTGTGCAGGCAAACTTCAGGCCAGTTTGTTAGTTTTTATTATCGTTATTAAATCTTGATTTATTCTTTATCAACAGCACTGAATCAATTGTGATCCCGATAAGCTACTGTACAAATGGAAACTATGATACATGAACAAGTCAATCACAGGCCCAAACCCCGCCAGGTTTGGAGGTTTGATTCCCACATGGACAATCTTTGCTAAAAATAAATGGTCTCAAAGGGTTGAAAGGATCTTAAATAAAACGTTCTGCAAATTATGTGTCATACCACAATTATAACTCCCAAACGGATTAATGGTTCTGTGGGGTGTTTAAGTGGAATGTACTGTATTTTCAGAACCAATCCTTTATAACACTGACTGGATGTTACACTCCTCAATAATATTTTTTAAACAGAGTAAATGTGAACATTTGGAAACTACATCTTTGATCATAAAACAATTGGAAACATTAGCACAGGAATATACTGAAAAATGTCAGTGGGATGGGAAATTGCTTAAGTATACATATAACGTAACCATCAGCAAAACATCAAACACAATTTTGTGTGTACGTGTTCGCCTGTTGGCGAACAAATCGAGCAAATCACTTGAGTTTTGACAGTGATCACAGCGGACAACAAAGGAGAAGAACAAAGTGGTTTTTTTTACCTACTAGGAAGTCGTGTGGTTTTGGAGCAGCAGCCCACTGGCTCCTTATTTCCCGGTTTACAGTAGAAGCTAAGTGTATAATGAGAGCCCCGTAAACCTTTGGTGCTGCGGTCAGAGAACGCTCCATCGCTGTAACATAATTAGGACCAATACCACTGTAGCAGCACATGTAGCACTTTTCACACCACTGGACCAAAGCGATCTCTGCTGCGCCTTGTTATTTGAGAAGGTCAAGTTCAGGAACTCTGAATCTATCATTGATCTCATTATAGACAATCATTTAGCCCATTAAATGTCCAGCAGAAGTCGGATCCCACAAAAAAACAAAAAACAAACACATACGTTGTGACCTGTGGTTAAAAAAGAATACTTGTACAGTTGGATGTGGCATTTTCAGCACATCTGTATTTAGTTTGTGAGAGAATACATTTCTACAACACTTAAAGATACAATGCTTAACAATTCCTCATTTAAATGTCTAAAAACAACTCGACCTATGTTACAAATGTTGTTGACTTGTCTACTTACATAATCCAAGATGTTTTCAAGGTAATTGAACAACTCCCATGATACCACGCTGCTTCATGAGGTCATCAAACAATCATGGTTTTGATTGACAGACTCCAGGCAGCCGGAGTTACATATTGTACATTTAAACTAAATATAAATAACTAAATGTTTGCTCTGAAACATGTGCTATAGCAACAGTTTCTGTAATTTTTAAAGTTATTTATTATGAAGTCTCTGGTTTACAGTTTTTTATTCTGCTTTTACTTCTTAACTACATTCCCCTCAGAGGGACCAAACCCAGGAGTGCAGATTTGTGAGGTCACGCCAGAAAGTGGCACATCTAAATTGATTCGAGATGGGGCTAGAGGCTTTGTAACATAGTGTCTACTTGCAGAGCCAGTTGCTTAACTAGTTAAGCTGCTGAGTTAATGGTAAATGGTAAGTGGTCTGTATTTATATAGCGCTATATAGCGATATGGCTAACATGCAAGCAAGCTGGGAGCATACTGCCAACAACTTTCCAAACTTCTTTGTAATCTCCCTGTACTTTGCTGTTTATTCCCCCATTAACTAGTCACAGCTATGACACCATGATAGTTTCCTTTGTATTGAACTCTCCGGTTCGACTTTCCCTTGAAGGTCAGAACTGTCTGTAGGTCAGTGACTTTAAGTTGTGCTACACAATTTTGGCGTTTGAAATCCTGGTGCTCCAATGATCATCCATCTCCTGCACCACTGGAGAGGAGCTTTCCAAACCTCGCCAAGGATTGGATAACCTGCCTTACCCAGAGCCAAAGGATTTGATTATGTATTTAATTCTCACATAACCGAGTTTACAAAGAAAGCAGCACAGAGAGAAAATTGTTTTGAGGTTGGGGTTGCAGGCCAAAGTTAAAGTAAAAGTATTTTATTGTGAAGGTGGTGAAAAGCTCTTGGTTTTTGCAAAGGTAGCCAGATGGATGGATTAGAGGAAATGTCGGAGATGTTCTGACAGGTCAAGCCAAATGACTACTAAGTGATATTGTAGGAGAAGTGTGTTTGTACGTGGGGCAATAGACTTTGCTTTAAGTGTATATGTTTGTCCATGTGTGTCGCTTTGGATTTTTCCTGGCAGCTACTGCAAATGCCGCAAATCCCCCCACTAAGTGACTGATCAAACCCATTAACTGCGACAGTGACTGATAATTGCGCAAACCCCCCCCACACACAGATTCGCTCTCTTAGAGTCTCTTTTTCTCACACACACTCTCTCCTCTGCGACTTCACTTTGGCATATCATCCTCTGGCTGAGGTTAGGGTTTCCCGGGTTTAAGTTGGAATGTTATCTAACTTGTGTGGCAGCAGATGGTCTATTTAACTCTGTTTTACCCCTGGGAAGACGAAAAAAAAAAAACTGATGCTCGTTGGGTGGAGTGAGATCCAAACATGAAGCGTGTTGCAACCCCATTTAGAGTTTGTTTATGGTTTGTTGTGATTGGGGCTTGGCTCGGGGGCGGGAGGTGTTGGAGGTTCTTGAGGCCCTTTAACACAGCGCATGTATACGCCCCCCCCCCCCCCAACCAACACACACAAATATTCACCCTCTCCTGAGGCTGCTGGAGGTTGGCCTGTGGAGAGGAGGTGGTGGTTGTGGTCTTTCCTCAGACACTGCTGGGGGTGGTGGAGACGCCTGCCCACTTAACCACCAGCCACGTGAGCCGTCAGCCAAAAACTGCATAATGTGTCCAGCTGGACTTTGTGTTTGTGTGGGTGTGTGTGTGTGTGTGCATACACTCAATTGCTTGTGTACACATGTTATTTTATTGTATTCGCTTATAAGGACTACATGGAACTTTCAAATAAACGATGTTATAACTACTGCTGTAACTATGGTGAACAGATGAAAAGCAGAGGCGATGTACTGTCTGCAAGGCAACACTGAAGAGCAGTGTATTCAGGTACTGTACTTAAGTACACATTTCAATTACCTGTACATTACTTGAGTATTTCCATAATATGCTCCCATATATTTTTACTCCCCCTACATTTCAGACAGACTGCAATTCCAACAATACAGTTTTACATTAATGAGCTTTATTATACACATGAATGTTTACCCTTCCTCTGTTGTTAGCTGCTCTCATATTATTTTAAACTGTGAAAATGGATGTCTTTAGCAAATTCATGTTAGTTATGAAGCTTTCCCCCCCAAAAAGTTGGCTAGATGCGATGCACAGTAAAAAGCACAGAGATCCAAATATTCTGAAGGTCAGTGATTGTCTCATTTCAACAAAGTCAGTTTAATCTGAGTTAGAATCTGAGTTAGCACAGAACACGGTTTACAATGCTGGCAGGAATTTAAAATACAACTTTACTTTTCTTTTCATCGGAAAGCTCAAAGATTTGTCATGAAATTTGCAGGTTGGATTGTTTTTGATTGCGTTTAGTTTTTCCTAAATGTCCATAATTTGACATAGTGAATAGGGAGCATTTTGTTGGCCACCTGCTTGACCACATGGGGCAGGAAATCCCATCTTCACTTACCAGATTGGCTCTGCACAGGCCTGCATTTATGGGATGTTTTTGCCCACTTTGTCATTCAGTGTGGTTTCTTGTGTTTGCAATAATCGCTTCTTTCACATCTTCCTCTATTTTCAATTTTGTATTCGTCTTTTTTTTTTTCTTATGTAAAGCCTTTGGGAAAGCACTCTCTAAAATCTGGTTTGTATTACAAACCATCATGTCATTTTGATCACTTTATTACATCCAGCTGATCCCCTGCAGAATCACTGCAGTCCGTGTACAGTAAATAGATGAAGACATTGTTGAAAACTCTTGACCGTGTTTTACCTCTTGTTGTTTATTCTCCCTGGTCTTCCTAAAAGGCTGCGAGGATGAAAAACCTCACTGGGGATTCCAGAGATCAAGTATCCCCCGGTTCCTCTCTGTACTTTCTCTAGTCCTGCATTAGCTGCTTTGCTTTGCTTTCTTAACATCTGGTGGATATTTTAGGATAATTTCCAGTAATGATTATAACTATTTTGAATATTGAAACATACAGATAAACAGCAGCGGTGTGTATACGTACCTGCTCCATCGTCTATAATCTGATATAAAGTGAAAATCTGATGCTAATGTAGCTGATGCAGAAATTGTATGTTACTGTCCAGTGTGGGAGGGATTCCGAAAGAACTGATAGAATTCACACAGCGAGTGTACACAACGTCACCAATGGGACAGACCATTTTAAATTGTGCAAATCAGACAAAGATTTGTAAATAATCTATAAATTCTAGTGGTGCACCGATGTATCGGCCGTATATCGGTAGCGGCCGATATTCGCCTCGTTTACTGCCATCGGCGTATCGGTAATAAACTTGACTTTCACCGATAACATTGGCCGATGTTCATTGGTATGTTTTCTGCAGCCTGCCAATCTGGCATCCAGATTATGGTACACTGACGCCGGGTTTACACCGGGCGCTGAAGCGCCGCACAGCGAACCTTTGTGCGGTTCACATGGGCTGCGATAAATGATCAAATATGCATCCCATACTTTGTATTCCCCTTCTGTTGTCCTGGAGTTTTAATTTTCCCAATTTCCCCAATCACATAATTAAATGTCCCCCTCTGCCCATCCACTACAGCCACACAAGCAGTCATATAGATAAAAAGAGAGAGGGGGGGGGCTAAAGGCTTGCTTGGAGAATACGTCATTTACCCCCGACACCCGACATTGAACGGGTTACATACAACAACAAGCGGAGAATCGGGGGCTGACCGGCGCGGAGAAATGCGGGTCCGGTGTGAACCATCCATGGCATCTAAAGTTACACTTGTCACTTTTTCTGTTTTTCATATTATTCAAGTAATAAACAAATATCGGTATCGGTATCGGCTATCGGCTAGATTGTTGTTTTAAATATCGGTATCGGCCAAGAATTTCCATATCGGTGCATCCCTAATAAGTTCGTATTCGACAATGATGAAACAGCATTGGGTTTTTGTGCAGGGTTTTTAGAGTTTGTTTGTAGAAGGACTCTAGAGGTCCTGTTATCCCCGGTACCTCAAACCCAGAAACATGACTGTTTTGGTCTTGTTGGTTTCAGCCCCATTAAGCAGCTGTCCATAGTAAAAAAGCTCAGAAAAACCGGTGGTGCTAGACACCAAAGAGCTTACAGACACAATTGACTGGGAAACACGGCTCAAGGAGGAAAAACAATACACCAGAATTGGTTTTGATGTTTGCTCTCAATGCTAAACAAACCAAAAACACAAGAACACATCGTGGTCATTATGTCTAACTGACAGTCTCACAAGCGTAGTAAAGCCAGACTCAGCTGCTTAGGAGCTCCAACATGACTGGGCACTCAATCGAAAAACAGCTCGCTCAGTTTGTTTGACCATCTTTCAAGTTTAACTTAGTGTTTGTGCTCACATTTGACAAAATGTGCAAAGCCTCTAACAGCACAGTGCCTGCAGAATAATGAGAACCAGAGGCCAGTGCTCTGAACAGAGATTTCCACTGTACACCACGTCGAAGAGCAAATTTGAGATGTGACCTGCAGCATACAGACGCCACAGTAACAACATTTGCCAATGACTCATCTGTTCTTATTGTATTTGCTGAGTCATAAAATAAATCTCATGTTGCTCTTACATTTGTCGCCATGTCCCCAATGCGGCACATTTTGTGAGAAAGGCTGAAGTAGAAATGACTTGAGTAACGTTATCTCTTGTCTAAGAGTTACTTGACCATGAAACAGGAAGCAAGTTGCAGGCCAAATGTGTCCCCAAAAAGTTGTTTCTCCTGGAGTTAATGAATTCATGTATTTATTTTGATCCTTCTATATTAAAAAGCTTTAAGTATTGGTTTGGTAACTAGCTGCTATAGAAACACAAGGATTTTAATTTGACAACAAAGGCATTATTTAACTGCATATACAAACAGCAGTCTGCAGCACCAGTGTAAGGTAGATGGAGGAAAGCAGAATAAAGGAGGACTCACACACCAGCTGCCACTGTAACACAGCAGCGCCCTTGCAGCACAATGTGTCCGATAAAGATCTCAGTTCCTGCTGCTTCTTACAGGACAGCTTCTAGACCTTTCAGTCTTGGATTCTGCTTCCAAACGCTGACATTTACAGACATAGGGGCTTTGGATCATCCACACTCACACAGGGGCATGGAAACACAATCCCTGCTGTCCAAATCCTCCACCCCAGAAACCTCCCTCTATCCTCCCTCTCCCCCATATTATAACCAGACCCAACTTCTATAAAGCTCCCTGGCTCAGCTGCAGTACTGGCAGGCAGCTTGTATCTGCATGGCTCTGCTCTATTCTGCTGTGCTTGGCTTTGGATGTGAATCTGGGCCCAAGGTGACCCACATGTGCTTCTCCTCTGTGCCCATATGGTGGTAGCCATTGCAGACGTGCCCTCCTGTTTAGTTGAAGCCATTGATTGTATATAGGTTAGACCTATATACAGTATATGGCCGCTGCTGTCATGAGAACCAATACTTCGGTACCAAGTCGATGCCAAAATTCTAAAAACGTCACTCTGGAGTTTATGAGACACGTATTTAAACAGGAGAACAGGGACAAGCACACACACACGTGCTCCTGCAGACGAAAGAAAGGTTGTTCCTGCAGCGTCTTGATCACAACCTGGTGATGGGCTGCAGTAAAGGTCGTAAATCCTCAGTGTTGGTGGATGGGACATGGTCTCTACTAAAAAGTCAAAGTACATGCACGTTATTTTTCTCCCAGATGGTTTCTGTCATTTTAGGTAGTTCTTGTCAAGCTGTTGGCTGTGTCCTCATTTTCTGGTAAGTTTGGTTTTATATATTCATTTGATGCTTTAAAAATGGGGTGAAACACCATTATTGAAAGCTGGGACTGACTCCCGTTTGGTCCAGCATGTGTATCAATGGGACCTTGATGCCATGGCTCCATCCCCTGATGGCACCATTCGTAACCAGGATATTTTGGCTTCAATTCTGGATAGTGAAAGGAAGTGGAGACACGTCCTCCATCTTTATGTACAGTCAATGGTTCAAATAAGTGCAAAAAATAAGATGAGAGAATAACGGGTCAATTGGATAGAAAGAAGGGAGCGATCCTGTTTGGGTCAAGTGGTTGGAAACAGAGCAGCGTTGAGGCGCTGACAGGCCTCTGTGTGCACGTCTGTCTTCTCCCATAGCCCTCCTCTCTTTCATGTGTCATTCTTCAGTCTACTGCCACCTCAACCTGAGAAGCCAATCACACTCGGGGAAAAAAACAGGATGGGCCACTGCTGATGACGTCACGCCATCGGCTGTGAGGTGGTGGTGGAGTGATGGCCTGTGAATGCATACATGTATGTGTGTTCATAGGTGCAGTGAAAGCTGGGCCAGGCAAAGAGCTACTGTGAACCGACTTCTGCGTCATTATCCCCAATTTACCACTAAACATCCACACAAGTGTGTGTGAAGTTACTTATGGGGTGATAGTAAGATGTCAATTGGTTTTCACCCACACCACACTGAGCTGCACACATTCAATGGAACATTCAAAGCCACTAATGGCTTCTGATGGTGAATGACATCAGAGCTGTCATGTTCCTTGTTATTTTTCACTTTTTCTCTTCATTTCAGTGTCTAACTCACTGTCACTCTCTAACTCTCTTTGAGGTGTAGTGAATGGTTCTATATGTGAACTCTCTTGGCCTGTGCACTGATGGATTTAGTAGGACGGAGAGGGTGTGACGAATGCAGTGACTTTTTTTTACCTGACTTTCCTCTCTGGGTGGAAGAAGCTTGAAAACTGTGTTTCAGAAGGAGAAAAGACAACAGACAGAGGAGAAGGGAAAGCATGACACTTCCCACCACAGGCCTTCGTGCCAAATTTGCTTCTCATATCTCTTTCTTTTGGAACTTTCCTCAAAAACGGCAACTGATGCCAACCTGAAACCACAGAGGCCTGACGGCATTATTAGAAGAGGATGATGCGTACAGTTACAATCACTAAAGATGTCACATCTGTTTCGGTTTCAGATGCATCACGGTCATGGTACTTTGTTGAGGTTACGACTTGAATGAGGCGTTTCCCCTAAGTTCCAGTGGTGTCACTAATTTGCCCCAATTTACTCTTTTAATTGTTGTTTTGTTGTTGCCCATGCAAAGGCTTCCAAATGAATGACTTCAGATTGTCTTGTCATGGAAATGTTGATATATGCTGATGTGCAAGTAGAATGTTACTTCATTGGGCCTGATTTAAACATGTCGATAGAGTTTAGATAGAAATGAGAAAAAATACTTTCAACAATGACTTGAAAATGTTGGTCATATACAATGTATCAGTAATACAGTCTTGTCCTGTCTTGTTTCTATAAAGCTTAACTGCAACAAGAAATATATTTTGTAGGAAACATAATTTGAATAGATTACGTTTTCGATTACCTGATGAGTATATGTAGTGCACATACGTATCTGGCATGTTTTCCACCAAAATATCCAATCTTAGGGTTAGGGTTAGAAGAATATCTATTTACTAGAGCATGATCAAACTTATGTATAGTTATATTGAGGCTCTAACATTACATAACCCATTAAGACCGAAAGCACCGAATATATACGCACTGTAAAACCTACCCATCGTTCGCTAACACAAGGATTTACTTATAAAGCTTTGCCTTTTCCATCAGTAGACTCAAACAGCTTCTCCTCTGCTGATTACCTTAACCAATTTCTCATCTTTTTTCATCTTTGACTATTCAGTTGAAATCACCTGGTGTATAACAGCACATACTGAATGCCGGGAAGCACAGCCTACATCGGAGTCTCCACCGAAACAAACAGAATGAGGGGAAGACCGAGAGAGTGGATGACTCAGGCTCTCCTCCACACTCATCCATCCTTCTATCCCTCCATCTGGTTTGCATTTATGTGGATGTCTCTCATCCTGCAGCTCCTGCCCCAACAAACCTCAGTTCCTTAGGGCCCCTCCCCACAGGCTGCAGTTGCCAGCTCAGGACTGGGACAGCTGAGGTTCCCTGGACATGATGTAGAAATATGTTGGTTCTTTGCTAGGCCAGGAGCTGAGCCTCACTGAGATACACTGGAGTGTTGGCGTAAATCTGGAAGGAACAGGACATGTTGTTCTGTGTGGCAGCAGTGGTCTGATTACTAGGGGTGATAAAGAGAGCTAAATTAGACAGGCCTGGCTTTGGGACGAAAGACACAAGGCTTTGGTTTCTATGCGGCCAGGGTTGGGATAGTGGCTGATGGTTCATGGCTGGAGATGGGATTAGAGCAGGGGAAAATGTACCACCCTCTATCTTGGGCTCAGATCCCTTTATTATGGGGGGAAAATCTGGCTTGATGACTGATGCATCACATTGTCTTTGGACGGTGGCGGGCTTGGCCCGGGGAGCACGGTGACAGTTCTGAAGGAGCACACTCTGGGGAATGACGCAGGAGCCCATCGATCATCCCGGCTTCCAAGCGGCGCAGATAGGCCTCTGTGTGGAGGACAGAAGCCCAGACTAAGTTGAGAAACTCTGAAGCCTCTTCGCTTGACGCCAGAAAGAAAGCGTCACTGAGTGAGATGGAGTGTGTCCGAAATGACGGATGGTGGCAGTCTGTGAGAAATCTGTGGTCCTGTGCAAGTTACTTGGGTTGAGCAAAGCGGTGGGCTGGAATTGTATTACTGTTACATCTTAAGCACTTGCAGTTTGACACCTACTTGCTTTTCGTCTAATATGGAACCTCCTCCTCTAAAGATGCATTCAGGCAGAAAGTGGAGCAGATTTTTATGAGACCCCGACCATCGGATTGTCGCCCCAAACAGCCAATTTACAATGCCATGCTAACTGTTAGCTAGTAGCCGACTCCAGGAACGGTTGGTGCAACATATCAACAAATCAAGTGGGAGTGTGTTGGTGTGTTTGTTTCCTCCTCAACTTCCTCCACCATCCAAGGCAAATTCTTTTCCAACCTTATCTTCACATCAACTTTGTCTGCAATCGCGCTCTCTCTAAATTTCCGAAAAACAGTCTTACAGCGATGGTTTGTAATCCTGTAAAAGCTAGCAAGAACAGGCGACACTTTAGAATGCAACCTATACAGTACCTCCTCCCATCGGCTCTCTTGTCAAAGCTGCGTTCGCAAAAAACATGAATGCACACTGCCTGCAAACTGCCTAAAGCCAGATGTTCTGTGACTCACATGCTAACTTCTGGCTTCTCGTCTTTGCTTGAGCATTGTACGTCTCCCTGGCTGAAGACTCTGATCATGAGTAGTGAAAGCACGAGCAGGGTGCATGCAGGCAGGCAGGTTGGTCAGTGACAGACAGGTACGCCGACCCATCATTCCATTCGGACCAAATGAAGAGATTGGTCATTTTTATTACACTTACACAGACGACCACAGACGTCGGCCTTGTGTCTTTTCCTTCAGACTTCTTTATTCATTGATGGCAACGGGACGTAAGGAGGATTTCAACCAATAAGATAAAAAGTGTTTCAGAAAGAAGTCAGCAAAACCTGCACATCTTATGTCGATTGAGGATAAATGTACATAAATTGTTGAAAGGAATCTTATCAAATAATTTTTCACCTTCAGTTTAAGTAATTCACTTGATTGTCATGTGTGCAACAGCCATTAGAGTGCAAACAGAAACAAGTAGCAAATGCAGCATGACTCTCAGTGGTGCAGTTTTTACATGATATAAGCCATCCATCCATCCATCCATCCATCCATCCATCCATCCATCCATCCATCCATCCATCCATCCATCAGGGTTGCAGGAGGGCCCGCTGCATTTGGCGAGAGAGAAAATATAAACCAGTACAAGCCAACAGACCTTGGTTACTAATTGAACAGCAACATCACCCTTGTATCTTATTTGTATCCACAAATACATGATAAGAGCTGAATGGGCTAAACTAACACATACATATAATCTTGTCAGGGTGGTTGTTACATACCTGAAACACTGACCTTTCCTGTGTGTTGAAAACCTGCACACATACTGTACTGGCAATAACCCAAACCCTTTCAAACTGCATAAAGAACGTGTCGTGGAACTTATATTATATCACTCTGAAGCCAAATGATGGCATTTCTGAGTAGTCCAACTTCTTGTGAGTTAAGGAGATGTGGCTGGAAACATATTAAATAATAAAATAATAAGAACATCATGCAAAAGCAACCAGGGTTCAAAGGGTCAATCAAGAGTGTGAGTCATTAACACTGGTAAAGTTTTAATCTGCACAGTTGCGGCTCATGGTAATATTTTGACATTTAAGGAAAGATAAAAAATGAAGCAACCACCATTACGTGCGATTCTGTGGTGAGCAGGCATGCACCGGCACCGCTCGCTCGACCCAGCTTTGAAAAACATGATTACCCTTTAAGAAGTGAGCTGGAGTTAAACGAGCAAACGTTACCAGAAGTTATGTAACATGTCTGCCTTTCTCATTCCCATGCAGTGTCATTTACTGTAATGTGTTGGCAATATCGGAGCGTTTCATTCCCACAGAACCTCACCATTCAGAGCCTCTGTGAACTGCATTCATCCGAGCGTGGCCTCACTAACACGACTCGTAACGAGATTTGGCTTCTGTTATATCATATTAAGCGGCCACTCATTTAGTCTGCGTGTTTAACATGTTTAGTGTGGTAGCAGGGAGGTGTCAGGTTGTGAGGAACGCCTCAATCTGAGCCTGTTTGGAGTGTTTTACTCCACCTCTGGAGCTTTCACTCGATTAGTGTGTTTCATTTGGCCAAGCCAGAGCGACCTGAACCATCGTCCGCAGGAAATAACTGCACCAAGTGGTGACTGCAAATGTGGGTTTTACAAACTGCAAACTGTGGCACTTTTTCATTACAATTGTAATCTGAGCCAACAACAGGAAACGAACCCCAAATAGCTACATTTCCCTGGTATGAGGAGGTGGATGTTGACAAATGACAGACAGCGGTTACTCAAGCTTAACAAATCAAAACATAATGAATGAGTGAAAGCAGTCTGGATTCTTGCTTTGTGTTTTCTTCACTGGTACCAGGACAGAAGTGTGACTGGCGAAGCCGCTTTTTTCGTGAGTCCATTTGACTTTGAAGCAAACTGACAGCGGCGTCCCACCCTGAGAACAGAGTGGGAGGAGGCGGTCGCGGCCTCGGGGCCATTCGTTTTTTTCATGTGCTCGGAGATATCACCACTGACAAAAGTTTTATTCCCTCTGACGGCGGGTCAAGGCACTTCCTATGTGGTGCACCACAGTTTAGGATTTCATTCAAATCCGGCTTTTATTGCAGGGCGGGCGGGCGGGCGGGGGGGGGGGGGGGGGGGGGTGGTGGGTGGGGGCGGGGTGGGGGGGGGGGGGGGGGGGGGGGGGGGGGGGGGGGGTCATTGTTGCTGATGATCTGGGCTTTGGCGTGGTGTGGAGACAGAGTGTGTGGATGCATTGTGTGTTTGGGTTCTGGGAGGGGTTGGCAAGGTTGCTGCATCTGCAGGAGAGGGGGAGCTAATCTAGGTTTGATGACATCTTCATTGTAAGTTTGACTAGGAACCCCTCCCCCCCCCCCACACACACACACACACACACTCATACACACGGATGGAGTGATTTTTCTCACATGCCACCCATGTAGGAGAGAAGCATGAACATGTCTTCTGTCTCCCGCCCAAGCTGAGAATTGAGAAATCCGACATTAAAAAAAACACAACAACATTGTTTGACATAGATGTGTCCAATCAGGTTGCGCCCTCCTGACATCATATCCCCTCGTTGTCGCTCTTTCAATTTGGGAGTCTGGGTTACCTCAGCAACTCGCACACAGGACTGAGTCACTGGTTTGTTTGGGCCCCCTGAAGTTTGACAGGCCTCCGCGTTTGCTGCTTAACAAACGTTTTGATTAGCATGCGGGACGCGGGGAGGTGATCTATCGTTGAGCCGCCACATCGGTGAACGGCTCAAACTAACAGATGCCTCGCTTTTGAAGTTTTATACAGCCGGGTGTGACAGCACTCCTGAGTATAAGCACTCACCGAGAGCCGCCACAACACACACACACACACACACACAAACATACTGTACACTCTCCTCAGATGAGCCAAAGTTTGCTCTTCCCATGGTGCTTTGTGTTCGGGCGATATCCCAGCCGCGCCGCTTCCCTCTGAACTCCCACAACTTCATCAAAGAAGAGTGAGCGGAGCAAGGAGGGGCAGGAGGGGAAAGAAAACCCAGAACAAAAAAAAGGAAATGAAGAAGAGGAGGGAGAGAAAGAGCTGTTTTCCTAATCACATCCCCATGGGGTTTCAGCTGCGGAGGTGAGGGCGAAGTAAACAACTTTGCTTATCGTGTTATTGTGTTGTGTTGTTCTTTCATTTCGTGGCCTCTTTTGTTTCAAGCTTTTCATTTTCCCTTTGCTGAGGAATAGAGGGGGTGATTAAAGCAGATCCCCTCTCTATTACACCCCACTCTCGCCCCTCTCTCCTCTTGTTTTGGGAAGATTCCTCCCGGTAATTAATTCACAGCATAATTAATTAGAGTGAAGGCGGGGGCAAAGATATTTAGAGAGAGAGGGGGTACAATAAAGAACAGTGATGATGAGAGAGGTAGGGGGAAAAAGAAAAGGGGGGGGGAAGACGAGCGAGAACATTTTGCACTGTTCCCCCTTTTCCCTCTGGAGGCTGTGCACTGACCCCTCCTCCCCGTCCTCCTCCTTGTGACCTGTGTCCAACAGGGCTGACAGACATTACGAGTCCAAATTAGGTTTGCCTTAAACCTGGTGGCACTCGGCTGAGCCCGGCTGCAGAACGAGACGGGGCCCGATGAGGACAGAGATAAGGGATTTAGATATTTTGATAGATGGATCGAGTCGCTGACTAATGGAAGAAGCATGGACACGGGGACGACGTCTGAAAGACGAGAAGAGGGAATGATTGAATGTATGGAGGACTTGTTGGAGGGAGAGCGTGGAGGATGAGGAGGATTAGGGAAGAGTTTGTTCCTTCGGCTTTGCGTAAATTTAATTGGTCTCCTCGGTTGCTGCGTAATCCTGACAGGTCTCCAAGAGCAAAGTGAAAAAGGAGTGTGACATCCAAGTGTTGCACTGCGACCAACATATAGACCGAAGTATTCCTATTCCCAATTCTTTGAGAACTGTTCCTCTCTAAACTCAATCAAGCACTTTTCCATTTTGATCCCACTCGGCGTGCCAGAGTATTTGAGTGTGGATGACTTGATTGAGGCCGTGACGAATCCCTAGAGCTGGCATTGCGGAGCTCTTAGCTAATTGGCTAAGTGTATTACGGAATTGCAATGTGGTTATTCATTCTCAGGTACAGTCTCCGTCACATTTTCGCAAACTGTCCAGGGCCTCTTTTCCTCCATTCATCCCTTATGCCTCTTCACCACTATCTCACCTCTGTTTCCTACCACTCTCCTCTATGGCTCCGGACTCCAAGTCCCTGATTTTACTCCCCCCCCCCCCCCTTCTCACTTATGTGATCTGATTCACCCAATTTCTTCCATTGCGCTCATTATTGAACTACACTGACCATATGAGTAAGCTCTCAGAAGACGGGGACAAATAGGGATGAAATGAATGCAGAGTACGCACAGACTGGTTCCGTCCATTTTTGTATGTATCTAACGTTGAGCCTTTAAGGTATAACAGTGCATCATATCTATAAGCTCTTCATTAGTTTTGCATGTAAAATAAATAGTGGAGGGGTTAATAGGGGTTGCCCTTACCTCCTAACTCTGTGAAAGGTTTAAATACTTATGTAAATGTCCCTAAAGTTTAAACTTTGCTAAAGTGCTTGACTAAATGTCCTTAGTTACTGTACGTTCCTCCACTGCCCTGCATCACAAATGCAGGACGGAGGCGTCTCTACATTGGGTACCGACCTCTGGGAAACTTCCACTACCTGCTCCTTTTGATATCCTCCAGATGTGCCCCAGTCTCTCACTCTTAAGACACATAGCCCGCCTGGCCTTTGTCAGCAGTTTTCAGATTCATTTTGCCATCCAGGGTGTGAGGGGAGGGAGAGGTGCATCACGGTCTGCACTGATAAATCACCTCTCACAGCTGCCTCTCACTTAGTACTCCTTTAATACTCTTTGCCTGATATGATCCTCTTCCACATTTTTCCTTGTTTGCTTTAAGTGTGGTAACAATCAACAGGGGACAAACTAATAGAATAATGATGAACAAGCAGTAGAAGCCGAAACCTATTAAAATCTTTTTTTTTAAATCCACCTCCAGTCCACTCCTTTCCCTTCACTTCTCCCCTTGTGTTTTTCTTTTCTTTTTTTTCAGTAACTTCAGCTTAATGGAACTACAGCATGTTCACCATCCACTGTCTGGTAACGGAGCGATCTGCCTCGTTGGTTTATATTAGATTCGAGAAAGGTTCGCTGGAGCGATTGCACCGTGACCAATGGGTATGGGCCTGTCTCTGTGCACTGACGTCTCCTTCGTCTTCGGGGAGGAAACATTTGGAAATGATTTTGAGGATGCTGCCTTTTTCTGTCCCACCTTCTGTGTTCGATTGTCTACATGACAAGTAGTTGATCTGTGTCTTAGGTTTCCAATACTCTTGTTTCCCATCTCCCTACCTCTACACAGTGTTCACATCATAGCCGTGTAAACTTGCCGCTAATCAGTATATGTGTTTGCATGGGCCTGTGTGTGTGTGTGCTAAGATAGCGCGGGTGCACAGCGATAAGACTAAGTGAATGATTCCCTGCAGTAAACAGAGGGGGGAGCAGGAGACGGAGCAGAGGGCAGGCCAGCTGCCATGGGAATCTGGATAATCCATTCTGCTCACTTTATTAACATCATTATGGAGGAAACAGACGGGGCGGGACGGAGAGGGGGACAGGGAGAGGGGTGCAGTGGAGGAATGAAAGGTAGGAGGACTGGCAGGACAGCTGAGGGAATTGTGGGCCGAGAGAAATCTGAAATAGATTTCAGTCAGCAAATGAAAGCAAACACATGTAGGCTAATAAAAGCCTGCGATGTCATCTTGATCCTCCTCTAAAGACAACGTAACACACAATGAACATTGCCAGTCATGCCTGTCAGGGGGTTTATTCATTCTCTTGCATAACGTGTGCAGGGATAAGCTCTATACTCCTGCAGCCCACCAGAGAGGCAGTGAGCAGGTATAGAAAATTGATCATGGATGGTGAATTCTTGGTGTAGTTAATGTCAAGTGTAGTTTAATATATGATGTTTTCTTGAGCTTCTACACTGCAATTCTCTGACTCATAATTCTTATTTCGCTACTTCATCATGCTCTACTCAAGTTATGTATATGTCTGTTAGTACATAGTGTATACAAAGATGGACAACATGAATGCTCCTAAGAGTGAAGCCAAATCCTTTTTAGATCGCTCCCTGGTGGTTGGCTGCAGTAAAGGTTATATACCCAGCGTCCTCCGTTTTAGTTAATCTGACACTGGCCAAACAAAAAATCGAAGTAGACATTTAATACCATTTTCATTATCTTCACCAGGAATGTTATGCAAAAACTTGGTGGAAGGATGTGGTATGGGTGAGAGAAGAACCCATTCAATTTTGTTGTGGATCCAGATAAGAGGGGAGGAGCCAGGATCCGGCAAGAAACCAGCAAGGTTAAAAACACTTTTAGGGGAATTTTTCATCAATTACCTTGATTTCTGAGAGAATAATTCATGGATACATTTATCAATGTATGTCCAAGTGTCCATTTTACTTTAAGTTTGGTTATAATTAGTTATTAGATGCTATACAAATGGGGTGATTGACATTGATCTTGACACCTCACCTTGATCACTACTGCACAGACTCTGGCTCCAGTAATGACCTCAAAAGCAACAGAAGGAAGGGAACTCTCAGGCTGGTTATTTTTAGCTTCACTTTTGCAAAACAGAAAGAAGTGTAGACGCGTCTTCCATCTTTATATACACTCTATGTTACAGTATGAGATAGATACGCCCCTGTACACCCATATCGTTCTGGTGTAAAGGGCCTAAAGACAGTCCATGAAATCAACCAGAAAACCACATCACACCGTGACAGTTCAACAACCTCAAATGCATGTTCAATCTTGTGATCATGACAACGAGGGCCTGGTACAGCTGGTATGCTTGAACGGGTCGTATACGAGGGTAAAGAGAAACAACATGCATGGCTGTTGGACGCTAGACGGTCGGTGGTTCGATCCCCGGTTATTCCAGTCCCCATTCCAAAGTGTCCTTGGGCAAGACACTGGATCAAAAATGGTGGCAGTGTGTAATAATAGCTCTGTACGAATGGGTGTGTAAATGGGTGCGAGTGACTTTTGCTGTGAAGAACTTTGAGTGGACGATAACATAAGTAAAATAAATATATTCCATGTACCATGTCTTGTACCTAATTTGGCCCGATTGATCTTTAACTATATTCTTCATAAAACTGTTGCATGAAACCAACACTGGAAAGTCCTTACTGAAAAGGAGACCGTGAGCTGTGATTGGTCCTGATTGGTCAGTATCCAGAGGCTGAATAGCTAAATGTGTTTGTTCTATGTGTTTCTGAAAAGGTGAAGAGCAGAGAGTCTTTCCTCAGTCTTTCGCCTCCCGGGGGCCCAGGTCTCTCCAAAAGAGCTGTCCGGCAGTAGACTGTGGTTAAACTAGCTGCCCCCCCGAGTGAGAGTGTAACTGGCTGAACGTGAAGCCGAGCGTTCCTGTAAATGACGCCCGCATGCTGAGTCTTCCCTGGGTAAATAACTGTTGTAGAAAAGCAAATACTCGGAGGAAGAGAACAGATTGGACACAGAAGAAAAAGAACTGGGTAAATCAATGTCAAGAAGTTAATTTGTTTGCAGCCTAATGCTGCTCTAAAGCCAGGGCCACGCAGTTTATTGCTTCGGAATACAGCTTTTCATTATGTTATCAATTCTCTCCTCTAACCTAATCAAGGGCTTTTTTTCTTGAGTCACTGGCACGGTGCAGGACTTTCAAGTCTCTGATCTCTTTGCTCGCATCCCAAAAACTATTTTTTTTTTTTACAAAGTTTGTCTTGAGTTGATTTAATTAATCTGCTTATCCTCTGTTTATTGTCACTTATGTCAAACTTATTCCCTCTTCTGGAAAATGCAGCTCCCCCCCCCAAAAAAAAAGCATGCAGTGACGAGCGCGCTGAGAAGAGCAAAGAGGACAGCCAGGGAAATTTCCAAATAAAAGCGGGGCCATGCACGATTATTAGAATTAGGAGTGTCACACAAACAGCTTTCTCATTGTGGAAAAAGTCATGAGCTCAATTCTGATTCCTCCTGCATCAAAAGCTACTTTATGGGGGGGGGGGGGTTGTCGCACGAATTTTGAGGTTAGCGTCCATCAGGATGGCTTTTATGAGTGTGGTGACATGGCAGTGGAACACACACACACACACACACGCATGCAGAAACACAAATTTTACACTCATACTAAAAAAACAGTCAAACTAAAGACACACCTACACACGCCCTCACACACACTTCCAGCCAGACTATTGGATAAGCCTCATTTAGCCTGGTGTGTAACTGTCTCTGTGTAACGAATGGCTTGTGCTCCACAGTCGTGAGTCCAGCCAGACCAACATCATTACAAGCCCGTCTACACTGACCAGACGTGCACACACACACACACACACACACTGCTCTACACTACCCAGATATCCTGCATACAACTCCATCTATCACCTCCACATCCACGCTACGCTTCATATCAGGGGCGACCTCAGTCCTGCAGTCCCAGACCTGTGCACTGTCTAGGGCCACGCCAGTGCCAGTGCACACACACACACACACACACACACACTTTTAGTAAGGAACTCCCCTGTTTAAGATGCACCATCGTGTCCCCAGCTACCGCCACTGCTTTCTCATTCTGTCCACGGCTACCGGCAGCGGGAAATTATGACAAATGGCCTGATGCTTTTTTTATTGCTGTTTTTTCTTCCTATTTCTCAGTTTGTTCTTTGTGTTGAGTGAAAAAAAAAATTATAGAAAAAAAGGATTGAAAAGATTAAAACTTTCCATTTTTGGTTATGACTCAACACAGCACAGTGTTTCGCAGTTTGACCTTTTATGAGGTGTGCGTTTGTATGAATGTGTATAATATGGGTGTTTCTATCTGGTGTGTGTGTGTGTGGAGAGGCCGTGTATTTACTCTCACACACACACACACACGAACAGAAGCAGGATCAGAGACTCAGAGGCAATCCAGCAGAGTTTTGATTGTTTCTTGTCTCCTAGTTACTCCAACGAGTCGCGGCTCACTCTGTTCTTTCTCTCTTTCGTCTGAAAGGGGAAAAGTGATGGCCAAATGGCAGCTAGAGGAAACTGTTTGACGGCACAAACCACAGATCCTGGAGGGTGACATCAGCAAAGGGTGGCACAGTGGCTCGGTGGTTAGCACTGTCGCCTCACGGCAATAAGGTCCTGGGTGTTTCTCGGGATCTAGCACTTGGTGTTGGGTTGGCCATCGCAGGATGTTATGACTGAGATGTATGAGCGTTTGTCTGAGGTCTTGTGACAAATGTTCCTGTCGATGACTTAGAAAGTCGCAGTTTCTCACTTCTGTGTACCTGGAAAAATTACTGTGCGTCACCACGACAACCAGCAACCATACGCTGTCATGTTATTGGCTGCAGGGAAAGAGCAAATCAAACCAATGTGATACTCGTTGCTTATTTCTCCTATTAGGATGTACTTGAAAGCAAAGCATGCAACTCTTTTTGAGTAGTAAAACATTAATACATTTTATACAAAGAAGAAAAAGAAAAGAATTATCAGAAATTATTATACATTTATTTAATATTGTGGCACATACTGCTTTCAGTAGCCACTACATATGTTGTTGGGTGTTCATTCAACTCATTTGAACTAGTGTGGAGTGCTGCACATGGAGTTGGAGATGCTGGTAGTAAAACCACAATGATATCACCATGACAACAAAATAAACCAGATCTTTCATTTTTCTCCATTCAAAATGGAAAGACTACTACTTGCTGGGTTGACTTCATGTCAATCTCACACGTAGGCCAACCCATCAACAACCAATCAATATCAAGCAGCCGCAGCCCACGCAGGCGATGGTGTCAGGACGCACGTACATCTTAGGTGCGGTATCAACATTTTTATGTGAAACCAAAACTAGCTGGATCAAACGTAAACAATGTAACAAAGACATGAACCTTGATTCTGACCTTGCTTCAGTCTTTCTGGTGTGAAAATGCCCTTAGGCTCATGTTTACCAGTGAATGTCTCATGTGCAGTGATATCATTTATCTCCCTATTGTGGCCCCCCTTTCTGATTTAGACTAAAACCCTTGCCTATATGTTATCCGTCATCCCTGTCAGCTTTGCTCCCTCTCTCCTCACAGGAAGAGCACACAGGTTCATATTTATTTGCCAGAAGGGTCGTGTTTAACAGGTCATCATGGACAGCTCTCAGATTTAACTGAGCTGCTTATCTGTGTGAAAACAGAGTGCGTATTGATCACGACCGACCCGGCCTGACAAACATTGACCCGGTGTGACTTCCCACCAGATCCACGGATACGAAGCAGGCTACAGAGCCTGTCCGGTGGGAAAGGACGTGTTTCTGCGGAGCCATGGTGAGCACAGAGGCAGGTGTCTGCAAACAGGGAAGACCTTGAGTTAGGTTTCACACATCTGCATATTTTGGTGCCGACTTCCTCCTGCTGTTATCATGTGATGCTGGGCAACAGAGGTGTTGGTGACATTGATTGACAGAGCGATGTTGTCGTTCTTTCCCTGTATGATAAGTTTTGTGGTATGCCTTTCTATAATGTATCTTCAAACATTCTGCATGTGAATATGCAGAAGCTGAAGATTTTGGTTTCCATTTCCAGTTTAACCAATCATGTTTGTGCAGGCTTTGGTTGACCGCAGGTAAACAGTTCGTGTGGAGAGACGAAGAGAATTGAGCGAAATGCATCGGCTAGTGGCTTTTTAAGTTAACCGCATTCATATGCAGAAAGCTGTTAATAATCAAAATGTCGTCTGGACATAAAACACAGACAAAGGTAGCAAAAGTACCGCTGTGTATATAATATTGTGTGGAGAAACATTCAACTCATGTGATAAAAGAAACTAGTTGGACTGGAACAGTGTACACTGAACTGTAGACAGAGTCTTGGCCCAGAGGTCTGCTGTCTACACTCATCATTTTCTGTTACTGCTATACAGTATGTCCCCATGCTTAACAACCCAGGACTAGAAATATACACGGAAAATGGTGTATAAATACTTTTCGGGCATATCCATAATTTGAGCAGTGGCCCCCTTTACATGTTCATGGTATAATACCAGAGAAAAGGTAAACAGGGCAAAGCTAAAGTTAAGAGTTGATGGAATAACATTTGCTTGATCCATTTGAACATTTGCTTGATCCATTTGCATAAAGAACAGTTTGCTTGAATTCCTCTTAATAGGTGAGCTATTTGCTAAAGTCTTTGTCTATTTGTAATTGAGTAATAAACAAATATATGATTGCAACACCGTAACCTTATCCACCCTGTTTCAGATTTGACAGGTCTTGGTTGGTTGCTAACGGTTGACACATGAGACGGATCCTGTCAGTCCTTGCTGTACCGCACACACACACACACACACACACGCACGCACTAACACATGTATCCTGGGGCAATGACCCTGTTTGTAATAAAGAAGAAACAGGGATTTCTCTGTAATTACCCTCCAAGTTCGATGGACCAGCTGAACCAACCTGAATGAAAGCCAACACGCTCCCATCACCAGCCCCGTCCTGCAAAACCGCGAAGGCTGCGGCGGCATCTTTCTACGGCTGCAACCCGACCCGGGAGCAGCTGATTAGAAAACGGGAGATAAAGATCAACAGGATTATTGAAAAGCAGAGCATGTTACATCCTCCTACGACCAGTTTTTCAGTTGTTTCCACTGCGCCTTCCCTCCCCGGGCCAGATGAAATCAGTCATGCATTTTTGTAAACTCAGTAAGGTCAAAAGACAGCTAGCAGGAACAAAAATGGCAAGACAGGGCTTTTAGATTTCCTTACACCTAGTTTCTACCCCGTTGTTCACATTTCCCCGCCTTTTCCATGTAATTGAACTTGTCTCTGGGTTGATTTTTAAGTCTCGCTTCCTGTTGTTCTATTCTCAAACCTCAGTATTTTAAGTTCCTGCCAAACACAGATTTTTGGGTTTTGGGGAATGATCACATATACAGTAAGGCAGCTGGCACCAGGCTTCAAGGAAATGAACTCCCTTGAACCGCTATGCAGCAGTTTTTAATTGTTATAAAACAGATTAGACATGCAAATGTTGATTATATTCTGCTGCTCGATTTCCCAATCTGTGACCAGGCCAACATGTCAGCTCTTGATTAAGACTTTACTTTCTATTCGAAGCCAAAACCAGTTTAAATGAGTTGTGTTTATATGTGAAAGTCTCAATTTGAGTGTTTAAGTGTCTTTTCCCAAGATGTAGTGTGTCTATGTTCCTGTGTGTTCCACTATGTTTAAAGCACAACATTTATGGAGAAAATTAAAGATAGGATGTCACAAAAAAAGCCATAAATTGAAAAAGACATAAAAAAAAAAAAAAAAAGCAACGGAAGCTTATGGAGGGAGATCCTGTTTCAGACGGGGAAACAGGAACAAGCGTGTGATGTCCGGAGGAGGGGGGGGGGAAGAGCCAAAACAAAGACGTGTGAGGTAAATATCTCAAGGGGCTGACCAGGGTTCAGCGGGCGATGTTGAGGATCACAGTTCACCGGGACCCTCCAGAGTGTGTGTGTGTGTGTGTGTGTGTGTGTGTGTGTGCAAGTGTGTCCTCCCACACTTTGGTCACCTCATGGACGCCTGTGCACAGACATGTTTGTAAGTGTGCGTCAGGAGAAACGTTAATGTGAGACCCCGGCCCCGGGAGGTTGACCTTTCCCCTCGAGGTCGTCCGCAGGTCGACCAGCTGTGGGCAAGAGTGACAGGAGCTGTCTGGCAGGGCTGAGACGTCGGACTTGTTATTAAAGTGTTTTCTTACTGCAGGGCTTGGTGAAATAAAGCTGCCTGCCTGCTCACTAACTGTACATCAGAGAGAGCTCTGCTGCCTCGCTCAGTATGAGACAGGTGATTGAACTGTCTGTACCAGTGTGTGTGTGCGTCTGTGTTCATGGCAATAGAGGCTAATCATTTCCCCCCCCCTGTCCTAATACAACACTGGAACTGACACCGTTAGTTAATGTTTGCAGTACAATGCTGTAGAGGAAATACCACAATATTCTGTAGTTCCCAGAAAGTGCTGCACGGTTAAATGTCTGACTGCTCCGCCACGGTGACTCACTTGATGTCACAGGAGATCCGTCATTCGATGCTACCCGCTGACGGAAAGACGGTTGTCGCGTGTCTCATTGTTTTTTCTTTCTTTTTCTTTAAGCGTGCACGGACTTTGGAGCCCATCGGCTTTTGTCTGCCAACGAATCAGCCTCTGGGGACAACAGCCAATACTCTGGGGCTTCCGGGGTAGACAGTGGATATATCCAGGCTTTTCTTTTATCACCCGAGTCGAACGTTTCTCCACACAAAACACAACCCGTGACACTTTTTGTCGGTGAAAAGAACATTTTGGCAAAATCTTTTAAAATCAGTCAAAATTTGAAAATCCTCAAGTTTGCAGCAGGCAGGTTCCATCATGCAATTTGAAGATTGAAGTTTTTGTCCGAATGAAATGCATCAGCTTTTTAATTGATCTGTATTCATATGCAGATAACTGCTAATAGAGATGAGCCAAAATGTTGTCTGGACAAAAAGTCACTGATTCTGTTCTGCTACAGTTTCTCATTAAATTTAACAACACTACTCTCATACTGTGTTACAAACCACATGACAGCACATACAGATACTGTATATTTAAAAAAAATGTAATTACATTGTTGATTTTGATGGGTTTTACTTTTCTCAGACATGAATTAGTTTTCCTCTTATCACGTTTCTTTAAGTTGATGCCAGCCACAGGTTCTTTTACCACCAAGTGTTGGTGAACTACATAAAATGTCTGAAAAATAAAAGCATTTCTAGCCTCTTTCTCTGTTCTGAGCTACATTAAACATCCTGAATGATGGAATCCGATTCCAGGTCACATGAGGATATAGAGAAGAGACGTATCACTCGTCTTCCTCCTTTGTGTGCCAGTTACAAGCTGTTCCACCAGAGCATCGGAATCTATTGCCCTTGATCACCTGACCTGCTGTTGTGGCGTTCTGTCTGTGCCCTGTGAGGAATGTGTCACTGTCATCGTCCGTCACGTGGCTACGCAGGACAAGGAACTAGACCTGCTGTAAACATGTCGGTTGTCGGCTTGTGGCAGTTTTTCTTACGAAACAGTGGATCCTTCATTACAGACATGGATGGACAAAGTGTGCGTGAAGCAAACAAGGAATTAGATCATGTTCTTGGCTTAACACAGCAGCTAATAACAACAATAAAATATACTTTCATTTTAGATTTATAATCCTTGATTTGCCTTCAACTTCTGTTGGACAGTGCACTTAGATTTATTACCTCGGCCAAAGGGGGTTATGTTTTGTTATGTTTAAACTTTTGGTTGTAAGCAAGGTAATGCACAAACTACTAGGTGGATTAACACAGAACTTGGTGGAAGGACGGGGTAATGGTCAAAGAAGAACTCATTACATTTTGCTTTGGATCTGGATCAGGGGTCGGATTCAGGAGTTTTTTTTAATCACAGATTTTAACATTGTGAGATTTTTGTCATTTTTTTCACTAATTTCCCAGGAAATAATTAATTTTACCAGGCCCGTTTAAGGGGCTGAGTTAATTTCTTTGGTCCGGGTTAAAGTTAGAGGTATTAATTAGTTACGTTTAATGTTAGGGATGAGGTTTTGGTTCGGCTGGCCACAATGATTGGAAGTCAGTGGAAAGTCCTGTGCAAGTGTGTGTGTGTGTGTGTGTGTGCGTGTGTGTGTGTGTGTGTGTGTGTGTGTGTGGTCCATTTACTTTCTTTTCTAGCTACATATGTTCCAACACTTTATTTTTTTTTCAAAACCCACACATTTTCAACCCTGTTTTTATACTGACTTAATAACATCTCATTTAATCCAGCTGTTAGCTTCTCTTCTCGGGCCAGCATGACAGCAATCACACCTCCTCACCTCAAATGCTTATCGACCTCTGAACTCTCAGGTTATGATGTCACCGGTGAGCATCACACAGGTAACAATCACTTACGAGGCTTCATCAGAACAGAAACTATAAAAATCCCACATGGTTACAAAGCCTGGTAAATAATCACAAACATGTTATTTGACGATGTATTGCCGATGACTTCATTTGACCCGGTCAGTCAACCCTCACCACTGTAGTTCCTGGTGATGAGGATGAGCTACGGGAGGCTGCAGGGGACATATGAGTCACAGCTCTTGTACGTAAGAAACAGATAAATGTGTCAACAGTGGATTTAGTTTGTTAATTATCTCAGAATGATGAAAGAAACACATTCATTTGGTACACTTCTTCCACACAGTCTCAAACTAGACTTTTGTTGTGTTTTAAATCCCGACACAGGCGGTGTACTAACATGACAGTACAGACGAAAACTGGAGGTAAAGAGAGTGAATAAGATGAGACTGGGCATATGACATTTTTGGAATACAATCAAAGAACATAGAAATTTGGAAATTCATTTCATGTATCTATATTTTAAAGGACAACACACATTAATCAATGTTTCTGTAAATGTGCCAGTGTTAAACCGCGGTTCTCCTTGATTGGTCCCTGTGATGTCAACACGACACCTTTCCCAGGAGCCATCTGAGAATCTCTAAGATCCCTTTTTGGAGCGGTCATAGAGATGTCTGCCGAGGCCGACCTGTTCACAAACTCTTCCCCTGCTGCTCAATCCAGGTTACGCTTGACATGCCGCACACAAAAAGTTACAAAATCTGGGAGGTGGGCGACCAGCCTAAACTAAACCGCACCTCGGCTGAATGAGTGTTAAAGCATAAGCCAGCTGGCTAATGACGTCATTAGTTATTAAATGAGGTTAATTTTCAACTCCACTCATTTGTCACGATTTGACAAGTAATATAATTTGATCTGAAGACAGGGCTTAAAAAATTAAGGTATCCCCAAAGTGATTAAAAAATCATCCTGAGGGAGGCACAAATGGATTTACCACATTGCAATACATGTGAATACATATCCATAGCTGTTATAGATATTTCACTGTAAAACCACACATGTGAAAACCAGTAGGTCTAAAGAACACATACAAATCACAAAAACATGCCCAACAACCAAGCACGGTATTCGTATAATCCCTCCTAACCTTACTAACTTCTCCCAAGCAGACTTTAATATATACAATCAGTGGAGCTTCCTTTTCATTATGTGATGATTGCCATGTTCTCAGAAATGTTTTGTTTCATTATTTTATGCTGATTTATCAGTTGGCCGATAAGAATTGGCCGATGTGAGCCTTTCACAGACATTTATCAGGGTTTATGTTCACGGATACGCAACTTTTATTTTACAGAATAATACAGAAAAGATGTGCATGTATGTGTACATTATACACAAATAAATGTTTATTTTTTTTCATCATTTTATATAATTTATTGTATTTGTGTTTTTTTTTTAATTATGATAACATCTGTATTTAAACAATAAAATATATCATCTCGTCCTGCCAAGTTGACATCTTCCTGGGCATCTTCTACATGTACGGCTCCTCTTTTCATCCTGAGATATTTGTATTTTTCCAGATTCAGATCTGTCATGGGTTAGAAATGTCTTCATGTCTTCACATCTGGTCACATTCCAGACCAACACACTCTTGTATCAGAATGCTTTTCCTTTTGTTCACACACTTTGTGCGCCGCGTGTGCCACCATTTCCCACTCGTAACTGACCTGTGTTGCTGTGTGCTGGGTGTGGTGCCAAGGCTGCGTTTTCCCATGCTTCGTAAAACTGCCCTCAGTGCATGGCGGCGGCTGTAGGGTGCCCCGTAAAGAGACCGGAGTGGTGTGCCAAAGCCTTATGTGGTATGTGGGGCACAGTGTGTTGGACTATTAAACACATGTCGCCCTGCATACTGAATGTGTTGGCTACGAGGTTGCTGAAGGCCAAGTGTGTGTTTTGAGCGGTACAGGAAATGTACAGGTTTGCTCGTACTTGGCGTTTCCCCACTTCATTGTACTGCCGTTGGCAACGAACTTGTTGAGCAACGGCATTAAGCAATATGCTCCTGCGTGTGTGTGCGTGTGTGTGGCAGATGAAAGCTATTCTTGAAGGGATGCAGTCACACACAAACAGGAGCGCACACACCCCTGGAGGGAAAGATTTGTGAAATACCCGGCAGCTTCTAGTGAAGACGGATAACAAGCACACCATTAGACAAGCGCGCACACAGGTGGGCCAATCAGGTCGTCTGCGTTGACTTACTGCTCTTCAGGATCAGTCCCCCCCCCACCGCTGCTGTCGTATAACTCCCTGCCATCTGGCCCCGGACCAGCACGCGGAGGAGACAATCGGCCTCCTCGGCGAGACGCAGGAAGAGAATCGCCCAAGACCTGTAACGTGAACAGGAGCATCATGAGTAAATAGTGAGAGTTGGGGGGGGGGGGATATTAGCTTGTGTAAGGGTTTAATCAGAGCAAGAGGGCATCTATACAACGATTCAGGTGGCCACCCTCCACTGGTGTAAGTTGAGATAAAGATGGCAAACACTGTGAAATGGTAAATGCTCATGTTTATGTTGGCACAATGACGGAATATCCATAAACTGAGGAAAATATGCATCGATAAACTAAGCTGATGCAGAGCAGGTAACATAACAGCTTATTTGCAATCAGTGAACATCTGTAATTGCATTGTGCAGTGGAAAAGTACATTTTAATATACGCAACCGAACGGATTCGTTAATCTAAAGCATCTCCCAAGCTGCGTCTCGATTCAGGGGCCACATCCTTCTGAGGCTGCATTTAAAGACTGATTGCATCACAGGGGCGTTGCTAGACTGTCCCCTTGCGAAGGCTCCTTCAAACACATCCTTGATAAAACAAAGGCTCCAACGGATGGATCCTTCCTGAGCTTTCGCTTGAATATCATGCTTCAACTTAACCAATTATCTATTGGTACAAACATTTAAAAATAGGCCATTACAATGTTCTCTTCGTGTCCAACGTAAAGGCTGTTGCTAGGAAACAGCAGTAAGGGTGGGACGGGCTAGTGGCACCAATCACGGAAAGCCTCTGTCAGGCAGACCGTCTCATTGCAGGTGGGACTTCGTGGTCTACATGGCTCACGAGGACCACCTCCTTTCCAGAACAACCTCGTGGGCCTGTTAGTTGAGGGTTTGATTTATGAAATGAAAGAAAAATGAACTTTTCCTTCATGTAAGGTAATTTACCAAGCTGTAATATCTCTGTCTGTGCTATAGCTAGCTCGACGCACTGAGAAAAAGAGGGATGATTTGGTAGGAATTGTGGGATTCGGTGTTTGATGCATGGACTCCACGCTAAACGGGGACATGGTTTTTATTCGCACGACAGACTACAACTACCAAGTAGAAAATCTATGTGACATCAATTAACCTCACGCACAAGCAAGTGCACAAACCCTCATATCACAGTCCACACACACAAGCGGGTTTGTTTGAAATACAACTCTATGGCATAGGTACGACAGCGTCAAATTCGTAGATTGCACAGATTGTTTTTTTGTAGCATGTGCAACATATATTTTGTACTATACAGCAGTACATACTCTCTCTCTCTCTCTCTCTCTCTCTCTCTCTCTCTCTCTCTCTCTCTCTCTCTCTCTCTCTCTTCATCTAATAAATACTTTCTTCATGATTGAAAAATGACCTTGCACGGACAGAATTTTCAGCCACTACTTAACATTTCAGGCAAACAGTGTCTTCATCCGCAGAATTAGCAAAGGAACGTGAATGCAATGAAGTGGCATGACTGCATTCTTTTTACGTAACAGGATAGTTTCCTCGCTATTCGTCATCACAACGACGTAAGTGAGTTTCCATGAACTTTAACCCAAAGCAGCTAAATGGAATTCACCTGCCGTTGATCATTATCCGACGAGGACACGTCACAGTCTTCCGCGAGAAAGGTCGACCCGTGAGCGTCTGCAGTGTTTGTTTGAGGGAGTTTCACCTGCAACATAGTGAAGTGCTGAATCATGGAGGCATGGAACTGAAAGTCTTGGCATGAAGCATTTCCTTCCAATGGGATGATTTGAAAAGATTTTTACATCCTGATACTCGACCCCTTTGCCCTCTCCTCTGCTTCTCCCATTGAATTTAAATCTCAACTAGTCTTACTTCTTCTGAAAGCATGGATTTTCATTCATGCTCTAAAGGTAATACATGTATTCACCCGTATCATCAGTGCTCTCTGACATGGTCAGGGCAGGGTCAGATATCAGGGGCTACGGTGTGGATGGACATGTGAAAACCTCTACAAGACCCTGCTCTTTTACAAAACATGAATCTTCACATAAGACATAGAGAAAAGTTCTATAGACAAATCTCAATATGTTGAAAACTGCCTCTTTAGGTGCTTTTTGGATTCATTTTGGAACATCCCTTGTCCTATCAGGCCTCGAGTATTTAAACCCGGGGAGCAACTGACAATGACTTTGTCAAGGACGGATTGTTGTGGTGGAAAAGATGAGAGAACATAGTTTGGTTTGGCATCACGCTCCGAATGTAACCTCATTAGCTGTTTGTCTATGTGATGGCCGACTGGCTCTCTCATTCGTCAGCAGCTAACAAGCATGGTGTATGATAGAAGGGAGAGAGTGAGCTGTGCGTGTCTAATGACCAGGGAGCTTATAGCCAAGCAGCTGGCACGGACCTGCATGCAGTAATATCTGCGGCCAGTAATTCACTGGCACCGCTGTCCCGCTGTCGTCATCCGCTTTATGAAGTATGGAGGCCGTTGCATCGCAGCGGACAAAACACACCGACCCCGTGGAGCCGTCACTCACATTAACGAGCCAGTAAAAACCCACCCTTTGCTGTTGCAGGGGTGGGACCCTGGGTAGGGGGTTGTTGCCCTGTTAAACGTTAATGAGAGCTAATATCTTTTACTGGCAAATTTTCACCTGCATGGCATGGGGGCCCGAACACCAGAGTGTGTCTCCGTTTTCCGAACGCTACTGCGCTTCGTCAATAAATGGATGACGCAAGTGCGTTGTGTTTGGTGGACGGAGGTGTGAACAGTCGGTTGTTTTTGTAAATGCTCAGTCCCCACGGTGTCACTACTTCTGTGCAGTGATGCAGGCTACTTGTTTTGTATCTGAGGTGGGAAAAACTCATTCTCTTCCAGTGTTGAGATGAATAAACCTCAAAAGGCTCAACTCATGTGACTCGAGTGGTCGTCCGCTGACCGCCTCGCAGCGGCCGAGGTCCACTGATTTGTGGTCAGAGCTTGTGCCACTTTAAAAAGTGACCTTGCAAGCATTGAGCGCTTCGCTGGAATGATGATTAACTCAAGTCGAGTGGGTGACAGAAAAACAGGGAAAGAAATTATGATTACTCATGAAGTGATTGCTGAGTCCTGAAGTGATCCTTCACTTACTCATCTTTTACACCAAATTAGTGGGTATATAAACGGAGGTTTTGTAATTGGGATTAAAAGGTGATTGACCTCTTTTCCTTTTGCCAGTAGAGGAGTTTATCTTTCCGTTTTTTCCCCTGTGAATCATATTCCTAGGCACAAAAGCACCGAAAACTGAGGAGCTCTCTCACCTCGCTGTCTTGCCAAATTAGCGTGTTCACCCTGGTGTCTCGTTTCCATCACTGCCAATCGGAGCGTGAGCAGATTAAAAACCTGTGTCTACTGCAGAGTGATTTGTCCCGGGAGTGAATCCGTATTAAATACAATCCTATTGCAGAGAAGAGCCAGAAGTTAGCGGGGTGTTGGTGGGCTCGGTGGAAAAGGGGCTTTACAGTAAGTGCGATCGCACTGTGCACCATTCAAAATGACACGGGTATAATAAGACAGTGAACGGATTGAACTGCAATTTCCTTGTCCTCCCATGTCCATCTGACGAGGTGAAAGTGTTGGCTGCCGACCAAAACTTTGGTCAGTAGACGGCTCACTTTCCCAGTGGCCACTCGTCAGCTGACTGGAGTCGATTTTCTCTCTCCCTCACAGTCCTTTCGCATAATTATTTTCCCCGACAGTCGACATTTTTCTTTGTGAGCTCGTCATCTGTGACAGCTGCAATTCTTGGCTGTTTGTCAGATTTTTTTCTCTGTGGATCATTGCTGCTGTAAAGACGTCAGGCGAACTAATTTTCACTCGGCATGAGTTTAATTCCTCTGTGGCAGCCGAACATGTTACAGCAGCCTTCCCACTCCTGCAGGTTCAACTGGATTAATCGAACCCCTTTTAAGGTTGATTTACTCTGAAACACCCACTCACTGGCCCAGCAGCATTAAGGCTACAAACCATAGACTGTGCATAAAGATGGACGACACGACTGCTCTCCAAAATTGAAGCCAAAGCGTATTGATTGCCCCCTGGTGGCTGTCTGCAGTACATGTGGTGAACCCTGCCTTTGCTATGTTTGTGGATGGGACATGGACCAAACTAAAATGTCAAAGGACATGTCTAATAAATTAATTATTCTACAATGATGTATGTCCAAATTATATTTATTTTGAAGTTTGTTATTAACTGGTTATCTGATGCTATAAAAATGGGGTGAAACGTCATGATTGACAGCTGAGACTAGCTCACGATTGGTCGGGTGCATGCTTGGTGGGACTGCACTACTGTGGCTCTTGATCCCCTAATCAGTACTACAAAGCCCTGATTTCAAACAAGCAAGATGTCAGCATTTATATCCTGGTTTTTTCGGCTTAAGTGGTGAGATGAGATAAGTTGTCCATATTTAGATGCAGCCGATGCTACAAACACTCTGTAAACAACTGTGGTTACATGGATACTGTCTCCATTCAAAAATAATATTTGTTGTAATGAATGAATGCATAATTGTTAAGTCCTGAAATATAAAATTACTTCCATACACACATATACATACATGTGCCCCTACAGTAAAAAAAATGGACCTGCAAATACTGGATCCACTTCACTGTTCACAGTCTACTTCTTTTTTCTACTAGGTTTACCGTCCCTCTCACTCGCCAAACTGAAAAACGTTGATTTTATTTTGTTGGTTGTCTATAGAGAACTTCACTTTGACGGATCTGCCTTTGAGGTTTGGTCACATTAGCCTTCATTGCTAAACTGCGAAAGGATGTGAAGATCCCAAATTGAAAATAGCATATGAGAGCAAAGAGTGCACTTTATCAGTGTGATCATGACACGTCCCTATAACGACTTAACCAAAGGTGCATGCGTCAATGTTTGTGTTGGGCAACAGGGTGACTTTACAAAACAAAGGTAAACAGAGGTGAACTCTGACATGCACGTTTGTCGGAGCCGACAGGGAGATCACACTGAGAGACAAAAGAAGTGCTAGAATTTGTCAGCTGCAGCTTGAAGCTTCAACTGAAGTGGTTGATGATACATGACGGTGCCCTACTTTGCTGAATTCATGCTGTTTGAAAGGCGCTCTGCACTTCTGTGGAGTCACAGTTACCTGTATATTAGCCTAATCCTGGTGCTCTTCCATTATCTGTGGAAAACTAGTTAAAGGGTCATCAAAAACTGATTTTCCACCCGTCGTGGGATTATGTGTTTCACAGCAGCTTAGTTGAGGTTTCTGAGCCTTTTATGTACTTGTGGACCAGACTTGATACCATATCATTTTACTGTTGAATGTGGGACAAGATAAATAGTTGTCATCTTTACAGGATAGATGGTGAAATCTGTGGTTCGATTTTCCTTGGCCGACTGTGGCAGTTGCCGTGGCAATCAGGCAATGTTTTCATTAAAGACAACATTGTGGTTTTTCAGCTTTGTCTTTCTTTGTTGCTAGAGAGTGTGTGTGTATATTTGCGTTTGCACTGGCGTGCGGGTGCATGCACGTTTTTTTGTACCTACTCCCCATTCCTGGGGATCCCTGCGTGGGGCACCACTCGGACCAGACGGACCAACGTCCACATGTAAACCTGATACTCTTGTTTGCAGCAGAAGCCAAACAGGCTGTGTTAACCGTCCACTCCGATGTTATCTGATCTCGATCTGTAGAGGAGGGGTGAGGGGCTTCTGTTCAGCTTCAATGAGGTATCTCAGCCACACACGTGGGAGGACTCGATGTCTGAAAGAAAACGGACATCGCCAGCCACAGTATTAGTTATTTTCTTTGCACTGTCAGATTTGTGAATTGAGGGGTAACATAAAAGATTGAGGGCAGCAGTATGGAAATCAGATTCACTGCATGAGATCTGGGGGAAATTAAGTGGAAAGTACATTTGGAAAGAGAAAACATGACGAGCTCGCCAAGATCAGTCACAACTTTGACTGATGGACGCAACCAAACGAGAGTCATTCAGAATTTTCTTTTTAGAGATGGCAACGTTGTGTGGTCTCTGGGTTCTCCACTTTGGTTCAGAGTTAAGTATCTTAACAACTATCTGAGGGTTTGCCTTGTTATGTACGGATGTCTTTGGTCTCCAGAGGATGAACCTTAATGACTGGTTGATTACTTGACTTTTCATCTACCCGCTCAAAGTTTTTACTACTTGATTAATATACCTCAACATCCACATAAAGCTTCATAACTTGAAGTTTTATGTTAATACACAGATGTTAGCATGCTAATATTTTACCACATGGTACCAAACCACAGAGCAGCTAGCATGGCTATAGACTCTTAAGGTGCTTTGAGACATGCACTAAACTCTACAATCCCCTGAAATTACCCAGAGGGGCTGTATGTGAGAACACAAATGTCGCTTGGCACTTTATCATTATTGTGGACGTTTATGTTGAGCAGTTGGACCATGCAAGAGAGAAGTTGCTCCCATCTTATCATCAGGATCAGGACCCAGTGAAGCCACGTCCAACCCCATGAAATGCGCTCATTAAAGCTGCTTTCAGACATGCACTGAACTGCGGATAAACTCCTGAAATTATCCAGAGTGGTTGAATGTTAGAACAGGCACAGGTCTGAATCAGTTGCCGATTCAGAATCATTAAAACTATAGGTTCATGGTGGACATTGTCTGGAGCTTCTCCTACCAGCCCCCGAAGAAAAACTCTGAGTGAGCCCATGTGAGAAAACCACAGATTATCCAGAGGATTCTAGCACGAGTCAGACGCAAACTGAAAGAACAAATAGAATACAAATTTCTCAGAATGAAAAAGAGGTGCCATACAGTTAGTCTGGTTATTTGTTGGGAGGTTTTCCTTGTGGTAAAAATGTTAGTTTTTTTTTATTAACAAGGAATATTTCCTTTAAAATAACAAAAAAAGAACCAATGTCACAGCTTCACATTTTTGAATTGATGTACAATTTAAGGAAAAAATGCCAATATCTAAACCTATCAAATTTGTAAATCAACCAAGTATTACTTCTGATTACTTAAAATCAGAAACCAAAGCATAGCCACTAAATATGGAACAACTCAAAAACCTGGACATCTGTTCATGATATACTTCCACAGTTACAATGCCTGATGAGGTGCCATCGGAGGTTCCGAATTAGCCATTGCCTAAAATAAAAAATCATTACACATGTGCAAGTAGGTGTCGGACAGTGCATGGACGAAAACAACAGACTAAACCCACAGAGGAGATGTCAGGCACCGTACAGACTCAGGTAGCGACGGTTTATAGAAGGAGCAGAATGCATGTTTGTTTAAGGCTGTCGGCTGTGGAGCGTGACCAAACAGACTCTTAACCACATTTCTTTCTCTTTCTCCATCTTCTTACCTCTCTCCTTCTTTCGCTGCGACTCTCTCTTCGCTGCCCAGCTGGTGCACAGTGTCCGTCTGGCAAATCTCTACGTCCACAAGGCAGCACTTCATGTCCAAAGTGCTGAGCTGCTGCACATACCCGATTAGTGACTGTTTAGTCACTATTGTAGAACTTAGTGTAACTAATATCTGAAACAATAACTGATTTGATTTTGAAAATACAGACGATCAGTAAAGGGTCATACCGTCTTTTTTCATTTGGACAAAGCACAGAGTGGAGTCTGCCAACACAAACCACAAAGCATACCCAAAGCATAAAGTACCACAAAGCACTGCTCTGCTACTACGCTGTGGTACAAGTTGATATCAAGTCTCTCTGTTATGTCTCCCTGTCCGTCATGTTAATGTAGTTAAAGGGGCGGGGGTTTGTCCACTATGACAACCAGCTCAAATAAAACAAGTGAGGTTTTTATTTTGTCGTGGCTACAGCTCAGTACATCATATGCAAATGCTGCAAATATTAATGAATGAAGAACACATGTATCCATTCAGCTTTTTGCCAGGAAATCAGAAATAATGTTCGAGTCACATTGTGAAAATAATTTTTGCCTTTGCTCATTGTACTTGCACCAGCTTCAAAAACACCAATGCAATTCTGTTATATTCTAAAAAGCCAATACATGATAGTATTTTTATTAAAATCTTGCCACAGAATTATAATTTCTGAGCTCCATTGTCTTCTATAAAGTATAATATAAAATATGAAAATAGGGAACAGTATAAAAATATTATAAACCCCCCAAAAAAGAAGATATAAGCTATGTGAATGACAGATATTTACAATTCGACATATCCTCTTATCAAATGACAATGTGAAAACTATGATAACATGAGGGGTCACTGGTAGTGAAGAGAATTATCACCCCAATCTACTGCTGCCCAGTCTGTAAAAAGACACCACCGTCATATAGTATTCTTTGCCACGTGAAGAAGACTCCAAAAATAAATATTGCTGTAACAAATGCTGCCATTTTTCGCATTTGGATCCAGAGTCTGCGCTACAGCGATTATGATATTTCATCCTGTTTTTATATCATCAAATAACTAATTAAATCCAAACTTACTGGGAAAGGAGCCCTTGAACCAGCATCTGTGGGAGAAAACTTTTGGTCCATGTCCCATCTAGTAACATGGAGGATGCAGGGTTTATGATCTACACTGCAGCTTGCCACTAAGGGGTGATCAAGATGCTTTGGCTTCACTTTTGGAGAGCAGTTATCGTCTTGATTCTTATATACAGTCTGTGGTCAAAAAAAAAATCATGACTCCAAATGTTGCTTCATAATTGGTGGATGTGCTTGCTAACAGTTTTCAGCTGTGCCCCAGTGGCTGACAGATCTGTCACTGCAGGTCTAAGGTTGACGCAACTTATTTTGCATGAGGTCAAATCTTTTGGTAACGGCTCGAGGAAAATCATGGTCAGAGTTTTCACTTTCATGTCAAACCACCGATCTGGTTGTTGGACTCCACACAAGTCCTGTCAGTAGAAATTAAACAAAGGACTCTACCTGCCATTTGGTGTTGTCTAGACGTTGATGTTGATAAGGATTCATCCTCTGAGAACCATGGAGGTCTGCATTACATTCCAACAAAAAAGCGTTGACATATATTAAGACCAAAGTGGTGGTCTGACCTAATCAACATTACATAGAAGCAGTGCAGCTGGATCAGCTGGAAAAACCCCTTCACAGTCTCTCCTATCTGATTGGGGGCATGACCTAGTGCATTGATAAAAAATAAAAAAAACTGTCACATATGTTTCACCACTGTTTTGTGAAGCAGCATCGCTGTTGCCACAGCTGATCTTGTGTTATTGAACCCACATAATACTGTGCAATATTATGTCTTTGAACGTTCGCTGCAGCTCAGCGGTTGCATTTGATTCACTTGTTTTCCACACTGCGCCATGCCAGCGCTATGGTTAGCAGCAGAGCAGCTCTCAAGGGGCATGACTCTCTTTGGTTTTGGACCCGAGCAGCCTTACTTCCATTTAATGAGGCCCGCCTCTCTCAAAAAAAAAGAAAAAGAAGGAGACATATCCTTCGCTGTGTTCTGTCTGAACAGCTGCAGCAGTGGTTTTCTCCTCTGAGGGCGCTGCGGTTTTGGGACTTGTGCCCTTTAGACAATCCACCTCTGCTCCGATGTTTGGTGGCAGTTCATCTGAGATGCAGAGAGAAGAGAGGGAATGAGATCCATGCACTCTTCCAGAATGATTGATAGCACATAATTAAAGAACAAAATGTTACTTATTAGGTAACTTACTGTGGCAAACCAAATCATCAATAATTAAGAAATATCGCATGATATACTTTACATAATGATTCTACCACCAGAATGGGCATACAGCAGTTTAAAGTATAACTACTCAGGTGCTAAATGGTACCAGGCTTCACCACAGTATCCACAATGCCATGCGCCATTTGTCATGCAGCTCTGCCTTTTGCCACAAAAGTCTCAGAAGGAGGAGTGGCATGGAGAAACAATCATCAGAGAAAAGAGAGGAGTTAGTGAGAGGAGATGAGAGAAGCAATAAAACTGAAACCTGGTGTTTCAGCCAGGGCCTGTGGTCGGGCTGAGATAAATGACTGAAAACTGAAAATACACTTGGTGTATTTTCAGTTTTCAGCACGTATCGTGAGCAGAGGACGTAGCATCAGTGGGTCTGAATCCTGATGATAAGATTGGGGCATACTGAGCCTTCAGGGTTGGCGATAGGATATGGCCAAACCTACGTGTTTTCTCTCTTGCATGTTCTCAATGTAAACTTCTACTACTGATGAGATACATTGTGATTCGCTGAAATATTGCAGGGAAGGTGAAATGCTCTCTGGGAAATGTACTTTGTTTGTTTGTTGGCACTCTTAGCCTGCAAAAAGACTGAAAATGTATCGGTTCAGTCAGTGGCTGACAATCTAAGCAAGGTGGGTGATATTGAAGCAGAATACAGCAAAGTTTCATTGAAAAAAACAACAAAAAAGATAAAAAATGATGAAGATTCAGACCCAGGCTATGTACCTGCTGACTCGCTGACCAAGGCTCAGTTGGTAAGAGACATGTGTTTGAGTTGAAAGAGGTGTGTGTGTGTGTGTGTGTGTGGGGGGGGGGGGGTCTCTGTGAGTTTGTCTCGGGTAAAGGCGATCAAAGTTTTTGTAAATGTTGGCAATCCTGCTTTAGAAAGGTTTTGGATGGTTGTTTTCAAACAATGCTGTGCGGCTCTTTATTCAGCACCTTGGGTCCTAATGCGTTTAGTGACACAAAGGACAACAACTGTCTCTGCTATGCCATTAATTCATGTTTCATCGCTAGTGTGCCACTTTGGGGTTCTCTGTGGTACACAGTGTGGTACTTGTGGAGTGAGCACACCCCCTCTTACTTTCAGTTTTTTTGGATGTTTCATCACAAGGCTGCTTTTCCACTGGACAGGTGTATTAAAAGAGCTGCATTCACTTATCAGAACCATGCTTGGGTCTTGTCCTTTCTATTGTCGCTTGGCTTCATAATAAAGATCACCTTTCTGAGCTCCAGGTCACAGCTGGTAACTGGACCGTGCAGACAAAAACATCACTGGTGGAAAAACAACCGATAAAGGACAGAAAGAAGCTCAGTCAGAGAGGAGGAGTGCGGGGAAGGAGGTCCGTATGGAGTCAAGGACAGACAAAGGGAGGAGAGGAAGCACTTGTAGTCAGGAGCAGGGAGTTGTGTAACCTTGGCCTGCAATCTTATCCAGAGTCATCCTTCCTCATCTTCACTAACACATCAACACTATTTTTGCCATTGTGTATCATCAGTGTTAATGTCTGCACAGAGGCGTAGTGATTTATTGGTAGGTGTGTATACGATAGCATCAATGGACTTTATCCGAACTCCAGTTTCTCTCTTTGCGTATCCCACTTTTACTTCTGATACTTTAAAGGGGAATTCCGGTATTTTTCAACCTGGGCCCTGTGTTTATAAATGTGGGTGTGTAAATGAGTGGTACTTACTGAGACCTGTGGAATCTTGACTTGTTGTTGCAGGAAGGTGGATACGTGAGTGAGTAAGAGAGAGAGAGAGTTGGAGAGAGGAGTTTGGCATATACTGCGTGAAACGTCTTCTGATGTTGACAATGAAGCACTTGACTTTGATGGCCCTCCCTACTTGTTTGTGCCAGAGAATACAGAGAGAGAGAGAGAGAGAGAGAGAGAGAGAGAGAGAGAGAGAGAGAGAGGGAGAGCGGCAGCAAGCAGAGGAGGGTTGCATAATTCTTGAAACTCGTGGTGTTCCTGTGGGTGATGTGAGGTGATGTGCTCAGAGGAGGAAGAGCCACGCTGTAGAGAGTTGGACCTGTTGATGTCCAATCTTGGTGTCCATGGACGAAAACCATAGACCACTGCACAACACTGTGGGACCACGTCGCACATGTCCCGTCGTTATGCTGGAGACATTCTTTGATGTGCCACAAATACACTGGAAGGGGCCAAAATAACAAGTGGAGCCTTTTACAGCTGTTGCCCCATAAGATTACATTGTAACCAGTCCGTCTCGACTGTGCTGATCTTCAAGGCCAAGGAGGAACCTGAAATAACTGATGTGCGCTGGCATAGGCGTGCAAGCAGGGTGAGGTTTTTTTCGCCTCTCTGTGTGTGTGTGTGTGTGTGTGTGTGTGTGTACAAAATAAGTCAATAGCAAATGGATGGATCTTCACCGGTGGGAAAGGTAATTCATTAACTTGGAGCTGATTGGTCAAAGCACTTTTACCTTGATACTGTATATCAGCAAATAATAGAGGGACAATCTAAAGCTTATATTTATCAGTAAAATATCCCTCATCAATTGACATCATATATTGTGTGATACCACTAAGAAGTCAGAAAATTTAATTCACAAATGCATTTTATTTTATCTTAACATCGCATAGGACTATAGTCACATCCTAAAGCTTATCATCATTATCACATCACTATGAACTCAAATGTCATAGTGATGAATGCATTAGCTTTTACAACCAATTAGATTAGAGAGAAGAACTATAGGTTATTTCAGTCAACCAGTCATTTGGCATCATATACTATAAATAACCTCATGATGATGTCATGGCAATACCACAAGGTAAAAAACTTAGTATTGCCTAATCGCGATAGGCATTGCTTTAGCCACTTTTATTTAATTCTGCTGTGTATAAACTGCTCAACAAGAAAGGATTTGTTATAAGACAACAAATATTATTAAGTCTATTAAATACATTGTGTGAATTTAATGTCAACAACAGACACATTTATCTCACCAGCTACAGTAGTTCACCTACTGTCCCTTCAAAAAGATCCCACATCACCCATCTTTGAAGGTCACATTGCAAATGATGGTGTTTTTTCTTGGAACCATCCAGTAACCACCTGTTGTGTAGAACATTCAGCAGTTTAACAGAGGCCCTCCTGGGCTACAAAATTACAAGTGCCTCGTCTACAAGGTTGTGAAATTGTAGAAAGAATTTGTGTTGAAACCAGTGAGTTGATTCGATTGCACTCTGCAACAATCTTGACAGAATTTCCCATAGTACAGAACTAATGTAGCATGTTTCTGTGTAAAGGAACGTTTGGTGTTATAGGAAAATCCTTTTTTTTCCCCCTGGTAAAATCAAAAAACATGGAAAATATGGTAATCTCTTTCCATTTAATGTATATGCCATCATATACTTTTGAGGGATCACTCCTGCGTCATTAACACCGGAAACAAAATGCAATTCAGTGGGAGGTTGGCAGGATGACGAGGGAGCAGCAATCCCTGTGGGGAACCCTGGGTTAACCACTAACAACCAGAGGCTTTCCAGTGCAGACCAGGCTGCGCTTTAAACAGCCACCTCGCCAGCACAGTGATGGATGCGTGGTGCCAGCCGGGATGGCTGCATTCGCTGGGCAGCCACCAATCTTCATTGTTCACACATATGAAGGGCAACAGGGAATAGACAGATCCAAGAGAACCTATTATAGTGCGGTATTAAAGAAAACACAGTTGGAAAATACTCAAGGACAAGCTTTTTCCATCACTTCTGTTTGTGAGAGCCTCTTTTTTCCTTTATCTCTCTCCGTCCAACAAAGCTGCGGAGCTCGGTGGAGTGGAAACAAAGAGAGAAAAAGTTAACTCATGTCTCTGTAAGAGTACCGCTCAAGTTCATTATCAGCCAAATCAACTTTATGCTTAGTGACGGTGTGTTCCACTGAAAGCTGCGCTCCCTGCCAGGGGTGTGTGGGTGAGTTTGAGCCAGCGTGACAATAAAAGCCATTGTTGCGCTTTTTGTTTAGACAGGCCGTCCAAGTCCGACCCTCCCCTTTGGAGATGAAATGTCCCGGTTCGTCCACCCAATAATGGCACCTAATTTGTACGGAAGTCGAGAGAAATCACTGTAAAGAAAATAAGCACTCTCTGTAGCCACCATATTCCTGCAGGACTGCATCCTGTTGTCTTTATTTAAAGTGTATTTTTTTTGTCCTTGGACTCTGGGACTTGAGGTGATTTAAAGTGTTGCAGAGAGCAAGTGACATTCTGGAGGGTTCGTTTGCCAGGGAAGTGTCTGAGCTGTTCAAACCTGGTTTCTGTGTCTGGGTCGTAAACATCGCGAGTAGAGAGGGATGCAATTAGAGGAGGTGAGAAAGAAGTAGAGGTGGGAGATTATATCCAATCACTGTCATCCGTGGACTCAACCGTATCCACTCCTTCACCCACATCCTTCCCACTCGCATCCCCGTACCCACTCACAGGATCCCATTTTCCCTCACTCTGTCATCCATCCATATGCCCACGCCAGCTGTAAGAAACTGACAGGGCAGCAAGCGGACTGGGATTTTCCCAGAAACATTAGCCTCTCAAAGGACAAGGTGAGATTGGCGCGCAGGATGACTATCTGTCTATCTGTCAGTCTGGGTCAGTCTCGCTGTCAGTCCTGCGCCCACTTGGCTGCAAACCTGCGTGTAGCGCCACAACAAATTCAGATTCATCATTAAGATATATGAGACGCCTCTCCACAACAGACTGAGAGAAGAAGATAAATAGGATGAGGACGAAAAATGACTTTCTCTCAAATAAGAAACTTTCCATTGGTTTTCCACTCCATCTCTCACTTATTCCTCTTTCCCACCCTATGAACAATGGCTCTGAGTCACAGCGGGTCGTGACCCATCTCTGCCAGTCCAAGGGCATAACTCTTAGGGATCAAGAAGGTGGATGGAAAAAAGACTCCTCAGGCAATTTCCCATTGCAGTCAAATCGCACATCACAGAAATTTCCCTCCACTGTGCACCTTAACATGACAGGTGGAAAGTTGTTTTTGTGTCAAATTAGCTGCCTCGGGATTAGTTTCTCTTCAGGCCACAGTCCCAAAAGCTTTTGGAAGTTTTGCCAGATTGAACACCAGACAAATGTGGTGCCATTCCCCAAACTGTCTGATAGCTAGTTAAGGTTTGAGAAGGTCAGTGTGGCTTTAGAGCTGCCAGATAGCTGCTGTCTTTCTCTATGGCTGTGTGTCAAAGTGAGTCCTCTTCCCCGACTGGGCCAGGTGGAATGTTCGTTGTTGCTTCACTAGAAGGACCCTGAGTGCTTGGAAATGGCGGGGGGGTCGTTGGATGGACCACTTGGGCCCAGTGTCCCATTACGTTGTAGACATATCCTTGAAAGTATCAAAAGTTATTTCAATTTGAATGAAAAGCATGAGGGGGGTGGTGCATACTCTGCACCTTTGGGCAATTTAAAGTGTCCAATTAACATAAGCAGCGTGTCTTTGGACTGTGGGAGGAAGCTGCAGTACCCGGAGAAAACCCAGACACAGGAGGAAAGCAGACTCCACACAGAACGGCTCCAGTCGATAAGTTTGAACTCAGAACATTCTTGCGGTGAGGCAGCAGTTCTAAGAAGGATTTAGGATTAAAGACTTATTCAATATTTCAAATTTAGGAGGTCCTTGTTGAAATCTTGTACGGGATTGTGAATTCAATAATATACGATCTGCTTTCTTAGTTTTTCAGTCTATTATTAATGCCCCTCTCTCTCTCTCCTTACTTCTCGTCTTCTTCTGTTTCTTGGTCACAAGCCTCTCCTACTTAGGATATAATTTGTGATGTGATATTCATCTTTTATTGTTTCTTTTAATCTGGCCAAGGATATTTTTAATAGGTTTGATTGGCTAATTTTCATTTTGACACACCAAGTAAAAGTAGTGACACAGGCTTAACGGCATGGCCCTGAACATGACTGATGGACGAGTTGTCTGAGATTTGAACTTGGGACGAGCCAAGTTCGTCAGTATTCTGAAGCACGACTGTTGTATTTTTTCCAGATTTAGAGTTCAATTGTAGTTGAAAGAAATTATTTCATTTACATATTTACAGTAATTGGTCTGCAAACTAACAAAATTGAGGAAATGGTAAATAGAATATACTCCCATGGTTTTACGGTACAACCTTCCGCACAATGTTTACAGTACTAAGCATGTGATTGACCTCCGCTGTAAACTACTTTGTAATGTGAACTTATGGGTTTGCTTTGTAAAGTACTGTAATGTCTGCAATCACATTGCTCCCACGCTGGTTTTGACACTATAGGAGCATATCAATGACCTCATGAGCTCAATTGTTCTGGAGCTTTCTCACATCCCAGCGTACGAACCTTGCATTTGAGTCACTTCTGCCTGTCGTGACCCATCCTCACTGATCCCAGAGTGCGAGTCCCTGAGCTCAGCAACCTGATCGAGCAGACTGCTGCAACAAATGTTCCCCTGTTTCAGTTAAATCATGGATGAAGGGAGGCTTTCCTTCACCTTGCTGGTTTAACACGACACAGTCCACATCAGCTGGATCTTAAGAACTTTCAAAGTAGGTTAATCAGTAAACCTTTGGGAGGCTCTGGGTTTATAGCGTTAATCCCCCAGCAAGCTTTCAAAGGTTTCTAAATGTGGGTTACTGTGACACAGGGAAAGTGACGTGTCATTGCAACAACCTTACCACCAGACGAGAATGCCCATATTGCGCGATTCTGCAAAAACTTGGTAACATTTTTTTGTAATACCAATACCATTAATACCATTTTCTCCCTTTTTACAGTTCTACAAAATACCTTTAGGTCAAGGGGTCAGTGAATCTAATTTTGTTTTCATCTTCCGATCTCAATTATTAAACCTCAGCTCAGAGTATCTTCAGATCACCATGTTAGGAATCAGAATTGAATCAGACTGTTAGAAGTATTGAAAACCAGGAGGTAGAGACAGAAAGCATTTTTATACATTTATACAAACTGTTAACACATTTGTAGAATATGCACTGGTCCAGTGTCCAATCCACAGATCAGACTCCAAAGCTGAACCAGCAGACAGATTATCAAAAAAAGAAAGTCAAACAACAACCAGGAACCGAACTGGGCACGCAGAGCAGAGCAGAGCAGAACGGAGCAGGATGAGTGTGAAGATGTTGCAGGGTCGACTTGATGATCCTGAGCAGAGACAAAACTGCAATTTCGCAAGGCAGGCAAATTAAGCAGCACAACAATTTCTAAGCAAGATACTGAGTAGCAGCCGTGGTGTCTGACCGCTTAGGTTGATAATTGGGCTCGATAAAGAGTCTGGTTGCTTAAGATGGTCCTTAAATACAGGAAGCAGTTGAGGAGTTGGTTGCCTGATCAGAAACAGGTATTCTCGTAGTTTTGGAAGGAAATACCAGTACCGGGGATGTACATGTACATCAAAAAAGAGGTGGGAGGATGGAAACAAAACAGGCAGACCTTCAATTCCGAACATACCCTCTCAAAAGCTAAGCCCTATGAGACATTGATTTGTGAATATGGGCTATACAAATAAAATGTGAATAGAAACCAGGTCTTTGTTGTTGTCAAATTGTAAAACCGTATGCCTCACTGGGAGATCATTGGAATATTTAAGATAACAGGAAGTCAAACATGGCAATGGTGCAAAAGTGAATGATTTTATCAAAATGTTATCTATTTTGGAAACTGATCTAATGATGTATATAATTATAATGTGGAGTAATTTGTTACCATTGTGGATTGGCACGGTCATGACCAATACCTAATTTGCTTAGATCAGCTCACTATTTGCACCGTAACCATTTGGGTAAAGTATGGTAACGTTAGAAAACCAGACCCTTTGGTTTAGGTCAGGCCATTATGTAAAGGTTAAGGAAAGATGTGCGTACAGCTAATTAAAGGGCAAACATCAAATTTCTAATTTCCAACATTCAACAGAACCAAACCCATACTTTCCGAACCGCTACAAAAGTGGCACGTCACTTCTGGCACTGGCACTAAACGTTGGGATGGGATGTAATTGTTGATGGGTGTAATCGGCCAGTGTGACATCACTTTTTGTGATAGTGGGATTCTTATAAATTTAAGTTTAGGCAGAAAAAAGGGATATATGAGGTGAAGGGAAAGATGGTTGTTTGTGTTAATACTGTAGGTTTCCAAGTTAAGTAAGTGGGTTAGAATTAGTAACCCTCTGTTTGGGTTGAAATTATACATATATATATGTGTGTATATATATATGTGTATATATGTGTGTAATGATGCAATGATGTGTGTAATGATGCAACTAAAAACTCCCAGGGGAAAAGACATTGTTAAAATCCTTTGCATAAGTGGCACATGTCGACTTTGTCATTATGTCGATACAGTTTTCCCAGGAAACAGAGCACATTTATTTACTCCTTGACTTGAGTTCACTGACCCAAAAACTGCAGTGGAAAATGTTTGATAGGCCTTGGCGTTGTTTTGTTCTGGTGCCGCCTGGTCCGGTTTTAAACAGCAGCACTGACCTCAAACTTATGGCTAAGGGATGTGGGTATGGACTAATACCCGCCATGCTAACTATACCCTTGATGGGAAAGTGGCTGAGAAAGAGACGGGGTGACTGTGACATTTGATTTGTTCTGCCATGTTGATACCCCCGCAATCTCATGGTTTACTAAATTACAGCCTTGTACGCTCTCTCTCTGCTTCATTATTCTTCTCCCACACACACACACACACACACACACACACATTCTCTCACACTGATGAGCGATGTAAGAGTTTGGAGGAAGACGACGACAGGGAAATGCAGATCTTAGAAAAACCTCTGTTTAAACAATTCTTTTAACACCTAAAGAAAAAGACCTCTTATGTGACGTCTCGTTTAATTCGAGGTTGTCTGATGAAACAACTCAATCAGTGTGAGTCTCTGAAAGCTGCTGTGTATTACAGTACATTGTGGATCGTGCCTGTGTGTAACCGAGCTGTGGTAATAACATGGCTCTCCGGCCAAGCTGCCCAATGACAGCAGCACAAATGCCAAAGAGACCAGCCAGACACTGACCGAGCCGGCTCCTGCAAGCACACACACACACACACACACACACACCCACAAACACACACACACACACGCGTAGCATGCTCCTGTAGAAAAGGTACATTCTGCTCCTGTGGCAACTTCACAAATAGACTTGTTTTCTTCTCGCTGGAAAATATGACATCGAGCTATGCGGCACGCACCATCCTCTGCCCTCCCAACCACTCCCACCCACCCATGAAATGAGATGTTTATGGTGGAAGATAGAAGCGATTCTGTAGTGGCGGAGCCGAGGTGTACACTCTATAAAGGAGGATTTGTTTTTGGGGGGTGTTCAGCTAATAAACACCTCAGTGATTCTCACCACGACTAGGATTTTATGGAGAACCTCAGGCATTTTAACGCATCCTCTAGATCCTGCAGTGACTCCAGAGCCCGTTTTTAGAGAGCGTCTCCTTCGTGCAATTTTGTTGTGAGGCACCTTCAAAAGTTCCTCTTCTAACTTTTCCTTCTCAGAGTGGACAGGACACTTTGTTCTGTTTCAGGACTATAAGGAGAACACAGTTTCCATAAGCAGTTGCACGTCAAGATGCTGTTTATGAGGGCAGTTGCTCTGGATTGGTCACCGTTGTTATTGCACGGATATTAGGTGCTGCTCTGAGGCATTGGAAATCTTGATTAGTGTGTGTTTATGTGTGCACATTCATGTGTGTGTGCAAAGCTACCATGGCTGACTACAGCATACAGCACAAAAGGCGCCTTTTCTAGCATTATGTCTTTAAAGTTGTAATCTACTCCTATCTTCTTTTTTCTTGTTTGGCTGTGTGTGTGTGTCTCGTAGGCCTTGTTTAGGCCAACACACCCATGTGGTTCAAAATTGTGTGCATGAATTTAATAAAAAAAAGACAAAAAGGTTCAATTGCTTTTTGTGTTTGTTTGTTTTCACTGAAAAAGCAGCCAACATTTTGAGCCTCATGCAAGAACTAATTATGAACAGATGAATACCCTTGAGTCATTTACAAGGGGATGTCTTAAACGTTATTTGTAGTCCAAACCTGTCATACAACTCAACTCTCCTTTGTCTTCAGAATGCCATCATTAGAATTTATGAGGCGCTTAAAGTATTTTAACTCAAATTTACTTCAAAACAAAAGCTCAAAGTAACAATAAAACGGAAGAAAAAAATAATGGAAAACAAATCACTAGAATTAACACTTTCAGGAGTGTTACAAGGGACTTTGGAGTGGCCCAGCAAAAAGCAAAACATAATACCAGTATCACATCATTTTGATGTTAAAAGAATTAATTTATTGTTGAAATTATAAACAAAGTTCATACTGTGCACACAGATACATAATACTAAATAGGGAAAGGTAGAGTTCAAACCCCACCACCATCCCAGGCACATTATACACACACATTTAGACTTTCTATGCACTTAAATATCGTAATAAACATGTATTTCTCTCATCCCTCAATGCCACCATCACACCCTCTTAGACATGTCATACATAAAAATCTACAGTTGACCACTTTGAATTAGCAGAATATTTATTTGTGGTCATTCGATTTCATGTTCAACAATTTCTTTCTGAATTCTGTCACAGTATGCGACTTCTCTGACGACACAATGTGGACACGTTCCTTTTCCGTTTTTGTGTGGCCTCCAAATTCTTCTTTACAACTAACTTTGTAGTTTTCTTCTGCTGATTTCCAACAGGGCCTGAATGTGTGAAGTTCTTGATCTCACCCTTTTTGTGGATGAAACTTGTTCATCAATTATTCTAAAGAACAGAACTCTTGAACGAACACCTACTCATGAACACATGGCATTCATCAAGTTGAGATTTACTCGTTTGTGTGCAGCTAAGAGAGTAATCTGAATCTGACTTGGTCCACACCACAGACAAAATGCAAGAGGAATTTAGAGATCTATAAAAAAAGAAATCTGTATGAAATCCAAGAACTGTGTCTGTATTAAACTATTCCACATACAACGTGTGACAGCGTTCTTCTTAACAGCCACATGGTCACATATTCACACAGTCATGTGTCAGCCCAATTACTTTTTGTGGCTGCGGCGCTCAGTTGTGGATCAGACCCGACTAAAGAGGCCCGAGCCGCTCAAGTGAATCCATGCTTAACTGGGCTGAGCCGAAAACCTGATCCAAAACCACCGGATCTACGGAGGTAAAATGAGATCAGCATGTAAGAGCGAGGCTTAACTGTGCGATGCCGTCTCAGCTCTAAGTGGTACCCAGCTCATGTCTATTAATCCACAGATATGACGAAGGAACATAAGGATCCTTCTTTTACAACAGGCTTGTTGAGCTCTCTGCACTTTTGCTCCTTCCTCAAGAGCACTGTTTGTCAAGAATAATCATGTTCCTCCTTCAGGGGCTGGGGCAGAGTGATGAAGGAGAGGGCGCATGAGCCTAGTCTTCTCCAATGACACCCACTGTACAGAAACATGACAATAAAGACACCCACGCACAATTTTTGTCACAATTTATTTGATCTCAGTACACAATTTAGTCTGCGCTGTAGCTTCTGCCCTTCGGTTCCTCGTGCAAACACTGAGGAACGGCCCGATGCAAGCCAGTAAGACAGGAGGGGGCAGGAGGAGGAAAAAACTAATAAATAGGAGGAGAGGGAGAAGGGCCATGACTCTTGACAAAATGTCCACCAGATGTTGGGTCTTCTTCCAACTCCATCACTGATGGCCTCATCTGTGAGCACACGTCCAATGGGGGGGGGGGGGGCTCTGAGGGAGGTGGTGGAGGTTTCGAGGACCTTTCACAGTCACAATCTTTTATTAGAAGTAGTTTGGTTTAGTTTGTTTGGGCAGGTGATGCCAATTGAATTTAGATTCAAGGTGGAACAAAAGTAACATGAGGTAACAACAACAGAGAGTGGGCTCAGGCGTTGTTGCTGTACAAAACAATCGTACAGGGATTGGAGCAGTTTATTTTGTTTTCTCTTATTGCCAAAATGTTTAACTTTACAGGAAAACTAGTATCCACTCCCTGGATGGCACGTAAAATGTATTCATATGGTCCCAGCACGTGGTTGAGAGTGTTTGTGAGTGCGATTACAAGTGTGTGTTTGTGTGTCAGGGTCCATAAGGTAACAGTGAGGATCAGACCTTCATGCGAGTACAGCTCACGGAATACATCAGGGATATTTCTGGAAAATTCACAATGATCAAGTGAATGTGTTTATGACGTTTTTTAACATGTGATGGACGTGACACTGGAAGAATCCAAATATCTCAGGATGAAAAAGACGAGCCGTACACATAGATGATGCCGACGAAGATGTCAACTTAGAAAGACAACAAGATTCTAGAGCTTTTGCTGATAAGGACCAACCGTGAAATTCTCAAACAAGTTGCAGGGACGGCAAGAGACTGGTTCTGACTGAACGTTCCCAAAAGGTTCCTGTTGTTGTGAAAGCATCCGACTCAGACAATCTCATGCTGCCTTTTTCATACGTGAATGGCAAACCCCGGACAATGTCAGGACCAAATTCTGGACCATTTCTGGACTTCGTGTTTAAAAAACGGCTTCAGAAACATGCACAAATGTAAAAAGCCCTTTATTTGAAAGTGTGTGGTGTGGCCATGGTGAGGAGTGGAAATCATTAAGCAAAAACCTTAAATGCTCCATGAGAATTTACAAGGTGACAAAGCTCCGAGAGTGACCTAATGTGACGGTCGGGTTTAAGGCTAGAATCTGTCTGTGATCCTCTCGTCTTATCCAGCCCTTCCTCCCCCACTCTCCCTCTCTCCATCTCTACTTCATAGGCACCTCATCATCCAGCCGCCTGTTACAGCGAGGCTTCAGCGGGCTCTCGCTAGCCAGACATGTGCAAGAAGCTGCAGCTGCAGGTTGAAAAACACACTTTTTTTTATTCTCGTGACTTCTTATCCCGTTTGCCTTTAGATGATATTTCAGGCCGAGCTTTCTGCAAAGCATATCAACATTTCTTCTCCTGACCTTCCACGGGACACTATATCCTCTGCTTTTCTCTGCTGTTTTTCCACCATTTCCACCTCTGGTATTTTCCTATAGTTCCTCCCTTAGACCTCTCCCTCCATAATCTATTTTCCTGTCTTCTTATCCCCAGGCTCCTCTTCTTTCCATCTCTCCCATGGGGTCTCATCTTCTGCACTGTTTCAGTCGTTCATTATGTTCCATGCTCCTCAGATAATGCCGCCTTCACTGTATCTGCATAATGATCATGAGATGCGTGTCTGTGCTCAGCATCTCAGATGTGTATCTGCTTTAGAAGGCTCGGGTTTTTTTTTCTTTTTTCTAGTGTAACCATCCCTGCAGTTGTTCTCCATCCTCCAGAGGACGTTTCAGGAAATGAAGTTGTTCCGAATTAGCTGTCATTGGACGTGACAAGGAATATTTTCGGGTGTGTTCATGCGATACACATGAAGGATAAGCTCCCAAACGTCAGTATCACGGCACCTTCCAAAAGATCCCTCAGTGTTGCTCAACGCGCAGACAACTTAGTTTCGAAACAGGGGCAATTAGAAATGATAAAGCTGTTGGCGAACCAAGAGGTTTCCCGTAATTAGAATTAGGCTTTGGCTCTCAAGGCGCATGCGAACGCTATTATTGGCAACACATTGCTCACCACAGATTGGAGCTCGGAAACTCGATCATCCGTTGGACTATGAAACAACATTTTAGCAGAGAGAGTTAATCAGTGAAGCAGATAATATCCATGTGGACACACACGGAGTCTCTGGTGGACGTGAGCACGATCACACCAACACACACTATTTGATAACTCGCCTCTCCTTTTCTATTCTATTTGATTTCACGGAAATAAGACGATGTCCAACAAATTTTCGTCTTATTTTATCAGTAAGGGGATCTTAATTGTCCGAGGTCGCCTTGACATATCCTGCTCGGCTTGTTTGTGCCTTGGGGGAGAGTCTTGTTTTCCTTCTCAGCGTGACCCTCCGCTCTCTGCCAGCGCCTTGCAACAAGCACGAAAAAGTTAAGGGTTCAATTGGGGATCATAACACGGTAAAACAGGATTGATTACGCGTGGCGGTGATTATCAGGCATGTGCCAAATGTTCAGAGAGTGAGTACGTTTTTCATTCCAAACAAGCTGCGGATTTCTTAGATCAGTACACTTTTAGTGGGATTGGTAGAAGCAAATTACTGAAATCGGTTGCTGTGATTAATAAAGACTGATAATGCATTCATCAATTTTAAAGTTATAATACTTTAATCCACACCGATACAGTGTTTATTCCCAAAAAAGCGGTTCTTCCTGATGAACCCCAAAAGACTAATCACCTAATCCGGCACTTTCTGTCAACTCCACTGTGTTTGAGTGTCTTTCAGCTCATTGTTTTTTTATTTTTGATCATCAAAGTGATTTCAAAGCAGCAGTAGATTTCTAATTTTAGCAAAAAGTTCTGTTAAACCCAATGTTGAAAGACCTTACTTGTAACAACCAAGTTATCCTTCAAAGTTTGAATTGTACCTCCCTTATCTCATCCATGCTCCCTTCAGCATCTCCTTTGTCTGTCTCAGCCATATTCCACAGCCATTCTTGATCGCCCCCTGCTGGCTATAGGTCTAACCCTTCCTCCTCCAGGTTAGCAGATGGGACATGGATCAAACTAAAACACCAAAGTACAGGTCAAATAAATTTGTCTCAAAGCTACTTTCTGTTATTTTAGGGAGTTGTTATCACACTGATGTTTGTTCAAGAGCAAATTTTTCCGCTAAGTTTAGTTTTATAAATAAACACTACTACTACTACTACTACTACTACTTTAAAAACTGGGTGAAATGCCATGATACACAGCTGAGACTGAGAACTTGTACCAGGCTCTATCCCCTGATCGCTACTGCACAGACTCAGGCTCTAAATGACATCCTGAGAAAAGCACACAATGGCAGATTCCATATCTTCGTTTCTTCAATCTTTATTTTTTCTAAGCTGAGTGCTCTCTCTCTCTCTCTCTCTCTCTCTCTCTCTCTCTCTCTCTCTCTCTCTCTCTCCATGAAAACAGTGTATCTGGCCTACAACCATTAGTTTTGCAGTATACAGGGTGAAAAGACAAACACACAAGAGTCAGGGTGGGGTGGGTACACACGGGAGGCTAGAGGTGTTACATACAGTTGTGCAGCCAGGAAGAATTTGTGTGTGTGTGTGTGTGTGTGTGTGTGTGTGTGTGTGTGTGAGCAAGGGCACGTGTTTTGATTGCAAAAAGCAGCCCAGGCCTGGTGGGGGGGTTGCAGTAAAAGAGGATCGTGGGGATTTGTATTAGTTTCCACCCATTTTTCACTTGAGAGAAGATTTAGGGGAAAGGTTGGACGGGTTGTGGGGTGCAGTGTCACTTTAAAGTATCTTTTTTGGCTTTGTGGTTCGCATGGTTCCATGATAGTGCAACCGCGGCCTGTTTGTTCTATTGTAACAAATGGGAGGTAATGATAGCCAACCTAATATTTTCTTGAAACCCAGATCAGAGGGGGTTATTTAATACCCCCAACGCAACAAACACTATGATTAAGTGCAACAATGGTGAGCGCCGTGGATCTGCATGGTTGGATATTATTATCCAAGGTCTAACCACAACATTTTAGGGACCATGTTCCTGGACTCTTCAGGCATTGATATATGTTTCGTGACGGTGATAAGCCATTTATAATCATGATTCATTTTACTAAACAGCAACTCATCAAACATCCATCCATCTGTTAAATATACTGACTATCCTTTGGTGGTCTTAGGGGGGAGGAGCGAATTGCAGCTGACATTGGGCGATGTGGGGGAGGGGGGGTACACCCAAGGCACCCTATCGGAGGGCCGCTAATCAAATTTCTTAAAAGAAAACTGGGTAAAAAGGAAAGGATGGGAGGAAAGGATGGGAGGGATGAGATGACAAAAAGAGAAACAGTAAAGAGAGAAAACTAAGAGGAAGAAGCTGTGCAGTTGTCAGGGTTCATGGTTAGGGTCAGCAGGTTGAACGGTAATCAGGTTTTAATGAGAACACATCTATGCAAATGACTGAAGGAGGGAGCTTCATTTGCTATAACACACACACAAACACACACACACACACACACACAAAAGCGTGCACAAACAGGCACACAATTGCCAGAGTGCTTACCATAATCAGCAATCACTATCAGTGGCCTTGCAATCACGGCAGCAGCCGCTCCGGACTGTCAAATGATGGATGAGCAGTGATGTCACCAGGATGTTATCATCTGGTTGGCTAATGACAGGAAGTTTTGCAGGGCAGAGGTCGCGGCCTTCAGGAGTTAGTCTGGGCCCTAAAAACCTCACTGCTTGGCGATGTGTCATAGTAAAGTGACGTTATAAAAAACTGGTTGACCTCATTTTCATGTTGTAAGTGCAAAAAAGCAAAAGTATTAGTTTGATTTGATAATCTTGACTCCTTAAAGAAATGAATGGTCTCTGGTTTGTGTCAGTTACTGAACAGAAATCTAGATTGCAAGATAAACCAGGTAGAATGAACACAAAGTTTTCTAATTTCACTCCGCGGGATTTACTGTTTATAAAAAGCTCTGAACACAACGTCACAACAGTTTGAGGAGGACTCACTACTGACAGGGAATAATACTGAAGTATCTCAAAAAGGTATGCAGTATCACTTTAATACGCGGTTTAATAAAGGTTGTCATACTGTGTGCAGTGACCATCACTACACCAGCACCATTCGTCATATCGCACTCTCACACGTGCTCACACCAGGCAGTCATTAATCAACGTCACGCCTCCCTCCTCTCCTCCCTTCATTTGTCCATCCTTCAGTCTTCATCCATCTTTCCCTGCCACTCTTCTGTCCATTACTTTCACACTCTGTCCTTCAGTCTTTACAATCATCCATCCGTCAGGTGTTTACGCTCTTTTCGACTGAAGGGCGGATCAAGCGGAAAGCACAGATTGTCACGTTGAAGAATTCAGTAGTAGCACAAAAACGTCTAATAACTAATAACGTAGATGCTTTAAAAAAAAAATACTTTCACACTAAGTCTGTCTAAGTTGTAGCATCTTGGTGTTTATACCCAGCAGTTGCTGAGCTGTCACTCTGTCAAAAAAGGAAGATGAAGAATATATGAAGAGTGGCAGCTACAATGGCCACTATTGTGACGTGACATAATGAAGGGGCCTGTCTCGGTGGGAAGGAGACAAGCAGGACGACAGTTGTGATTAATGACCGTTGGAGCTGACGTGTTATGACGCCGCTTGTTGTCGCCGTTGCGATATCTGCATTCAGAGGAAAATCTGTGAGTGAGACGGGACGTCGTTGTGTCTGACGGGCTCCTGAACTGAGGTCACTTCAACCAGCACGCTGCACTCTCCATCTGTCTCCCCCGCCTGGATGATTAACAGGGAGGAGTTCACTGTTGTTAATTGGGCTTTACATTCAATTTGAATAGCAACAAGTTCAATGCACAATGATTCATGATTCACGTGGACTATGCATGTTTTCCCTTGGATAATTTTGCTAATATTTTATATTGTATATTTTTCTCTTCTTATATTTATATTCTGCTTCTTGTCAATGAAGCCTGATGCGTCTGATTCCTCATCTTTTTTAAGATTATATGTAATTTAATTTAAGACCGATGTCAACTACAACAAACAGGAACGAATATTAAGAGAATTTATTACATTTCCCAAAGATTCTGACCCGGGTGTTTATAGACTCAGAATGCTGTAATAAAACTATCAATAAGACCAACATGGAACTGGTAACTAATATCTGTATTATTGAGAAGGAACCACAGAGCCCATATCAGATTGTTGGATTTTATATATTTTCTGACTTTTTAAGACCTTATAGAGTAAGATCTGCTGAAAAAGTTAGTGGCTTTCAGTATTCAGAATAAAAATAACAACAATTTATTTAGGCCCATAAAAAAAATGTGGTCTTCACTAAAAACGATTTTTGGAGCTGAGGGCAATGGCGAGAAAAACTAATCCTCTATTGGTTTTAGTTCCTATAACTGACATGTAAAATCACCAGCCTTATGTTTTACAAGCTTGCAGATGCAGCCTTATAAAACACGTCATGAAGACACTGAATTTGTAGCATTTTCTGTCAATAGTCGGATTAACTGCTCTGCTTCGGAAAACCAACAGGACGTTTTCAAAGTGCACTGCGTTAAAGTGATGCATGGACAACTTTCAAAGCAGGTGAGTTCATATGATATCAGATATGATATGGTACATTTCCTATCCTGGAGGAACAAACTCCAGTTTGACCTTGAACTCTCCACTCGTATATAAACCATTCACTCTTTGACAGGTGCTGATCACCTGATGGACCTGGTCCTTGTGTCTGCACAACCACACACACAACACAGCTATGTATATAAATGATGATCTTGCATCCTTCCCCATCTCACCCTGTCTTGAAATGAGAAAGAAAACAACAATGGCGGCTACATACCGGTTTATCTACGTTTGATTAGCACTGCTAGGTCTACTTAGTAAAAGTAACAAGTTTACAGCTTAATTTAGCGTCACTGTAGCACATTACCGACATTCACAGGCGTCTGCCTCGCCCCAACATGACTTGGATCGCAGCGTTCTTTTAATGTATTTGACGAATCGTTGAAATAGACTTTGTCGCCACCTACTGGCTCGGAATGTTTGTTCAAGCTTTTGTAGTCACAGATCTTTTGTACATTTTACGTAAATTTGAGATTTGTTTAAAGAACGGAGTGTAGGTACGGTATACGTCAATAATTTGCCCAGCAGGGACCCCCCCACCCCCAACACACACACACACACACACAACACAATGCCAGCTGTCAATCACAATGACTAATGAGCAGTTTATTACATCACTGGCCCTCTAATGGTCGACCGGGGATCTCTCTGTGGACGTGGGGGGAGTTTGAGAGACAGAAACAATGACAGCGAGATGTGGAGAAACAGAGACAGAAACTGTGAGTGAGAGACAGAGAAAAAAAGGGGAGAAAGAGAGAGACAGACAAAGACAAAGGGGAGAGAGTATTTATGTTTGGGAATAAAAGGGGAGTATAATGAGCAGGATAATGAGGCATCCCAGGGACATCCCAGCACAACATGCAGACGAGAGATGAGAGATCTAGTTTCCTTTCAAAACCGCTGGGGGTTTCCTGACTGAGGAAGGGAGAGACAGTGAGGAGGGAGGGGTGAGAGGTCTGTGCATCTCAGAATTCTTTTGCACTCCTCCACCTCCTTCTCTTCTCTCCATGCCCTCTCTGCATGTCCGGGAGAACCAGAGGTTAGGTGTGAGGAATAAACGAAACCATTATGAAGTGTTTCCTCAAAAAGACCATATTTCCCATAATGCTTGTCAATACTTTTTCATCAGCCTTTTTCGCTTTCACTGTATACTTTCTTAACTCAGAGTTTGAAGAACTACTGTTTGCCTGTGTCCTGTACAGTGACAGAAAGAATATCTCTGTCTCTCATGTCCAGCCTCTCATGTCTCAGGTCTTATTACCTGATGTTGGTTTTGACCCCAAAAAAATGGCCAGCATGAGGATGTATGAGATTTCATGTCAAAAATACTTTGAACTCATGAGTTAGCCTCCCATTGACATAGCCGCGATCTCACACAACGATCAGGCTCATAGGGACTTTGGGCGTTTTCACACCTTCCTTGTTTCCTAATGGAAAGACTACAACTCGCTGAATTCACAACATGCTAACGTCAGACGCACATCCGTCGGCAAACCAATTAATGTTAAGTACAGGTTGACGCAGACAACAGGTGTATATATGTCATGCAGAGTTCTTTAGTGCGCTCTCTAAACTACAATGTGAAACCAAAACCAAAACACATCACATGTAAACAATGGTACAAAGACATGAACCTAGGTTTGGACTTGCAGGAGTAAGCCGAAACCTGATCACACAAGTAGTAAAATCTTAGGGATTACATTTTAATTCTAAAGATAAACATGGGCAAAGAAGACACATGAAACAATGGTCCCCAGCTGGGAATGTTGTGGTTAGTGCATAACTAAATCAAAAACAGTTTCCTGTTAGTTTTGTTTGTCTCTGTCTCTTGTCAATTCTCTCTTTTTTTGACTTAAGAGAGATGATTACACAATATAATAATAGTATATATATATCATTTTGAAGAAAATGATGTCACCACATGTTATGTAAATAAGCAGTGTTACGGTTGAAGCCTACATACTCGTGTCCTGGTTAAGGCTCCTCAGAAGATTCACCTCTTTGTGTTGTTGTCTATGAAGTGTTTTCTTTTTTTTTATTGTACATGAACAGATTGATTTGTATATTGAACACCAGAGTGTGTGTGGACATGGAATGAAATAGGAAAGTGGAACCGCAGCAGAGCTCCACACCGCCTGTGCTGCCACAGAGGACGTGAACAGCAGTTTGCTATTAATGACAGTGAGATAAGATTGCCTCTGTATGAGCAGTGAGCCTCAGCCCTGCTTCCTGCACCCTGCTCCCACACAGGGGTTTGTTGATCCTCAGGGGCAGCATCATCTCGTCAGTCTTTGATTTCTCAGCCTCACGTTCTCTTCCTTTCGGTTCCATGCCCACTGACTGATACTGTATTCCGTTTGCCTGCTAATAGTAAGTCCGTCCCCCTGTTTGGTCCAATTGTTGTAGTTGCGGTCCAGAGATGACACAAGATAACAAGTTTTGAACTGTCCAACAAAGCTTAATTCTTCCAAGCCAGGGGTTAAGAACCTATTTCCTATCAAGGGTCATGACATTATTGATAACTTCCTTCTCGATCCATACTCACACATGTGACACACTCACTGCTCTGATGCGCTGGAAGAGCTTCTCTTTGGCTCGACGTCTGATGTCAGATGGTAGTGATGATGATGGTTGTATTTTTAGCCAGAACAACTTGCTCAAACAAATCCTCACCTTTGGTAATTATATTTTGGAAAGTAACCAATAATGAAAGGGGAACTAGTCTACTAATCCAATCCGAGTGGGCAGGTTACATTAGATCCCGCCTCCTGCAGCAGCAGCATCACTGGTGAAGAAACAACTAAAATGGATTCAGAGGAGGCCACCACCATAAGGATGTAGTACTCTATTGCATTATGGAATAGGCAACAATCTGCGAGTATTAAATTCTTGTATATTTCAAAGGTAGTTCTTACTTAATGTAGTATGTTTACATTTACTTAAATACATTTTTGTCTGTTGTCCATGACTGTTCATGTCTGATGCAGGTCTGAGAGAAAAACTGAAAAATTCTCATTATAGTTTAATACTTTTTCTCATCTTGTGTTGTATCATTTATCTGCTCTGTGATGGTTCTTTGAAACAAACTGACCTGGATACATTTTACTTTCCAGTTCTAGCAGCTCTGCTGTCACAGTAAGGGACTACTTCACAAATTCTGCCTCTGAATGACGTCCGTAGCTATAAACTTTCTCACTGCCGAGCATTGTCTCTGTCAGAATGTTGACATGTGTTGGCCACCAAAACTCCACAGAGGGATGTGAACTTTCTCCAAGAGCATTTGTCATTGCAAACCCAGTGTAGCTGCATTTTTCCAGCTGTAATGACGCGGAGATTGGCCTTTTTCATCACTGCAGCCATGTTCCCACAAAGTAGAGACATGAGCTATCACTTTGTATCCATAAGTTTGATTGAATTTGACATTACACACAATTTGTTCCAAAATATGTCAATACCCCCCCCTCCCCATGGTGCATGGTACAAAGAGGTCCTTTACTGATACGTCAACAGGGCATACAATTGGATCACAAGGCAAATTTATTCAGTCAGATGTCTCTCTAGAGTTTATACTGTGAATTTGAACCAGTCATTACGGATGTGAACGTCCCCCCCCCCCCCGCACATTTGAATGAAGGCACAGATTACTTAAAAAGTGGCAGCCCGATGGGACACTGGTTTGTCTTTCATTTCAACAATAAAAATGAATTTGTCCATTTCTCTTGGAAAGTGCGACATTCCTCATTCTTCACAGTCGCCGTGATGCCTGTCAGTGATCACACGTCACAGCTCTGAGTTTTATTCACCCTGACCGTGACCTTGATCTGACAGGCAAGAAGGGACCACCCTGAAAGACATGCTAGTTTACTATTATGTTATTTTCTTTTAAATAAAACAACTGTTGTCATGAGAACTTTTCTGTATTTCTTTTTTGATGGCCTTTAATATTTATTAACTGTCTCTCAGTTTTGATGTAACTGTCTCATGGGACGTTTCCTCACTTCTTCCCTTAGCAATCATTTAACAAATAAAAGAAATAGGGAGCATCGGTATCGGGTAGATATGACATGAAAAGAGGGAAGTGAAACAGTTAACTTCAAGGTTGTTGTTGAATTTTCTTATGCAATACTGAGCTCCAGCCTAGTGATCTGTTTGGAAACACTAGTCTTCCTACTGAGCCTTATTAAACGTTATTTATCCAGCAAAGATTCACTCAGCAGGTATGTTCTTTTTCACCAAACGTCCTGCACCACACACACAGACACAGAGTTTCACACATTTACACCTCGGCCAATCCTAGGCCAACCACAGGCTTCTGCAGTCAGAGGCTGAGACTGCACAGGGCTGCTCCACTTAATGCTGGCAGGTAAGGTCAATGCACAAATCTCGAACCGAGAGCCTCCTTGCTGTCAGGTCACATTACCAAATAAATAAAATAAAGAAGAGCAGAGTCAGACGGCAAATAAAGAGTCGAAAAGAGAGTTTGGCTTATTTTTTGACAGTGTTCGGAAAGTAAACGTCGTATTTCTATAGCTGAGTCTGTCGTCATATTACAATTCTCACCAAACGCGAACCAAATTTTTCACACAGGGCAACGTGGAACCTTCACTTGTCGAGTTGAAATATTTGAACTTGAGCGAATGATACAACATTGAGTAAGGGAACATTAGCTTCGGGTTTGGTGTGAACAAAGCATTAAACTGGATCATATTTCATGTGTCACCTGGAACAACAACACAGCCCCTACTTTCTGTCTGAAGGCACGATAATCCTTTTCCTGAGTCAGTGAATATGTCAACCTGGGAAGTGATTCACGCTGTCCAGGCATTTCCTAGATATAGACACACTCCGACAGTGTGCTACGATTGATACGGTATCTTGTAAAAGTCATGCTGTGTACATTCTTAGGTCATAAATGGTTAATTTTACGTGTGAAGCAGTTTAATGAAAATATCGCGTAAATTCTGCCAGTAGCTGCAGGGAAATTATGCAGAAAGAACAGGAACTGGCTCAAGTCTAGCCGTAACGAGCTGTGCTTGTTAAACAACGTTATGTTCAGAAAACGTCTTTATTTCCATGGACAACTTTGAGTATGTAATAAGTATTGTTTGCTTCAAATAACATCCATTTGGACATCTATTTTGTGTTTTTATTCCATTTGTACCCACAATCACAGCAAAAGAACATCCTCTTTATAGGCTTACACCAGACTTTAATACTTCATCATCTCTCTCTCATCTGGCAGCGAATTCAGAACACAATACATAATAACTCCTAACAGAACACAGGAAGATGTAAGACACACTGAAATCAGCAGTGGAAAGATGGATGAGTGAGCAGGAAAGTGGGGGCATCAGCTACAGCGACTGTTCTGGTGTATTAGCGCTGGATGTTTCCTTGCAGTCACGTGCCGACGGATACGGTGCAGTGGAAAAATGAATTTCCTGGAGGAAGACTCCCGTGATTGCCGTACGTACAGCGGTGGATTATGAAGTTGGAAAGTAATTGGAAAGTGTTTCCAAGTCATGATTGAGCGATAACCTTTAACCCTTTCAACATGTGGAGGATGGTATTTTTCTGTCAGTGCTCCATTGACACGTACAGTATACACACAAACTTATTTTCAGAAATGTAGAGTAACTATCAGTATCCAGTTGTGAAGGAAGTATACAAAAATGTACTCATGTAAAAGTAAAAGTAGCACATTAACTAAGTGTTTTAATGCTTAAACAAAGCTTGCTCAAAGCTATCGAGCTAACAGTAAACAAAGAATGACTTAAATGTGCACCTTACTGAATCAGGATGTGTGCATGGATGTTGGACATATACTATTTATAATAATAAATTGTGGCCCCTGATTTAGAAAAGTCTTCGATCCTGAATTTATACAGGTACATGAAAAAAGTACTCAAGTACAGTCCAAAGTTAATGTACTCTGTCACATCCCACCACCCGCCAGTGTCACATGAAATTGGAGATGAAAACCAACCAACTGCTCCTTGAGCAGCACACGTTTTATGATGGGAAAACATCTGAAGAGCATTGTGTTGATTGAACACAGCGAGCCTTACAACACGCAGGCGACTTTTTAATACAGACGCAGGAATTGATCACCAAATTGTAAAATTATGATGGACTGATGAGCATCTGGAAAGAGCACAGTGGCCAGTCATTGGCATTACACCCAGAAGGAGGCAGTGCTGCAACCATAAGGAGGCCAGCTGCCGTAACACAGCAGAGAAGAAGAAGACACACCACACCTGACTTGAGGAAGTGTAGGCCAAGGCCTGGTTTTCATTCAGCACCAAAATGAGCCCACGTTCAGGGACCCAACAAATCTGTCCCCTCTTTGGTTTGATGTAGTAACAATATGATCAAAGTCAACCAATCAGGTAAGAGTTAAATTTTGTCTTAAAAAACATCACATTATTTTGACCAAGGGATGTATTTTGAAAGTGATGTTTGCGTTGGCTGGTTGTGGTGTTAGCGGGAGCCGCAGCTGTCGTATGAATACATCACATCATATCTTCTTTGGGAAGATTGCGACATGTTTCAGAGGTTTGAGAGCGTAATATCATGATTAACATCCACTGAGAGTCATATTTTACTTCTGCTGCAAACATAACTCCCTCAGGCCGGACTGCTATTACTATTATTTTCATAGTGGAGCCTCACGTTACTAATATTATGAGATGATGCAATATGATGAAAGACCGCTGCAGCATGGTCTTTCAATCAGGTTCGTCTGTAGCATCTGCTAGCATAAACACTTACGTGCGTGTGTCCCACTTTAGGGCCTCATTCATATGTGTGTGTGCAAAACAAAAAAACAGACACTACTGCTCTGGCGAAACATCGATCTCTCCCTCTTGTTATTCTGATTCCATCCCTTTCCTCTTCACTTTCTTCAGTCCCTCTCTGACCACCTCACTCCTCCTGCTCCGTCTTTACTTTCAGTCTGAGTTGTTGTGTCTGCCGAGCTGCGTTCCCTGGCCGTTCTCCGGTACATGTGCCTTGTTTCCCCCGTGCCAGAACCTCCCCCGTTGCAATGTCCTATTAGTGAAAATGAGACATGGGAGTCAGGCTCCAGGAATGCTCCTTTCCCCCCAGACAGCCTATCAATTACCATGATGGAAAGTTATGATGATGCGTTTTACTGCATCTGTAGAATCTCCGGGCTAACTTTGGAAATCAAACACTGTACTTGTCACGGCCGCCTGTCCAGATAAAAACGTGATCAGTCTTCTGGACTGTGAATGAAGTAGCAGCACAAACACAAGCTGATGGAGATCAAATAAAAACTAAAAGGCCTCAGCTGATCAATACGAGCTCAGGTTGTTTCTATCAGCTGTTTCTTTGGATTTCCTTAAGGTTCAGTGAACTCATCATGGGGAGAAGTACTCAACCTGTGACAATTGTATAAAGCTGATGTCATAAATCAAATGTAGCCCTCAATATGGTCTCTAATTGGATGGATGGATGGATTAATTACTTTAGTAAGAGAAGTTAATTTGCCATCGCAGCAAGTACAGAGATGCATTCCCTGCCAGAATTTTTAAACCCCAACCTAAAATAGTCTGATGTACGATGCTACTATTTATCCTTTTGAGTGTTTCCTTTATTTTTCCATCTTGTTTACATTTGAGCATGCATCGTGAAGCAGTTGGTAACGAATGGCGATGTCACAAAATACTGTGAAAACTTCAACTGTACGTTATAATGTGATTGATACGTATTTATAATGCAACTGCTGTCAAAATACTCTTTTTTTTATTGTTATTAAGGTATTCACAAAATGCTTTTTACAGTGTCTTATTCACAGTATTGTCTGTATTGGGTTATTATTGGAATATTGGAAACAAACAGGAAGAAAGTATATAGACTTCTACCCTATGGTACTGTATACCTCTATACTGCATTGCAGAGGGTAATACTGTCCTTTTTACTCCTCTCCATTCATATGAAAGCTGTAGTTAATATTAATTAGATTTTACATCCAAACAAATGATCATGATTAAACATTGAAGTCTGCTTACACACACACAGATGGTTTCCCTCATGAGGCAGATGAGACCCACTGAGCCTGGAGATGTGCAGAGCTCCGCTGGGATTAACATGAGGTCACCAGTGTGAATGATAAAGTTGGAACTCGTCAGAAATAACAGGAGAAGCTCTGAAATCGTGAAATATGACTGTTTGTACCTTGTTAAACAGGATAATAATTCATATGTTCATTCTGGTTTTTGAAAGCTCAATAATTTAGCACTCTGAAAAACTTATTTGGCAGATACAACTTTAACACTTTTACCTCGGTAGGATTTGACTTGAAACACAATATTTTTGCAGTAAGTCATCTGTTTGCTTCTTTCGCCATCCGTGACCTTTATAGGCAAAGTTCAAACACATTGACCTCATTGGAACACACACAATCTTTCGACTCTTTGAAATGAACGCACCAAGGCATTAAACGAAAACAGTAACATCTGCACAGTCGGCCTGTTAAACTGAAACAACAGCTGAAGATGATCCAGTGATTTATTGAAGATTATAGTCCGTTGAACGTAAATGAGGCTGAAATTACTGCTTTTCTCACCGTTCCCCCCGTCCTTTCTCCAAACCTCACCGACTGCTTCCAGCTAGCTACAAAATCAATTGTCTGCAATAGCCAGCCTTGATGTCAGCTTGGCATTCGTTTTATTTATATTAGCTGCATCCAAGAATGTTTTGCGCAGATGACTTGGCCTCGTTCCCAGTATTACAAGTCTCTCTGACATGTGTTAAGTCACTCAGAGAAACCTCTGTGCAAGGTCTGGAGGGCGACCCGCTGCTGTATATCATGATTTTGTGATTAGTGATAAGCTGCTTTTTGAAGGGCTGGGGTGCGATAAAGATGTGATGTTTGACGTGTGTTAGTTTGTGTGTGTGTGTGTGTGTGTGTGTGTGTGTGTGTGTGTGTGTGTGTGTGTGTTTGGGGGGCAGAAAACCTCTGAGTGCTGCCAGACACTGTTAATGACATCATTGAGGTTATCTCCCTACCCATCAAACCTGCACATGAACTTCCACCAAGACCCAACAGTCATAATAAACACACTCTTAGATATAAGTCGTCTAAAGCTAAGTCTCACAATGTGAAAGATCTGCGAAAGTTAATGGGTGCCTTCCTTCGTCCGTGTCCCATCCATCTACCAAGTTTCAAGAAAATCTGTTTTGTACTCTGTGTGTGGTTCTGCTAACAGTCAATAAGAAAAAGAATAAATGAAAAAAAAAGTTCTGGCGGAGGTATCAAAGACTATGAAACTCATTCTCTCTTTCTCTCTCTCTCTCTCCTCCCCCCCCCCCCTCCCTAGCTCCTAGCGCTTCCTAAATACATCCATGACTTAAAGGTGGTGGCATATTGGTGCCCCGTGTCTGCGTGGCTTTCCCCCAGGTTCTCCGGCTTCCTCCCACAGTCTAAAGACCTGCAGATCGGGGTCAGGTTGGAGTCTACGCATTTCCTGTAGGTGCGAGTGTAAACGGTTGTTTGTCTCTGTATGTTGGCCTTGCGATACACTGGCGACCTGTCCTGGTTGTACCCCACCTCTTGCCCAGTGTCAGCTGGGATTGGCTCCAGCCCTGCCACGACACTCAAAGGATAAACATCTATATAATGGACGGATGGATTTCTTAAATCTGCTCTTACCAGTGATTTTGTATTGAGTCAGGTGAATAAGGGAAGAAATAGTATCTGACGCCTCACTTTCTCCAGTGGTTGTTGGAGAGCATAAACATAACACCAAATGAATCCTACTGTTGCTTTGTATCTGCGTGTTATGAAAGCAATAGTTTGCGAACAATGTCCACTTTATGTCGGTTTTGCCTTCACAGGTTGCTTTCAAAATGCAGTTTTAAAGGAAGACTCTTTGCACTTTGGGAAATAAGCTTTTTAGCTTTTCCACAATCTCATGTTTGTACTGTTAAGTGCAGAGCTGGAGGCAGTTCCTGGTTTGCCTGGCTGAGCATAACGACTGTATAGTGAGGGGCAGCAGCAAGTCTGGCTCGGTCCGAAAGTTGGAGGCTCGTGTACATATGAATTTTTAATTTTGTTTATTGAACTATGTACATAACAGAAATCTTAAAAAGTGCCACTTTGTGGCTTGTGTGCGAAACGATTTCTTTGGGATCAACTCACGGCCGAGCTACTGTGCAGCCTCTTCACAGCCGAGGTTACAACAGGTCTTCTTATCTGGCAACGTTGGCTGTGCTGCTGTGAGATGCTGCACAGAGTTGCTGAGCAGAAGGAAAAACTGCTGTTCATGTTCACCTTCTGCATGTTATAAAAACCCTGTAGAGAGGACACACTCCTAAAGTGTAAATGTATTTAAATATAAAGGGCCCCTTCTACGGTAAGGAAAACAACAATTTGTACAATTTAGATGAAACACACTAGTGAAAATATCACTAGGATTATTTTATATTCAATTTGTTCAAATAGATCCCTCTCAACTAAATCTAACACACAGGACCTTTTAATCCGTATCTGTAGGCTCTCAGAAGACGTGCACGAATACCGATGAAATGAACACAAAACGGACAGAAGGCTCCATCTTGTTGTGTATCTAACGTTGAGCATAAATGAGCCTCACACGTGCAGTCCATGCACAGACATGTGATTGATATCGGTCTTCTGATTCGCTTTTGAAAGGAAAGCAAAGATGCATATATCCATATAAACATGGATGCTGATAAAGAAGATCTTGATTGAGCTGGTGAATCTGTGCGTTTAGTTTGTTTGTGGGTACGGAACAGCTGTTGCTCTCCCACTCCGTCTGCACATCCCTCTCTCCGTGCTGCACTGCAACGGGCCTCCTCTACATCTGGCTGCGTTGTGTTGAACCTCCCACCTTGGCCAACAGATAAGCCCCAGTGATGGATACGCGGTGTCACCATCCAGAGCCCTGCCTATCTATTACAGCTCTGCGGCCGTTTCATGTGGTGGCTCTGTATATGTGTGTGTGTGTGTGTGTTCTTTGGCAGGGAAGATGGCTCACACATTGGTTTCGGTGGGTGTGTGAGGTGAGTGGGTGTTTTGAGGAGCTGGAAAGGGAAATCGTCAGTGGGAGTAGAAAACCGGCAGGGACGGAGGACGATATGGAGAGAGAGAGAGAAAGAGAGAGAGAGAGACAGATGGGAGGGAGACGTCGAGCCCCGAGATGAAAGTCATGTTTAAACAGTAACAACTGTTTTGAGTTTAGTTATGATCTCCAACACTAGTATCATATTATTATTATTAATAGTTAACAAATTCGTCATATGCATTCACCAGTGGAATCTGAAAGAGAGAATAAATCCAATTTAGTGATGTAGCTTTGTCTTTAAAGTCTTGGCAACGTGACTTCGTATAACCTGTGGGGAGAAAAAACACATTCCTCTTCTTGCAAATGAAAAGTTGATGATAAAAAGAACTGAAATGCTCCGCTGGTCAGTTTATTACTCTCAGGGGTGTTGTTGCGACAGTCTTATTTAGTCTATGACCAGCAGCATATGTCAGCTGTCCCTTCACTAGCATAATGAGTTTTCCTACATGAGCTACTGTTTTAGTATTTAACCATGCTCCACAATTCTCACTTCATAATGCAAAAGTGAAACTGGCTCCTTTCAACACTATATTTTTAGGACTTTAGCAGAAAACTGTTCTTTGAGTCTGATTCATTTACTGTCCGTTTACACCTGGCATTAAAATGTGCTATGTTTCCAGAGTGTATCTAAAAATGATTGTAGTCTGATTACTTTTTACAACTGGTGGGTCTCCACTGTCAAGATTGACATCACTCTGTCCAGCTCACGTCACCTCCTCCTCTTGTTTGCTCAGCTCCACAAACAACAAACAACAAACCAGAATGCTTCTCAGTAGAACACATACCCACCCCTTATGAAACCAGTTTTAAATTCACCAAATCCAGATTTTTATTTGGATCTGCACCAAATTGCACACACACTCATAAATATCGGTCACCTAAAAAATGCTGGATTTTTTCAGGATCTGTGAAGAATTCTCAACAATCAACAGAAAATGTGGAAAAACACCCTATCATTGCAATGTTAAATAAAGTGGGGGAAAAAATCCTCCTCTTACCCTTGATCCACACCAACAAGGTAATCAATTATTTCCTGAACCAATTATTTCCTGAACCATCCTTCCACCAAGTTTCTGTGTAATCCTGCATTCAAACAAACCAACAAACAGAGAGTCGGAGATGAAAAGATATCCTCCTTTGTCAGTCTCTTCCATTTGTAAAGGCCTGTAGAAGCTCATAGGCCTCAGCATAATAGTAATGTCTTCCTCCTCAAGCCACCAGCTACTAGAAACATTTAAGACCCCCGGTGGAACGCTCAAGACCCCATAAAGCCTTCGAGCCAGGTGGGACGTGGAGGTGTGTGGTCAATGGAGGGTTGTTTTTAAGAATCCAGAAGGGCTTTAAGATCTGAGTGAGGAAGAAGAATAAAAAAGATGATGATGATGTCTTACCTCTGCTCTCAGTGAGTGCAGATAATGTAATAATCCCGGATACAGATTGGTAAATGTAAATGTAAAATGTTTGGATGTTATGAAGGGCAACAGAACAAAACGGCAAGATGCTAGAATCAGTGCCAGAGAGGAAATACAGTGCGTTTCCAGGAGCATCAAAACTCCTCAAGGTGGAAAAGAGAAAATAATGGGGGGGAAATGCTTGATTAACAAAATATTCAAGAGATTTAGTTTAAATGAAATAAAAAATCACATTTAATGGCATAAATGTACATTTATATCCCCTTAATTTAAGATATGACATCAACAATATTGATGTTGCACTGGATATTGGGACATTTAAGCCAAGAGAAATCTGAAACTTTTATTTGTTTGACTGAGTCTGATTTACCTTTTGTTAAAGATTCATTCTTTACTCTGCATTTTACTTTATTTTCATTTTATGCAACTTTATACTCCTTCTTCAATACATTTCAGATTAAGCGTTGCTTTGCTATGACACTAACCAGTGGTGGATAAAGGAACTGGCATTGGCAACACATTGAAACTCTGACAGGACATTTCTACATAATGAGTACTTTAACATTTTTGTATATTTTGCTCATAACATGTTGAATGCAGGAGTTTTACTCATATTGGAGATTTGATGAGACAATGGTATTTTTTTTCTATTGCTCCTGACAATCCTTCAGCCAGGTGATGAGTTAACTGGGGACCGACACAGGCTGAAAGTCTTGTTTGCAACGGACATGTTGTATGAGAAGAAAAAAATTAAAACACTGATCACACATGATGGCATCGAACGGCGACCGCAGCTTTCCACTCGGAGTTGTTCATGATTCACAGATGCCCGTTTCCATGGGAGACCAGGGAGCCGCTGCTGCTACGGCCACCCAACTGTGTCAAAGTGTAGTAAAAACTTCCAGAGCGGCTTTTCCACATTGATGTACAGTTTCCGCTGTGATCAGAAGTAGTTCTCAGGGAGGGCCAGGAGGTTTGTAAAGAGGGGTCAGTCGCCACACACACACACACACACACACACACACACACACACACACACACACACACACACACACACACACACAGACACACACACAGACACACACACACACACACACACACACAAAGGTCAGGACCGGGTCCAGAAAGGAAGGAAATGAGTAGGGCACGCATGGGGCTCTCACATACATATACAAATAAAAAGGGGGCAAAAGAGGTGTGTGTGTGTGTGTGTGTGTGTGTGTGTGTGTGTGTGTGTGTGTGTGTGTGTGTGTGTGTGTGTGTGTGTGTGTGTGTGTGTGTGTGTGTGTGTGTGTGTGTGTGTGTGTGTGTGTGTGTCCATAGCCATGTAGTTATTCACTGGCATATGTTTTGACTACAGAAGGTCGGAGACAGTCGTGCAGTAAAAGCCGCCCCGGAGCACCATAAAGCCAACTCTTGCACCACATAATTTTTTTGCCTCTCAGCTGAATTAGCAAAAACAACGCAGCTCTGCATTGTTTTTAATGATGAGTCGATTTTCAGAGCGGGGCTCACGTCGTGTTTTTCATTTTCCCCTGTGTTGCCGGGTGGCTGCAGAAGTGCAATTAAAGCCATTGTTTCATTAGGGGCACGTTGCCTGTGAGCAGGAATTAAAACCAACCACAACACAGCTACGGTGCCCTGTCGGGTGCACACAGTGTTTTGTGGTCGTCTCACACTCACACCCACACACAAACACACACTCAAACCCAAATTCCCAGCAGTTAGTACCCTATCAAATTTTCCTTCTTGCTTGTCAACAATCTCCTCTCTCAAACTCTCTCTCTCCCTCTCCTTCTTTCTTTGCATTTCTCCATCTGTCTGTTTTACCCCTCTCTGCGTCTCCATCACAGGCTCTCGGTTTCGAACCCTCCTTTAGTCTTTGTGCTGCACTTTGCATTTGAAAGGACCACCCATGGGTTCACGAGGGGGCAGACTCTCTGAGAGGAATTGCTTTAGAATATTAATTGTTTTTTTTTTGTCTCCTCTTCTTTTTTCCCCTCCTGGGAAAACTGCCCACATTATCACTGCCTGCCACTTTCATGTAAAACCCCTGTTCAAACAACGCTTGGGAGTTATTGGCTGCAGTTTGCACAGACTCATCAGCACTGAACAAGCAGAGTGGGGTTGTTGTTTTATTGGAGTTCTAATATTATCTTTTTTTTTTTTTTTTTCAAATGTCATTTAAGTTTATGCAGCTTTTAAATTGAGCGATAAAGTCCTGATATCACTTGTAATAGATTTTATGATGCTATAATTCATGATTGTAACTCTTTCCCTCCACATCCCTCCAGCATCCATTCCCACACTCTCCTCTAATATTCCGCTATCTGCTTGTGACGCTACAGGAAGTAAAAAGTGTCCATGTTTTGTTTTTTTTACCTCCATCCCTGCAGCCGCCTGCGGATCACGTCGGATCAAGTCCATCTCGAACGCAACTACTAATTTCGTTGTTGTGCCTTTGGGGCAGTGGATTCTTCACCTGCTGCTCGGCCATCTGGATGAGAGTCGTAAGAGTCAAGCGGAACAGTCCATTTGTGGGCCATTAAAACAAAAAGCAATATGCACATGGTCATTTCGCCCATCTTTTAGTGTTTGATTTCATTTCTGTGGCAATGAGTGCATCAAGGCATTCTGTGTATATACTTAGATCCATAAGTCTGTTTATTGATGTGCGTAGTAGTAGGCATTTTTAGTTTAATTATATACAAGTTTTCTCTTCTGCTTAATTCACAGGAAAGTACCTGGTAAAATACTGAAATTTAAAAATAAAATGTGATTTCTTTTTATATAGTAGTGGACAGGAGCATTTTTTCACTGGCATTATATATCATATGGAACAATAATCTTAGGGTATCTTCCCACATTGATTTTATTTTGGGAATTAACCCATTTAAGGCAGAATGGCATTCCTCGCTATACTCGTAGCCATCCTGCCTGTCACTCCACCCTGCACCACATCACGTTACCGCATCTACAGTGACCTCAGAGACTGATGAGATAAACATTTCTACCCGGACCCTCCCTGCCCCAGCTCAAACCGAAAACCCCAGCAGTTCCCCCCAGCGGCTGTCATGCTCCGTCTTTCAAACCCCTCACACTGCTCCAACAATGGTGTGGTCCTTAATTGTCAGCCGTATCAAGCCTCTAACCGGACTACCCGTCTGGAGGGGTATCGGATGGTAATCAGGACGGCAGGCTGCTAGGCTGCAGTCAGCGCTGTCGCTCAGTGCCTCTGACGTCACAGCGGCATGCCCATGTGATTAGTTCTGGTTCGAATCCAGCTGACCTGCATTGTCACCCGTGATCAGTGTCCTGCAAATGGGACAAACATTGTTCACTTAGAGTTCGTAAAGTAGAACAATGTGTTGAGATGCTGGGCAAAGTGGTTAGAAGCTGGTGCTGCCATCCTGTCTGGAGCCTGGATCACCAGATATTCAAAACATGGTTGTGTAGTCCTATAGATTAGGAATAACATTGAAGTATTACATATTACATACACACACACACACACACATATATATCTTTTAATCAATGAAATTTACTTTACTTCATTCCATTTTAAGGCTATGAAACGGTTTTTGTATAAATTTTCTTTAATGTAAAAGAAAAGAAAACAATGGACACATGTTTCTTTATGGACTTACTTTCCACAAGTCATATTTAGACATGAAGATTCAGTCGCTTTGATATTAAGCTTCCTCCTCAACTCTAATTAAAAGTATTAGAAAATTATATTTAAATTACTCATTTATCTTTCTACATCAAAGGTTACACTTGATAATCCAATGAAGATGATATTCCGATTAGATTACACACAAAACCAACGCAAAGGCATGAATAGTCTCATCACTCACGCCGGACAATGCAAACTGTACAGGTGACACGAAGCAACAGGCGTGAAAATCTTCTCATTCGCTTTACTCGCTCGATTTTCAAAATATTTGACCTCTAGCGAAGAGTTTGCATGGTGTGATGTCCTGAAAGCCAATCAGCGTTGAGAATGAAACTCATTGGAGATGGGTTCTGGCACTGACTCGGGCTAGCAGGTCTTCAAAGCGGCCACTGGTCAGCCTTGGATAATGCTGGAAACAGGAGTCATCCAGACGGTTGGAGAAGAATGTTAAATTCCTAGAGCTGTGTGCTGGTTTGGGAACCAGCAATTGAACTCCCTTCAGCCAGTAGTTCTCCTCTGTAGGAGAAGGGGCGAATATTAGCAAGTGGCAGGAGTAAACACAGTGATGCTCAGGCCAAATTTTACGTGACCAGAAATTTCACTTTGCATTTGGTGTGAACGCAGAATTACACTTGTCTCTGTGTTTTTCTTGGAACTATGTGTTATAATTCTGATAATCTGGACCAACCATTTAACGTTGCTCCACACCTATAAAGTGTGTTCACTCATCTGCTTGGATTAAGCCTTAAAATGCTCTTAAAGTACTGTCAGGTTGTTTTTTTTTTACTTTCAACACACAGTTTACCCACGTTTCTGATGCACCACCTGTGTGAGTGTGCGGGGCCTTTTTAGGAGCTTTCTTTCAGTGGCATTGTTTAATGAATCCAGCAGACCTTGATTCATTAAACACAGGGTTTTGTGAAAGGTTTTGCTTGTAACTCTTGGTTGTGTCTGTTTCTTTCAACAAGTGGTGATTGTTCATCAAAAGGAAAGATAATGGCAGATAATCATCGGGCTCTAACCACTTTGGCACGTGCACCTCTCTTGATAATGTTGGAGCGTGGGATGTATGTAGAGCTCTCTGTCATCGCAGTTTTATTTGGCCGAGACGTTGCTCATGCCTGTGATGTTACGTGACTCGTCTGCTTGGCTGTCTGCTGTGGAAAACATCCATATGAAACATGTCATCCGCTTGTTACTACCATTTCCCCGAGCCCTGCGAGCGCTGCAGAGGCTGATGTTTTTTACAGATGGGACGATGTGCTACTTGCTCTCGGCCGCGGTCGGCCCACTCTCCACCGTTTGATGTCCGCCCATCCGCCTGTCCCTCTTGTTTACTTTCTTTCTTTCTCATTCCTTGATATCTGAGAGCGGGGCCCTATGCCTCGAGAGCACAGGGTGAGATGTTCTTGTTTTCTGTCTGCAAACCTTTTCTTTTGCTAATAGTTTAGACACCTATTCACCTTACTTGACCTCATGTAATATCTTGTGTTGAGTATGACCATTCAAAGAGAAGCAGTAAACCAGTGTTTTGCCAAATTTAGCCAGGAACTAATTCAGTGTATACCTCTGCCAACCTAACGCCTTATCTCACCATGTTAAAGAATGTGAAAAAAACAATCCTGTGCCCCCTCATCCGGATCCACTCTGTAATTTAATGTGTTCCCCCCCAACATTTCATGGACATCTGTTTACTCGTTTTTGAGTAAACCTGGAAAGCAATGAAAACAAAACCTCCTCAGAGGTCAAATTAGCAATACACTTGCATCGTAAATGCAGACGCATAAGTATCGCTACATACACACATAATATTCATTCTGGGCATATCCAGATGTCATGTGACCTGTTAACATTATTATTATTTATTTATTTTTTGCCATAAGCAGTTGCGTGGTTGACAGGTTCGAAACATAACTCATGTGTTTATGGTGCTGCATCACATGGAAATATGTTGGATTGTTTGTCCATCATTTTATATCATGCACATGTCCAGCCTTGCAACTTTAAGCAGCAGGTGAATGCTGCAAAATGAAGTAAACAGGCACATTACAGTGTGATGATACAAATTATCTTATTAGGGCGAAAATCCATCGTCATCGCGATATCAACATGCGCGATAGACGTATCGCAAAGACTGCGAGAAATGGTGCTCAATGTGCCATGCATTCACGCTTTGCATGCCAATCAGATGGAGCCCTAATGCCCAGATGATAAATAAAGATATTCAGATCAATGACGTTAAATCATTGGAAGAAGAGAATAGAGACTCTCTCTCTCTCTCTCTTTCTGTTGTAACTTTTTGACTTTAAAGACTTTGTTTTCTTTTACTTTACTAGGACAATCTAGCACATTCTCCTGGCAAATAAGCAATGGCACACATATATATATCTGTTGTTTTCATCTAATGATGAACCCAATAAAGCACGTTGCCACACCAACAATATTGGATTCCTTGTTCTTTGAGCAACTTGAAAGTGGATGTTGCAATTAAAACCCCCTGCAGCCAACCTCCACTGGATGGACGATTTCTTTCCAGCCTCGTTCTGCCTCAGATGCCATCTCCGCATACCTCTTCCTCTCGTTCACTTCATCAACAGCATTCTCCCAGGGTACTGTCAGTTCTACTAAGTACACAACATGCAGGGTGTCGGACCAGAGTACCAGGTCAGGTCTTAGGGTGGTGGTGACAATTTGTTTTGGGACTATAAACCGCCGGCCTACATCCACCAGCATTCCCCAGTTTCCGGTTTGCTCCAACTGACCACTCGTAATGTTTAGTTAGGGTTGGTAATTTGTTTCTGAAACACTTTTTATCTTATTTGTTGAAATCCTCCTCACGCCCTAGCGTCAGTTGCCCTCCCAGGCTTGTAATAAACACGTGCTTACCTGTCTGTCACTAACCGACCTGCCTGCTGCTCTCCCCCTGCCCATGCTCTCACTGTGCATGACCGCCTGACCGTCTGAGTCTAGAGCCAGAGAGACATACACCGCTGAAAGAGAGATGATATGTGAGTGAGTCACAGAAAAGTCGTCTTCTAGCAGTTGGGGGAGTAGATGTGACAAAAGTACGAATGGGAGGGAGTATGTTTTGGTTGCATATTTTCAAAGTGCTTTTCCAGCCTTAACAATCCTTGCTTTTTTCTACGACTCACTCACTACTAATCACGTTTTTAGCGTCAAACTGTGCCGCAATGCTGCCGTAACTTTGCTAACCTAAATCTTTGTAGTCCTCACGAACGCCCGACAAATTCATGAGATAAAACCAGCCACCGTTGCGCTATGTATCTGTTCCTCCAACTTCCCTCTTCTGATGCAAATTTTAAATTGGAGGAAATTTGGATGGTAAACTTAGCGTGAGAAAGGGCTCTTTTGCTCAGTTGTGTGTGCTGGATGTTAGTCATTTGTTTTCATCTTACATTATTGCGTTTTGTGCATCCATATGCTTTTGTTGTTGTTTAGTGATTCATGCTAGACTTGGTGGTTTGTACTCGTACTCATTAGCTGTTGCAAATTGTTCAAATTCCAGGTAATTGAGGGAATTTTGTTTTTTACCGATGACAGCGCTTTGTGTTACTAAAGGTCAACAACTGCACACAATCGTGTCACGTAACCGCAGCCACCTCTCTCAGTAGTACACGTTGCTGCTGTCAACAGTATGATTGATGCTTCTTCCGTGTACTTGCAATCCCTGCACTGTATCATGTGTCTGCATATTTGTATGTGTGTCAAGAGCCTTCACACGGATCCAACTGCCTCCATCTGATGTATGCAAACTCAAAATGTACAAATTTTGTCAGCACCATAAGTCTATAGCTCTCGACTGACGAGTTAACAGACGATCATTCCTTCTCTTTATAAGTAACACATCATGAACATGAAGCTGAAAAGCCACAGTCCACAAAGTCACTCTTGGCTTCATCTCTGTCTCAACTGATGGTCTGTGTTCAAGAGCTCCCTCCAATGAGTACGAAAACACAGTGTCGCCTAACACATAATCCACATCATAGGAAAATGGTGTTTGGTCCCCCGGCAGCGTGACATCACTCAGTGTTTCCCTTCCTCGACCTTTGTCAGACGCCAGCTCCGAGGACCCGACGGGAGGGGTCTGCCGGTCGGAGCAGCACGTGCCTCGTCAGATATTCAATATCTAATGTGTCAGAAAACTAATGAGAAACAACGTGAAAGAAGTGCCCGGGCTTCTTTTTTTCCTCCGTGCTGCTGTTGATCTTTGCTCATTAATTAGTTGTGATAGCTGCGGTTGCGAGACCTTGAAGGGACACCAAGAACAAATCCACAGTTCCGTAACGAGGAAATCGTAGCGTTCAAAAAGTTTCCTCGCATTTGAGCTCCCTGAATATTAAACAGCACATTTTGTGGTGTCGTGGACAAGTCCAAGGTCTGCAGAACTTTGCAGAAGGTTTAAGGTCTGGAGAGCTGAAGCTTGAACAGGCAGTCAGTTCAGGCAGCAACAGATTCAGGGTTTTCATTAGGGATATTATTCCTGTTGTGATTTCTAGTTGTCAAGAAAAATCCTTCTCATCAAAAGAATTTAGATCTCATTAAAGCATGTTGTAACTTCTTTAATTTACTCCATGTAAAGATGTTTTTTGAGAATTGTTGCAGCATAGTGTCATTGTTTCTTGTGCTACACCTGGACCCATAGAAAAAGACAAATACATTCTTAAAATAGACATCTAGTTAAGTACTTAAGATAAATAAACAAAGTATAAAATACTACAGTGTGTACCATTTCCTTGGCAGGGTTGAAAAACAAAATTTTAGAAAAGGGGAATGATGTGCCGTCTACACTGCAAAGAGGATCATTCTTCTGCTATAAGAACAATATGCAAACAATGACCTTCCTATTTACTACACAGCATCAACCACTGTCACGCTGCTCCACAGCATTTACAGCCTTAGGTGAGTTTGCACAATAGTTGGGCCTTTGTAGAAACAGACACTGCTCGACAAGGACACAAAAACTGTAATAGAAAAGACAAAAGTACACAATAAAAATGCCATAATAATAAAAAAAAAAATTCTCAAGTGCAAGTGCTAGCCAATCAAACTGCGTTAAAGGTTCAGTGTAAGATTTAGTGACATCTAGTGGTGAAGTTGCATGTTTCAGCTGAATCCCCCTAACCTCACCCTCCCCTTCCAAACATGTCAGAGAACCTGTGGATCCTTCAGTTTTCATAAAAACTCAAAAGGTGTTTAGTTTGTCCAGTCTGGGCTACTGTAATAAACATGGCGGCCTCCGTAGAGAGGACCCGCTCCCGCTGTAAATATAAAGTTTTTAAATATAAAGGGCCTATTCTACGGTAAAGAAAACTATGTTGTGTGTTAAACTGAGATTGCTGTTGTCAAGCGTTAACGCTATGTCTACGTATAAGTCCAGTATTACTGACATATTCTAAGTTTATTCTGGTCAAATTAGTAGCACTGAAACCAAAGATTACTGTTGTTTTTAATTAATCCATCTATTACTTTTTTACATGATCATACACCAATGTAAAACATCACAATCATTACATTTTCCTAGACCTGAAGATGAGGTCAGCAAATGTCTTAGTTTTATCAAACCAACTGTTTAAGATCCAAAGATATAAAACCGACAAAAGCAGCAAAGGGTCTCATTTGAGAAGCTGGAAGCAGCATTTATTTTTTTGGGGGCCTTTTGGTTTGAAAATGGACTTGATTGATTGGTTGATTTGTCAGTTAACCAGACATTTCAATCATCTAAGCTCCAGCTTATGTTATTAAACCATCAGTCTTCACAGAACGGCACTTTTGAAACGACTCGATTCCTTTTCTTCGACTTTTATTGCACAGAGGTCTTCATGAGGAAGCCGTGACCTCTGACACAGTCAGCACTAAAAGCACAAAGTTGATATTTATTGAAGCCTGTTGCACTGGATTGCGTGCGTGCGTGCGTGCGTGCGTGCGTGTCTCCAAACTTTCAGAAACTAATAAAAACCAGCCTGACCTTAGATATCACTTTGACCATTTTGATGGATTCTTTTGTTTTGAAAACTTGAACACATGACGTAGGAATTAAGGTTTAGTAGCTTGGGCTTGTTTCGTATTAATCTGTAACCCCCACAAGGATTTTATCTTAGTGGGACGTGTCCACTTTTTTTTTCTTCCACCACTATTGAAATAAATTGAGATAATTTTCAGTAGTTTTAAGGCACTTACTATATCAAGTGCCTCCATCCAGGTCCCCCAGAGCCTCACAGCCCCCTGCTGCTACCAGTTGATGGGTGGAGAGGGAGGAAGAAAATAAAGAGGAAAAGAAAAAAACTTCTGGGAAAACAAACAGTGGTCCTGCGTCTTGGCACTCTTCTCTTAACCCTTTCACTCCCTCCGGCTTGTGGAGAACACAACCTTACTCCGGGCTGCTTCGCCGTCGTGTTTTTTAAACACCACGATGTTGCGTAACTGAAGGTCTCCTGAGGTTTATTCTGAAAGATGAATGACACACTTTCTTTCTTGTTTTTGTTTTTAATAGCATTTTCCTTTTTTATTGCAAATACATATACAAAAGATTCTTTGAAGACAGTACAAATACATGGCGGGATGGGGGGGGGTGGGGAAGGAGGCGTATTGGGATCCTCGGGTTCTTTGATATTGAGAGAAAAGGAAATGGAGCTTGCAGAGCAGAAAGAAAAGGGATGGTCCCTCTGGTGATCGCACAAACAAAAAAGGCCTGACAGGAGGAAAAAAAACGGAGCGTTTTCCAGTTCTTTCAGCCATAGTTTAAAGTCAAACTCAAAGAAATTCACAAATAACAAATAAATCGTACACGTTTTCGTAAGATAGCCCACCCCGGACCCTCAGAAAAACACAAATACATACTTAAAATAGACATTTAGATAAGATAAATAAACCAAAAATAAAAGACGATTACAGCGTGTACCTTTTTTCTTCTCTCTAAGTACCCCCTGGGTTGAAATTCTAAATTTAAAAATAAGGGGAAATTATATGCCGTCTACACCGCAAAGAGAACAATTCATTAGTTATAAGAATAGTATGCAAAATAATTACTTTGAAATAAAATTAAAGCTAATAAATAAATAAAGTTTGAAAAACGAGACTTTGACCTGGGCGGGGGGAGGAGGAGGTTGAGGACACCAGCGTGGTGGGAGACTGCAGGGGGGGGGGGAGACCCGAGGGGTCAAAGGTGACTTCCTGTAGCTGTCAAACACACGCCGTTAGACGGTAAGTGTAATCTCAGCTGTGGCACACACACACACACACACGCAAACACTCGCACATTTATAAAAAGTTTGAGAAAATGTAAAATCCAAGGCACGGAGGGTTGGAAGGGGGGGGCGCAGTCTCCCCCTGACAGGACAACACAGCGTTGTGAAACAGAGTCCGTCTCTCTTTCTCTGCATTGCCAACAGCTTTTTTCAATGATCATGACACATTACTTGAGAAGGAAGAAAAAAATAAATTTGACAGCATTAACAGCTTAAATGCAAACCATACTTGCTGAACGGCACCGGGAAAAAAAGAAAAAACGACAACAGAACGTACAGAAGCCGTCGTATGAGATCAAACGGAAAAACCAGACGCCTCACCACCTGCGTGTAGGAGTGTCGCCACTGACCTGGTTTGAAAAATATAAAGCTTTTTGGTTTTTCTATCTACAGGTACAAATAATTACCCAACCCCCTCCCCTCCCTCCACCCCCATGGGTTACAAACTGCCAGCGTATGAAGAAAAGAAAAAAAAAAGAGAAAAGAAACATAAACAGTACCTACGGAAATATCGACAATCAATAAGTCCTCACAGAGGATTTTCTTAAGTCTCTCCATCTCTCTAAAAATATATATATTTATAGTTTCTATCATGGTACAATAGCAAGGCACGATGTGAGCCAATCACAAGTCCAGCTCTCCTCTGCGTTGAATTCAAGTGTCTGATTCAAGGGAAGAACTCTCCCTGGAGTAAAGTGTTTTTGGAATGTGAGTTTGTGTGTTTTGATCCGATGTGTGTGGCTGTACATCTCATTGGGTGTGTTTGTGTGTTTGTGTGTGTGTCTGTGTGTGTGTTGTCTCTCAGTCTGCCGGGCGGCTCATGGTCTGGTGAGCTGGGTGTAAACCGGAGCCTGCTCCCAGTGCTGCGGGCTGCTCTGCGGGATGGAGGGCACTCCTGTGTTGTCGGCGATGGGCGTGTACATGGGCCTCTGGCTGGGGCTGCCCATGTAGCTGAAAGTCGAGTACAGCCCCGAGCCCTGCCCAGCCCCCGCGTGGCTGTAGTAGGAGGCCGCGGTGCCGCCCCCCTGGTGGTCGGCGTAGTCGTACTGCTGCGCCCGGGAGATGGCCGGGTAGGAGGAGGAGGGGGGGCTGTAGTGCTGCAGGTTGAAGGGGCTGTAGGTGATGTGCTGCGGGGAGCCCTGCTGCTCGCTGTAGTGGCTCGGACTCAGCTGCTCCGTCTTGATCTGGGTCCTTTGCTGGGCCTGAGCTGCCTCTGAGCCGCCGCTGGTCAGGGTGTGCTGCTGTCCCTGCTGGTTCTGGCTTTTGACCAGCCAGGCTGCGGCACCTCCCGCCTGCGGGCTGACAGGGGCGCCACTGCTGATGCTGTAGCTGCCGGTGTAGCTGACCGGCGTGGCGTTGCCAGGGAGGCCCGGGTGGCCATTAGGCGGGAGGTACTGGTCAAACTCGTTGACGTCAAAGGTCTCGATGTGGGAGATGACATCGCTGCTGAGCTCACCGATGTCCACGTCGCGGAAGTCGATGTTGAGCTGGCGCCCGCCGGGGCCTTCGGACAGAGAGCGGATGCCCCCTTCACGCTTTAGGTCCATCTTGACCGAGCTGACATCTGTCTTTGGGGTGGTTGGAGGGGTAGGGGGCCCCTGGGAGCCTGGAAATACAAAAAACAATACAAATGAGCACGTGTTAGGGAAGGAATCCTCTAAATTTCAAACATGGTGGTGTGGGCAGGATTTGGGGCAATTATGCAAGCACTGGGGGGATAAGTGCAACTACTAGGAAGACCTTTCTCTCCGCTCACCTGAGTGTTCACCCGGAGAGTGCACCTCTCCCATGCTGGAGGCCGGGGAGTCCGCCTGCTGCAGAGCTTTGAAGATGGCAGTAGGAGAAATGTGCGTCTGCTCGCTGCCGTCCTCCGGCTCGCTCTGTCCGTTCTTGACCGACTTCCTCCGCCGGGGCTGGTACTTGTAGTCCGGGTGATCCTTCTTGTGCTGCACCCGGAGCCGCTCAGCTTCCTCCACAAACGGCCGCTTCTCGCCTTCGTTGAGAAGTCTGTTCGAAAGGAATAGCGTTAATGTAATACTTTACTAAAACAAAACATTCCATTTGGAGAAGGGACATAAAGTGTTTTAAACCAAATAACTGTTCAGTTTAAACAATAATATAGGTTATAACACAAATTTAAGTTAAGATTCATTGATTAATTCACACACACACTGCATCCTAAACCCGTGCGTAAAAAGAGTTTTCACACATACCTCCACAGTTTCCCGAGAGTTTTGCTGAGCTCCGCGTTATGCAGGTGTGGGTACTGATCCGCCAGCTTCCTGCGCGCAGCCTGAGCCCAAACCATGAAGGCATTCATCGGTCTCTTAACGTGAGGCTTGTTCTTATTAGATCCGTTAACGCGCACCGGCATGGGCACCAGAGTCCAGTCGTAGCCCTTGAGCACCTGGGACACGGCTTCGCGGATGCATGCGGGGAACTTATCTTCCTCGTCCTTCTTGAACTCGAGCAGGGTCCCGTCCGCCCGGAGCAGCCCGTTCTCCGACGGCCGGGTGTTCTCGGTGTCGGAGCCGGAGCCGGACGGGCACGGGGAGCCCGCGGAGTCCTCGGACATGCTCGGGCTCGGGGCATCAGAGATACACTTGTCTTGTTCCTCCGTCATCTTCAGGTAAGGGTCGAGGAGATTCATACGCAAAACTGTTCGTTGCCAAAATTACGCGTGAAACGGGTGAGTTCTGAGGGCTCTCACGAGAGGAAGACAGCCTCTGAAAGTCACTTTATCTTTCCAGGATGAGTCTGAGAGAAGTGCACAGAAAACAGCTGATACTCAGTCTCTCTCTCTCTCTCTCTCTCTCTCTGCTCCGGCGCGTAAAAGCGATTTGGAGAACGAGTGTCTTTACGCACGGACCTTCGCACCGGTTCCCTGGTCGAGTGCGTCGGTGCAAATGGATCCGCACTTTAAAAATGGCACAAAAACCCAGTCAGCTGATGAGAGTTTTCTCTCAACTGTGCAGGACGAGACGGTGAAAATGCTCCGTTCCAGTCTCCGAGTACAATCCCCAGGACGCGCGAGTGCTTTGAACTGAGAGCGTTGTGCGTGCAGCGTTTATAAGAGCGTTACCATGCCGCACAGGAAAGCCCGAACCTGATTGGCTGGCAACGTGTGACGCCAAAGTGGAGGAATTTGATCTCTCCCTCTTAACCAGCACAGAAAACACAGAGACACTTTCTCTAACACACACACACACGCACACGCACACACACGCGTGCGCTCGCTGCCCTCCAGCCAGTATATTCTGCATGCTGTTTAATTCTGCTGCTGGATTATTTTATATATCTACACATAATGTATAAGGAAAGAGTGATTTCATTAAAACATATACTCTCACTTTTTTTAATGTCATGGCCATCTTTAAACTCCAACTGACCAAAAATGATCATTCTATCATGAAGGGATGAAGCAAAGAAAAAAAAAATCAGTTAACTATGTTATTTATAACATCTGTCATCCTAACCAGCATTAGCAGTTTTCTGATCCTACTTTTAAAACTTTTAGTTTCTTTCTCCACACTGGTACACACTGGTACCTACAAATACATAATCTCGCCAATAGGGGGAGACAGCAGACCTCTCTCCTGTTGCTGAGAGCAGGAGGAGGAGGAGGAGGAGGAGGAGGATGGAGGGGCAGCTCCACAAGCTGCACTAGTGCAACAGTTGCACTCACGACACCAGCTTCTGATTATTATTTTTCTATCGCTCACCTCATATCCAACAATTGAGCAATAATCTGGTGCATTTGTCCAGATCGCCAACTGATCGACTTCTGACTTCACCTTTTCACCAAACGTTCTTTAATACATTTTTGCCTTCCTTTTTTGAATTATTCAGATATTTGCGTCTTTACTGCCAATATATCTGCAGCATCGGAACACCCCAGTCTGTTAAATGTGCTTTTAATTTATCAACCAAGGAACAGAGTTTCCATTTTTTTTCATTTTGGGAAACAATCACTTCTTTACTTTTTTGTTTCCCTCACTTGTGAAAAAAGTATTCAGATCCTTCACTAAAAAGTCCCATTACTTCAATATGAAAACACTACAACTCCAAGCATAAGTTGTTGTTGCTGGTATTGTTTTTTAAAAATGCTGGATGTCCTTGGGTTCAGGGGAGCTGGGGATCGAACCACGGACCCTCGGAAAACAGCAGACAACCTGCTGTCCCACCCGAGCCATGACCCCCACTCAAACAAGTCCTAATTTAAGTCATAATCTCAAACAATTTTCATTAGTACGACTTTTGGAAGTTACATTACTAGAAATATCAATATTGTGGTGTTATTACTAATGTGTAGGAAGCATTTTAATGTTGTAGCAGGTTGGCTGAGATACTTTAACTACTTTACATACGGCTGAACAGTTAAATCTGTAAAAAAAACGTAATACATTGATCACAGGTTTTACATGTGAAATATTAACTTGGGATGTTACTAGTGGGCCTAACCAATAATGCATGGAGAATTTTTTTTTCAACATTTCCCTTTAAAATGGAGTGTAGGTAGAAAGTTGCAGAAAATGGAAAAACTGCTAAAAATGTACATACAGTACTGAAGTAAATGTACTTAGTTACTTCTCCACTGCTGTCAACTATGAATGAATCAACATGAGTGATTTTAGTTTTTTAGAACACACACGGACACACGGACACACACACACACACACACTGCCTTTGTCCTCTCTCTGGAGCCCAGCAGTGCGACTCTGCAGTCGGGGTAACATGAAGTGTTCTGCTGTGGTCACCGATGGTAACCGGCCTACACACACGCCCCCTTTGATTGTTTATTATGCTTTGTGGAGATGTGGAAATGTAAATCTCAGTTCAGGCTAATGTGGACAACATGTGCTACCTGAAGTCGCTTTTAATAGCTCACAGATGTCAGGTAGAGCTAATTTCGCTGCCGCTCGCTCCGTCCCGATGGAGCTGCACAAGGAGACACCACAAGCCACAGATAGAAATTTATTTTGCTTTTTCTTTTCTCCCTCCCCCTTTTCTCTCTGCGCTGAGAAGAGAATACAGCAGTCTCCTGGTGCTGTAGCGTCGCTGTGTTCCTGGGCTAGCGTTTAGCGTCCGACTGCTCATACTCCGAATCACTCAGTAATTCTTTCACTCCCTGAGCAATTAGGCCTGCGGTTCCAAAACACTACAGCCTAACATCGCCGACTCCTTCAGTCCCCTGCAAGTTTATTTACATGAGGCATGCTTATTTAAGACGCTCACTTTGAACACAAATAGAAGGGAGCAGTTTGGCTCTGCGTTCGTAGGTTGTGGGACAGCAGTGCGGTCGCGTGCGCGCTCCTCGCTGTTACACAAGGGCCACCGAAAATGCAATCGTGTTTGCTGGTGGAGCAACACAGGCGTGAACACGTTGACTCACGGAGCTGCGGCGCAGGGGGTGGAAAACATGCTGTTGCTATTGACAGAGTAAATATGGATAATGGAGCTCTGCGAAGAAGAGACGGAAAAATCAGGAGAGTATCTGGAAGGAGAGAACGGAAGAAGGATGATGGCGATAATGAGAAAAATAAGAGTTGGGAAGAAAACCAAAAAAGCGAGTGAACCCTGTCTGTGTACGGCAACAAGCAGCCGCCCAGTTGTCACACACATGTTTGTACACACACATTGACAGGAGATATGACCTTCACGCCCACTTGGCAACTTGTCCAAAAACTAATAAAAAGGCTTCACAAACATATGGTTGAATACATTCCTTCTACACATGTCACACAGTCAAGTTCAACTGATACTTATGACAAATGTAAGATAAAAAGTCTGTTCACTCCACTCCCTAAAGTGAATATTTGTCGATCTGGAATTTTCACAAATTGTCCTACTTGAATTGACCGCGTTTAGTCAACCAATTGAATCCATTGAATTCTGTCCGACAGCCCAGTTTGTCTGTGGTTTTAAAGTGGCTGCAGGACAGTGTCGTCCATTCTGTGGTGGTTTTACGTGGCCAAAGATGGTGAGAGGAAGGAGGAAGGAAGGCAGGCAACAGGGAGAGGTCTTGGGAAACTTCTCATCTTGACTTGAAGCTACAGCGTAAAAAATCTGAGCAAACAGTCAGAGTCAACTGCTAAACTCTTGTCTGCTTTTCTTTTGGGAGGGTACAAAAACGTATGTTCACATTTCTAATACACATTCTGTTTTGAAGGTGCAATGTTTGCCATTTTTAAACATCAGTATGTTAATAACGAATAGTGCAGTGGTTGTTTGAATCCTGCCTGTTTGGAATTGGCTGTTTGTTTGCCCTGTGCGGATGCTGGTTGCAGATTTCTTTCCTAAACTGTTAAAAAGGACCTGCAGTAGTTGAGCCACATCAGAAGTAACGAGCTGCTGCTGGACTCCACAGAACCCTGAAGCTGCACAAAGAGCGCTTCACCTGTTTATTCAAAGTTCGGTGCAGGACCCCGAACTGGAGAATCAGTTGTCGCCGCTGATGTCACGATCATCAATCTCACTTACGCTGATGTGTCCTAGCCACCGCTGCTACAGAGCGCTGGTCGCCTATTTAATTCAAAGTTCATTAATTTAGAACATACTGCATGTTTATATCGCACCAAAGTCAACACTGCAACCTCTTTGGCTCTTAATAATACATATGCCGAGCATGAAGGTGATAAGATGAAGAACTCTTGAGATATGCGTTCCACATCCAGACAGACAGCCAGAGATTTGGACATATTATATATTATATACAATCCAAAAATGGAAGTAGGCCTCCTTGTCGAATTCCAACAATTAGGGGTGTGTTTGCGTGTTATTTCAAGATTGTACCCTCACTGCCAACTTCTCAACTGCTGCACCATAATTGCCACTTTGAATCCATTTTTCCAATATACTCTTCTTCCCCTTACAATAGAGCGCTCCATGTGTTTGCATTATTTCACAATCTTGGCTCCGAAAAAGCTCAGCCCGAGGTGATTGTTGGTAAACAGCAGAGAGGGGATTTTCTTGCAGTAATAGTTAGATATGATGCAACGGCTGTTTTGATAGATTTTGGAAAATGATTTTGGGTTGTAACTTTTCAAGCCGTTTCTGATTGACATGTTCACTTTTGCTTCAATCGCTTCCCCAGAAATGATGTTTTTAGTTGTAGCCTAATTCCAGATGTGTAAATCTATGGGCACAGCTCATGTTCTGAGAGCCAACAACATGAAAAATTACTGGCATAACAAAATACTTACTTTAACACAAACCATGATCTTTCCCTGACTTAAACCAATATGTCACCAAAATCTTAAACGTAACCTTGTCACAATATAAATATATATATATTTTTTTATGTTTATCAATGGCACATCTCCTGCTACTGTAGAGCAGTCATTCTGTAAATATGTCCCTGATAACTGACAACTCACCAACCAGAGTTTTGGAGGCAGTAGTCAGGGCAGGAATTGCATCTGTCTGTGCCAGTGCTCCAGAGAAAAAAGCCTTAACCATGAAAAAGTGTGACAAGCTAAGCTAGCTATAGAAACAGCACCAAGCCTGGATGAGACTGATAGAACTGCACAGGCTGTGTTGAATGGACGTACAGAGAAGCTATTAGGTCCATAGGATAGGTTCATCATAGAGCAGGTCTATTTCCTGCTTGTTGCAAAACCTCCACAACCTTTGCTTTTTTCGAAAATGTTTGTTGTTTACATGCTTCTGCAAAATGCTTGACATTCTAACTTGCTAAAGTTGTTACCACTCAATTTGCATCAGCTGTAATGGCAGCAGTACGAGTATAGGAGAGGACCAGAGGTGTTCAAATACGTCAAAGCGATGGAGAGAATCTGAGGGAAGCATCTCATCGCTCTGAGCCTGCAGCCTTCAGATAGGTGCGATGTGCCATTCTCAGAAGGTTCGGAGTGATTGATGGTCGCCTTGAGCCTGTGTGTGTCTGTTCCTCTGTGATCTGAGCGTCTGGGCACCGGGTGTCTGTTGACTCAACGTCATTCTGCTCCTCATGCTGTTTAAACAACACTTAGGAAAGACCCAGGAACTCCAGAGGAGGATCGCTCTCCCTACCATCCATCACTGACCCGATCCCTGTTGCCTGACTCTCAATACCCCGTGCGTCAGTATCTTTTTTTTTTAACTTCAGATTCAATATTTCACTTTATCTCCATTTTTGCTTTCAAAAGCAAAAATCGAGGCCGAGATTCAACTTAGATTCTTCTTTTGAAAAAGTTCGACACTCTCCCCTCAGACTAAATCCAGCAGAAAGCAGATCTGAGCACTTTATGCCCCTGGACACATTGCTCAGCATTCTGAGTTGTTGCTGATTAAAATATGTGCATTAGCCGATCATACCACACTGTACGAGAGGTTGGGAAAGCGAGAGGAAACCCAATCCACACGGGCAGAGTCGAAAAAGCCGCAGAGGAGTACCTTTTCCCTCCGAAGATATGGCTTGTGCAAACAGCCCTCGCTTTAACAATAACAATGGTCTCACCCAGCCAGGCCAAGCTAACTAATGACAGATCCACACCTTAATGCTGAGCAGTTGTTTGGGTTTAGGCGAGGGAGGATGTGTGTGTGTGTGTGTGTGTGTGTGTGTGTGTGTGTGTGTGTGTGAGGGGATGGTTTTTGGGGGGGGGGAAGAATGGCAGTTGTCAGCGGGTGGCTCGTGCCACTGGAAAACTCCCCCTCCTCCCGTGGACCGAGAGCAAGCACCCATGATCCGGGCGGAGATCGAGGGAGAAAACCTCTGACGCAGCGAAACGCTACTCTGAGTCGAGGCAGCGCGGGAAGACCAACCATAACGCAGCACATTTTTATGGCTTATTGAATTGTGCAGGAGGCAGGATGAGGTTGTGAGGGAGAAGGTGGGGGGGGGGCATACTTCTAAAATTATTCCTTGGTGCGTTTCTGGTTCTCTCTGTTTTGTAACAGTGACAGTTTGTGTCCCGGCCAGAAGCTCAATTTCCCCTCTCGGCCCCTCTCTGTCTTTACATTGGCGGCTCATGGTAATTGGCGCCTCGCAGTGTAATGATGTGATGTTTTCGATGGCTCTTCAATGTCAAGTGGAGGCTGAGCTCAGCTACAAGCAAACAGTGAGCATCTCTTTGCAACCAGTAAGATGCCTCAGCAAAATGATATGAATGTATTGAATTGCATATAAACTGTAAAAACGTCCTTAATGTGCAGTTTTCTGATGTGTCCGTTCAAGGACATTTTCAGTTCTGCAAACCTGAAACAAATTCTAAAGTAAAAAGTCTCTTTAAACTCAGGTGAGATCTTCACAGAGCAGCAGAACAGGAAGTTAGATACAGAGCTATATACATGTAAATGCAAATCTAAACTCAAGCTCTAACCCCAACCGCCTCTTTTTCTGGAGTTATCAACCACATGTCATCCAGTGTTAAATCTATAGAATGGATCCATCTGTGGTTTTAAACGTTAAGTAAGCCTGCTTTATTGGAGGAACAGCAAAAGCTGCAGGGGATGATTGATAAGTTCGTGGCCAAAGGTCGAGGGAGATGAATTGTGCAGAATCTGATGCATGTGAAGTTCAACACTTTGAGTGATCATGCTGAAAGTTTAAACTTGAAGAACAACCTCTTTTTCTTGTAAATGGGTAATTGAAAGTTGCAAGTCAGCACTATCTGAGTACATGGAGAGCAGCGGTCGAAAGGGCTCATTACCCAAGGAACTCCACGATGACAAGGAGTCAACACTAGGTCTGACAGCATGGTGAAGAAATGGACAACTGAATTTAGAAAGTGACTCCCATCTTGGATTAGGTCATTCTTAGCACATGAGAGATTATTGTCAAGATCCATCTTCTACAGAGACGGGGACTTTGTTAAAAGATAAATGTGCAAGGTTTTCTAAAATTGATTCCTATATTTTAGGCCATGAATTTATCAATCCCCCTAGTCAACTGACATTGAGTTTAGACTTTTTGTTGAAGTTAATTCTTATGTTCTGCAAAGCTGCGCATTTAGTTTGCTGAACGATTCCGTTTCAGTTGTTTGTTTTGTGCATGTTGACTCACTTGAATAGACCAGAGCCATTGTTCATTTTTTAGAATAGTCCAATCTGAGATGAAAAGTCTGAAAAGTGGAGATACTTCTTAATCCTCCAGCTACACACATTCCACAAAAACACAGTACAATTTAAGCAAAATGAAGTATATCAGTGACCTTAGAAGGATATGGATGAAAATAACAACTTTGATTCCGTGATGTCCTAAAATAGACGTGAAATGCACATATTACTGTATGTATATGTACTATATACACCAAATATTGAAGTAAGAGGGTAATGTGTAAATTCAATCATTTCTTGAACGTGATCCAAAGCCGCTTCCTCCATCCTGTCACTCTTCCATTTTTTGCGGTCCCACAGAAACTGTTCATTCTTCCTGCACAGTCTCCCTGCACAGAAACACTGGGATCGACTTAATGAAACAGTGATGATATCTCAGTGCTTTGGCTGGCTCGCCTCAGCTGCGTCCCTCCACTCGAGCCTCCATCCTGCTCTAACCGCAGCCATCCGGATACAAAGACCACTTTTAAAGGAGGAAGGTCTTAAGTCCTTTTTTTAAATGTCATAGATTGTAAGTTGCTACACAGAAAAGCCATTTTTGCAAACAGGGGCTGGAATACAGTACATGCATCTGTCAAGTGGCCTATTATTATTATTAGTTCTGCAGAACATTTATTTATATATATATATAAAAGTTTGTTTTTTATTTATTTACTTTACTAATGCAGTGCCTGTTTTAAACCACCCTATTTTGAATGGGCTGTTTGCTTGGCCTGTGTTAATCCTCTGGAGCTACTTCACAATATACTGTCACTTTCTATCGTTTGTGTCCAGACCTTTTTATAAACATCTATGTTGCAGAAGGAAGGGGCTCATCCTACCTGGTTTATCTGCAATGAAGATTTATATATAGTCAAAGTTAAACCGATTTTTTGCATTATTACTGTTCGCCTGTGTGGTTTATGGATATGTTTTATGATTGATCTACTGTAACTGCTGTTATATTATCATACATTACATGATCTTAAGATCCAAGTTCACAACTTTTCAACGTAATGAAATGTAATTAAGCTCAATAGAAAAGCATCACAGATGGCACAAATTGGCAAACAGGAAGTGATTCTGGGACTGTTGTTGCCATGACTGAGAACAGCGACTGTCTTTCTGTGTCTGTCAGTCTAATATGGTGAAATAAAATAATGAAATCATCAAAATGATCTGGTGGTGATTTTGACCCCCGGGTTGACCCAGTTACTGACCACTGCTGGACTTTATCAGAGGATGTAGACATGTTCAACTCGGCCCACACACTGAAGGCACGCTGGCCCACCCCCACTGACTGCTACAGAGCGCTGGTGGACTGTTTATTAAATGTTTATTGATATTGAACATATCACATGTCCAAATCTCCCCAAACTTTGCACTGCACTTCCCCTGGCCAGTCACAATAGACATGCATCGTGTGAGAGCGATAAGATAAACGGTTCGTGAGTCATGCGTTCCACATACAGACAGACGTTTGTGGAATTTGTACGTAGATATATGATATTAATGACTGCACCAGACATATACCCTCAAAATAAATATATTACACACATCAGGTCTTACCATCTCAAATTTACGGTTGTGTTATCAATGTATTATTATATAAAATAATTCTGCTTTGTCAATATTCGATTTGTGTTGAAAGACAAAAGTTGAGAAATCCCAGCTCCGTTTTTAACATACTTTTCCTATTTAAACCAATAAACATGTGGCGTGCTGGGGACCACACGCTGTAACAATGTGAATACAGCATTACGTCATGTGCGAGTGTGTGTTCGAATGAGCACAAAGCACATTTGCTGTTTGTGTGTCCAGTGGTACCGGGCCCACTTTGAACCCCCGTTTGGTTTTGTGAATGTGCTGTTGTAAAACAAGCCAGCTGTGGTACCATGTTCAGCCCTGATTCCCCACATCTGGACTCATCACCTCATGAGCTTCCACATTGTCAAAGTCATCCCCCCTGTTTCCTGATCATTTAGTTTGGAATTACCAAACTAAGCTTCCCTGAGCAGAGTTTATCTCACAAAGCTTTGTGTGATTGTCTCCATGAGGCACAAACCGGCTCCAAATAAGATTCAGATGGGAGCCGACGAATCCATTGTCAGGAATCACTTGTTACCTCCACTTTACCTTTGAAACCAACCATTGACTTGTGAGGTTTGATTTGAATTCATCAAATTATTTGTGAGGTCATGGCCGGTGGGGCTTTAAAGGGGTATTACGTAGTAAATGACACAAGCATCGCCATAAGAAGTTGCAAACCCCTACATCTGTTTTCGTCATTGAAACCAGCAGTGAAATTTCCTAATATAACATCACATTTGTGTTGCCACAATTTAGCTGAAAGACTAGTTCTCTACTACCAGCTACAAATGTACGCGCATCAATTAGCTGTCAATAAAATAATCCAATGTATGGTTTACATTATACGGCACAAGAACTAACAATTACCCATGTTGCATTGCTTTAAGTAGGAAATAAGATTGGTAGTTACTCTGCTGAGTCTAAATGTTCTCTCAACATTTAAGACAGAATCACACCCTAGTCCATTTAGGCCCAGTAATACTGTACATCTGTGCTTGATATGTCCCCCACTGTTTTCTTAGTGCCAGTGTTCTCTGCCCATACTGGTCATATGTCTTTCTTTACATTGGATAATTGCCACTGTCCCCTCTCTGACCTGTCTCGCCTGTATTACATGTGGCAATAGGAAATTGTCCAGTCCGATTTTCTGTCATGCTGCTGCCTTCACAGTCAAAGGGGGGACAACAGTGTTCACTGAGAGGTCATCAGTTTATCAGGTACATGGTTTTATCTTAAGTAAAACGTTCCTTTTATATACAAATTCTGATTAAATGTTGGTATTGAGACTTCAAAAATCAAAAGCAACATACTTCAATAAAGAATAAATATATGCAAAACGTAAAGTAGAAGTAAACACAAGTTGAGGTAACAAGAGTGCAAAGAGCATACTATAGCAGGAAAGTGTCTGATGTAGATAAGTTTGATAATTCGTATAAATAATGCACATTATGCGTTATGCACATAAAATCAGCTGATATGATTGTTGTATCGAGAACATGATAGCAAGGCAGCTTTATTTATGTAGCCTATTTCAAACAAGGACTCAATTCAATGTGCTTCACCTTGGCAACAAAATTAATTAGAAAGATGCTCAACAACAATAAGCAATTCAAAATATAACTATCCTGTTCAAATACTTGTCCTGCTATGTCCCCAATACATGCCAAGAAAACACAAAGCTAAGGAGATCATCTACATAAGTGGCAGTTCTTCGGATTTATATTGAAGTAGCACTAATCAGTTTTCACTTGGGAGCAGAACTCAAGCTGAACACAAAACACATTCGACATACTGTATTATTATGCATGTACTGACAGTGATTGGACAGCCTGCTAAAGACTCATTTATGCCTTTATTCACGAAAATAGGTACGTTGATTTTGTTGTTGAGCAAAACATCCACTAGAGGGCAGCACATTGAGTTTCTGACAACAGAAGCTAACCTAACATAAGCTGTCGGAAGACTTGCACAAATACGGACAAAATTAACGCAGAATACGGACAGAAGGCTCCAACCGTTTTGGTATATGTATCTAATGTTGAGCATATATGAGCCTTTACAGGGTCATTTGTCATGAGAGGACAGTGCAGATAATATGCACCTTCTATCCTACTGGTTGGTGTTGTTTTACCAGTCTTTAAATTATTGTGGGCGTGCTGATGACTGTTAATAGCCTTTGTGGGGAATTGTAATTTAAAGTAGGTGGTATATTTTTAACGAGAGTCGCACGTCATCACAACAGCACAACATATTGGGTATGATAAACAGCATAGACTCAAGAGGGCTTTTTAATCCACAAAAATAATTTGCAGCTCATTGTAACAGCTACAACATCAGAAAATAGGTTGTGCTATCACTCGAGTTGAGATAACAGGATGTGTCAAACAAGAAAATTCGATATGATTTGGACTAATCTGATGCTGGTTGGATGGTAGGTTTTATATGTATATAAATACTGACTTACAAAGGTGAAGATAATTCAAAGGTTGTCGTACCCAGCTTTCTCTGAACTGCGCACATGGCTTGCAGCTACTTAAGGATTCGTTTCACGTTTCACTTTCTTAGATTTCAAGCCAGTGACCATACCCAAAATGTAGGCAAACACGGTGAATCCACAAGGTCGTAATTACAGAGGATGGCACAGTCTTTTCTTAAGCTGCCTCAATTTACGATTAAGGCGGAAAAGATGGATGTATTTTTCACATCAAAACCTTGCCAAGTGCCGCTTTAAGGCCCAGTCTGTAGAAGTCAGGAACCATACTAAGCCCTGGTTTGCTCAATACTTGAAACAGTGAGCTGAGCTGCTCATCGCACCACTGAGGCTCGTAATTAAAAATCTCCAGTTACTTCCTCCTTACCCCTGCTGACCCCGGCCTCGTGTCTCAACTGTGCCCAGGGCCAGTGAGCCGCCTCTGGGGAACCACAGGAGGAACTTGGCCTCAGACGCTGGATGGAGACCGGACGGCGTTGGGAAGTAATGGGGATGTTGACTCAAGGGTGACGAGGGTGGGCGGACGCGGCCGCCGAGGAAGAACGTGCCAGGTAAACACTCTGCAGCCATGATGCCAGACTATCCTTGCTTATGATGCCAGTGTGTAGGCTGCCATGCCGGGGGGGGAAAAAGCGGAGGTTTGATTGTGGCTGAAGTGAATGAATGAATGAATGAGAAGAAGAGTGAGTCGGACAGGAACTCACTGAAAGCGATCGTGTTTCTGTCTCTGGGGTTGTTATTAAAGCGGCATCTAACACCCAGGAATGCAGGAATGTCCGCTGACGTCTGTCTCATCGAGGTAGCGAGGACGAGACGAGGTGGAGAAAGTGTCAGTTTGTTTCAGGAAGGAACTGATACAGCAGGGCCCATCTGAGGATTCAAATATTGCAGCTCTGAAGAAACACTGACACAAGGAACAGAAGAGGCACACGTGTGTGAGTGTGACAAAGAAAAAAAAAAAGCAAAACCTTCAAATTAAACCTTGATCTAATAATGGCAAAACCATTGATGGCAAATGACCCCTGGGCTAAAGCTAACACTGGCCCCCTGTCACTGGGTCCTGCTCCTTGAGTACCAGGCCTCTGTGGTGAGTGAGTGGTGGAGTAGCAGAGGGCCATACATACAGTAGGCACTCTGTCTATCTCATAGGCTCATTCAGCCATGCGGTTTTGGCACGTCCAGCGGCGATGTAGGTGGCTGCGAGTGAAGATACGGAGGCCCACGTGTGCCAAGCTTAAGAATTCAATTTACCCCTGCCGGTAGGACAGTTGCACATTGAGTCTGTGTGTGGAGAGGGCGAAAGTCTTGGCTTATTGCAGCTAATCCCTCACCTTTAGCCCGCATTTGGCATTGTGTGGCGCCCCGTATTTTTCATGCAACCCAAGTTTGAGGGTCTAATAAGGAAGTCTCTGCCTAAGCTTCTGCAAACAGCGCAGAAAAGCACCCCCTATCAGCTGACTGGCTGAGCAGCGAGGAGGAACGACAGACTACTCCAGTAACGGTGTTACTGCTCACATGCATACCGACACAGGCCCTATTCCCAAGCGTCAGCCAAACATATATCAGCACTGTTTCATATCAAAGACCTTTATTTTGGCAATCACCAGTGTTTGCTTGGAATTAGCACTTTTTAATAAACTCATTTGGTTCTGTACATAGTGTTAACGCACAGGAAAAACACCAGCTAAAACCTTTTGACGTCTGTCTGGGTAATACGGGCTTATAGGAAGCTTAGACAACTTCCCATAAGACAACATAGAGTCGGGCAGGGTTTTGTAGCACAAATGCCCTTTGTAGGGGACACACAGAGCGGGCTCTCTTGTAGTCTTGAAGGAGAGAAAATGATCCCAGAAAGGGGGTGGTGGGGGGTGGGAGGTTGTCGCAATTGTGGAATAAGTATCTTAGAGTTATTAAAACTATCAGTGCCACCATGTAAACATACTGTGTTCTGAGTAAAAGTACTTATTCACAATTCTTCAAGCAAAAGTATGTAACTTTTACCAGCAAAATGCACTAAGAAAAAAAAAAGAGGGCCGAACTATCCTCAGCATGATTTTCGAGTTCTTATTGTAGAAAAAAAGAAAATAAAGTGGTCTAACAAACTATTTGATTTATTTGGCATAAAACATGGTTAAAGAAAGTGAAAAAACACTCATGGATCCACGACTTAATCTGCATCCATACCCAAATGTATTGGGTTCTTCCCAATGAATTCCCCCAAACCAATCGGTTTGGTATTTTCTTTTACTACTGCAAAGAAACAAACCAACGAACTAATAATACAAACCGACAAATGGACACAGGTTAAACCATTAAACCCTTGCTTATTTCAGTTCACCCCTTTTCAGAGCGCGGCTACGGTGCCACTACACTTTGAAACCCATTCTTTTCAATGGCCTGCAGTACGCAAGGACGTTCTTTTTTTTTTTTAGAACCAAAGCTTTCAGCCAGGCACGGAGTAAACAACCAAAGACAAGCTGATATTGTGTGTGTCTGCAGAGTCGAATTATATGAGTGTACGTGTATATTGAGACCTTGGGATGAAAGCCGTATCATGGAAATACATTCTAAGTCAAGCAGGCATGTCAGGTGTGTTTGTAAAGTCAGGTAACTTGTTGTAGGGAAAATGTTAAATCTACATGATACAGCCTATTGTGCTCTCACACAAACCATGGGTAGTAGAGGGCCAGGGCTGCGCTAATCACTTTCTCTGAAAGGGCCTTTACTTGGTCTGGTATGACCGGTGGCTAATTAAGTGGCTAATTGTGGCTAATGTCAACCAACTTAATATAGACAATGCTGTGTAGGTGACATTACGTATGTTGACTTGAGGACTTTGTGACTCTAATCTACTTCTGTAACTGTTAAAGTTAAGCTTTGGGAAAATAAATATGTCAGTTCCAAGAATGGAGCAAAATCGAAAACAATTTTGGCAGAAGACATGTTTGTCCTGCTTGTGTTCCCATTCCATTTAATCTCTTATGGTTTCAGTTTAGCAGAAGTCAGTGTCATTTAAACGATACCTTGTGTTACACCAGCTCACATTATTTCATTGGAATTTAGTTTTTATCACAAATACATTTGCATCCAAGCAGCATTGAATGTTTTGGCTGGTTGAGCTTATTAACTACTTTATGCACTTTTTGACAGTTTGTTTCAGTAAAATTCACCATGTTTTGTATGCTAATCACATTTTAACATGTAATTGAGTTGGTATATTGATAACAGATTGCTCCCAGATAACAATAGTGAGTAAAAAGTGAATGAAAAATAAAGAAGATCTGTCTGGAATCTAGTGGAAATGAGGCTTTAAGTAGAATAAAAGTTGGAGTCTATGTATGAAGTGGTATGAAATGGAAATACTTGAGAAAGGAACCCTAATAACTGCACTCAAGTACAATACTTGATTAAATGTACTTAGTTACTTGCGACCACTGATGCTGACCCCAGACTGTATTTTCAGTTGCATTGTAATTAAATACATCTAAGAAAGAGTTATCTGTCTCACAGATAAAGATTTAGCCTCTACAGTAGCCGTTACTGTACTGATCTGAATTTGCATTGGCCAAGAGATTTTCTTAAATAAAGGTATTTTTCAATTTATTTTCCGTGTTTATCCTTTCCCCTTCTGAAAATAAAGCTTGAAACCTTTTAACGTGGTGGTTGAGTATCAGGGTTCTGACGTTACCTCAGACCCATGTGTGGCTCGTCCCCCTCTCCTGCCTGTGTGTGTACACTGAGGCGGTGCCAGAGCCACGCTGTGCAACTCTTCGATGTGCTCTTCCATTCTGTGCCGTGCTGTCCTGTCCTGTGCCGCGATGCCGGCTCCTCGCTAGGTGCCAAGTGATTTTTATCACTGTGAAAACAGTCTCCTTCCAATCTCAACCCTCTCAGGAGCATATGAATACACTTTACACTCACACGAAGGAAAACAGGTAACTTGAGACCGGGCTTGGGGCGAGAGCTGAGCCTGCAGGTAAAAAGGGCTGCAGTGTGTCAGCGTGTGTGCAGTGTGGCATCTGACTGAGTGTGTGTTGGACTTGTTCACACTCATGGACAGTGTTTTTTATGAACAGAGGTGTGTCTGCACAGTGTATATGTGCTTCAGTTTTAATGCTGCATATACAGTCGGCCCTCCATTTTTGTCAGAATTGGTGAGTGGCCTGACATAAAGTAAAGGTAAAGCTCTTTTTTGAACCGTTACTTATCCATGATGTGTCAACTGGGCAAATTTGACCTTTTCTGGCGGCGCCCTGTGTCACATTCACTTATTGACCCATGAGAGCGATGCAACCTGAGCTTCTGCTTTCTGCCTCACCTCCACAGTCGCATGCACCCCGTCTCACTGACGGCTGAGGCTGCTGAAGAGAGGGATGGTATTACCTTTATTTTCTATCTGGGCTTCTTTCTATCTTCAGTATCTTGCCTAATAGAGATTGTTGATTTGTCAAAATCTTAACAAATTGGCTGTATGCTAACAAATATTTACTGTATACATTTTCAGTTTAGCCCAGATTAATCAGTCAGTTCAGGAGTCAGTATTTTTACCTTGTGTTTTGATATAGAACAATGTCGATTCGATAAGAAATACCACTCTGTAAAGTAGATGTTTATAGCTGTCAAAATGTCTATTTTCACAAGTGGAAGCTTTATAAACAGATTGGGATGACAATATAGTAAAATATAGCTCTGATTACATAAAATATTCAAAGGGGGAAATTATAAATGTTGACATCCTGTACGTGAATGAGATCTTGTTTTTCCTGCTTACAACTATCAACTATTCTCATATTTATAAACTACTCATTACAATCCATTAATTCCTACATATAATTAGTTTGTTGTCACATTTTTATCGCCTTTAACTCCATCTTTACTATGATTCCCGTTATATTTAAGGTCTTTTGAAGAACCAGTGTGTAGGATTCAGTGGCATCTGGTGAAAAGCCCTCCCCTTTCAAGCATGATGAAGAACCTACGCTGGCCTTCAGGTGGCAGAAAATGCCAAAAGCCTAAAAATAGAGCCAGTGTTTGGTTTGTCTGTTCTGAGATACTGAAGAAACATGGAAGAAGATCCACGTCTGATGCAGATCTATAGGTCTTATTATAAAATAATGAAAACAGGATTATATTCTAATCTATCTCTGTGGATAGATCCCCTTAATCCCATACTGCACCTGTCAGTCAAACCAGGGAATCAGGTCCTTTATATTGGGGGTTGGTATTGTCAAGGAGCATTCATAGTTAAAACATCATTCATAATTCAGCAATAGCAATTTGGGTCATGGTTCAGTTGGAGCTGGAGTGATGATGGATTTTAAATTTAAGTGCCAATTCTCATCTTTAATTTTAGTAGGTTTACATCAAGATAGTAACAATGATGTGGGAGATACAGCCCTTTAAACAAATTGCGCCCCAAATTTTAGGGGTTAAAATATAATTGGGTATGAAATGTCCTATGTTTAATTTCAGTGTAAACTTATGAAAAAAATGTCATAAAACCTGGAAGTGATAGGAGCACAAGTCTTGTGACGGATCAAAAACTAATACGTATGGTCGAGACAAAACCCTTTTTTCTAATGATTATGTTTTTAGGTTGTCTGTCAGTCAGTCCCATTTTCGTGAACGCGACATCTCAAGAACTCCACAAGGGGATTTCTTCAAATTTGGTACAAACATTCACTTGGACTCAAAGATGAACTGATTAGATTCTGGTGGTCAAAGGTAATGGTCATATATAAATCTTGGGGAAAAAACTCTGTAATAGGAAACTGCAATGGTTGGCGGAGGCATACAACCGCAGTGTGGTATTTCTATATTTTTTTTGCAACTGTCCAAATACTTCTGGCCTTGACTGAATTTCTGTGTTACGTGCATAAAGCGCTGCCTCAAGTCTTCCAAAAATCATGCAACGCCAGGACAATCCAAGTATAGATCTTGTTTTTACAAATTATACAAATGTATAAAATGTGAAGGGAGAAACCGTGTTTTAAATAATTAATCATGACCAAATAAACGATCATGAATACGTTTCTGTAAACAGATATCAATAGTATCACAAGTAGCTCTGCATTCTAGTCTAAGTGCATTAACATCTCGCCCGTGGAAAGGGGCCCTAAATCTGTACAGACGACTTAATCACAGTTTTACATTCTCCAACAGCATTATCAATCCATAAGTCATAACAACCTCAGAAGTTTTTCTCACTCTCGTATGTTATAGAAGCCAATGTAATCATTTTCAGGGGTGATTTCCATGTTGGTTTTAATCATATATGTGGAAAAGGAGACTTTCTGGAAGGTTGCCACTCTGCTAACATGGAAACTTTGTGTCCTGAAACATAGATCTAGAGTCATAACCACCACTCTTTCTTACCCGAACAAGGGAAGGCAACGCGTGTCAAAGGCCCACTGCTCATCAACCTCTGTTTATTTAATTTCAGATTTTCTTTTTTTACACACATGTGTACATAAATCCCCAGTCATACCTCTCCATCCCTCCCTTGCTCCGTCCTTCCCTCCTTCTTTCACCAGTGCTGTTTATTTTAGATTTTTTCCCCCCCCTTTTTTTGAGGAAAAACCTGCAGTGAAATGAAAATAAAGGTAGCGTCACATTCATAATATTTGGAGTGGAGGGCAATTTATTTTCCTTTTATTAAATGCTGATTAATATGCAGTGTTGGGTAGACTAATACTGTGGCTTTCATTTCCCCAGTATCCTGTGCTGCGCCGGCGCTGCCTCAGACGTAGACAAGGCCACAATCGAGCTGGAGATATGGAAGTCTGGTTTGAATTAAAAAAGAGAGAAACTCCTTTTCACCGTAGCTCTTTTCCTGTCTCCCGTTCTGTCAGTGGGTCTTTTTTACCTCCTGAGCTTGTAATTGTCAAGATGAGGTGTATTTTTGGGGCTAACGTTAATGTGGGTGCCGGGAATGTTCAGACCCTAATTGCTCCGGTTAAATCGTCGCCTGGATTTGGACATATGTGCGTATATATGTGTGTGTATTCCTTTTAATTAACAGTGAGCATGTATCATGGTGGCAGATGAGGAAGTTGAACCAGACAGTAACAATGCTGCCTCAGCAGCAGCAGCACCGGGATCTCCAACCGCATCCTATGGAACAGCAACTTATTTTTAAACATATATCAAGATGTATTAAGAGAGATAACTGCATTCACTGAGAATTAGTGCTCTTGAAAGGTTTCGGCTCATGACTCCCTGTTGCAAGACTAAAGGGATACAACATTTTATTTGGACACAAATTAGTATTGGACATTTTTCTGTCTAGAGCGGTTTACATGATTAGTAGGGTTGGGTGTCATTTGTTTTTTTTCCGATATCGGAATCGTTGCTTTTAAAATGGCTGTGGTACCTAAACGGTGCCAGAACCATACGAAGTTGAAATTTAACACATTAACTGTTAACACTTTAAAGTATAATTGCTTAGATGCAAACATAAAAAAGTGTAAAACTCTGAACAAATTTACTAAACAAAATCATCTGATATATAAATCCCAACTACAATATTATAATAATAAATACGAGTTTCAGAGCTTTATACAGGAGAATATTTTAGTTTCGAACTGGTCATTAATTTTCCCCAGCGTCGGGCCAGGGACCCAAACTGCCGACTGATGTGCTTGACATAGAGTCACGCAAGTAGTCAAACACGGAGCATCCCTCCCCTGTATCCCCTGTGTCGTCATACGCTTCATTAAGTTTGTCGTGTTCCTCCCTTCCCTTTTCTTGTTGCAGGTCCTGGTTACTGAATCCTTTCGCGTAAATACAGCCAAAGTTTTGACCGTTTAGTGTTTGGTATTTTATTGCTGTGTCAACTCGAGTTTGAGGTAGCTACCAGCTAACTCTAGGCTAACCTTAAGTGCTGCCAGAGCCAAGTGTGTCTCCACCAACAATAAATGTAATGCTAACTAGGCACATGCAGCGATGTTTATGTTGCCTGTAAGCAGGACATTTTAGTTCTTATATATAAATCAGGCGGAATTTCGGTACCTAACCCCATTAGTTAATTTGAGAAGCCAACTGGCTGCAAATAAACCAGACAGTCAGGAGAGTTTTACTGTCCCATGATCTGACTGTTTCTTCAGATGCCTTCCAACTCTCTGGGGATTGAAACTGGAGAAGGTGAAAAATGTCTAGATGTTGATGCATGGAATGAAAGAGTAGCTTGGCTTCACATTGCAGTAAAATTAAAATTTATATGTGTAATGCAAAAGTGGTTTCTTTTAGAGAGGAGTACAAAAGACAGACTTTGCATGTCCCCTCAGCTGCACAGATGGATTTAACATCTTTTAACTCATTGTTTTGGTTGAGTCTATTAGCTCTCACCGGCTTTGTTTAAGGTCAGAGCAGGCGGCTTTTTTCAGTAAGAACGAAACACTCCAGTAAACCTTCTGTATAATTTATCTGACCAGTACTAAACAGCACGATAAAAAACATAAAGACAGTAAAGAAATAATTGGACTCAGCTTGAGTAAAATAGGCAACTGTTAATATGTCAATAATGTGTTGGTTAAAATCATATCTCTTATCATTAGCTCCGCCAAGGAGGTTATGTTTGTGTATGCGTTTGATGAACTGAACGGATTTCCAGGGAAGGATGAAGAATGGGTCACGAAAGAACCATTACATTTAGTTGCAGATCCAGATCAGGGGGTGGATCCAGGAATTTTTGTTCACTTTCTTTAACAATACCAGATAGAGCCTTTTTTTTAAAAATGTTACATATACAAGTATATGTCCCATAAACAGGGAGGTTTATGGACTGATATTTGCCAGTGTGTGCAATTTGGTGCAGATCTAACTAAAATGTGGTTTTATAATGGGACTGCTGGGCTTTGGCAGAGTTATGTGCTCTATGAGTGAACTTCTAGTAGTGACACTGCAAGTGAAACTACATCCTCCTCCAAAATCTTCTTATTCCTGCAGGACGTCTAAATAACTAAGATAACCACATAAAATGTAGCTACTTTCTACTTAAACGTGGTTTGTAAAGCTACATTATTTTAGAATATCTTTAATCAGGCAACATCAGGATTATAAATTGCCATAATTTCTAGGGAGATCTGTCATGTAGCTCTATATGTCAGCATCATACAGATAGTGCAGGATTAAAAACCAATGTACATGCAAACTGTGAAAGCAAGCACACGCCACCAACAGTGCTGTTTCTATGCACATGCTTGCATGCGAGGAACACCTCCAGGATGAGGACCTGGTATAGTGAACTATGACTCACATCGGCCGGGGAAGGCAACGCGGCCCGGCCCGTCACGTGAAAGGCTGTCCTGGAACAACGCTGTAACCATATGACCCGCTGTTTAAACAGGCCTCTGAGAGATGCCCTCTCATTTCCTGCTGGAAAAGCTGATCAATCACAACTCTCATCACCTTGGAGTCGGGGAGAAATAGAGATGTGGGTGGACGGAGAGTGAAAGGTGAGATGAGTGAAGAAATGACAGGACGACATATTTATTTTCTTAGTTGGATAGCGTGGATAGAGAACATTGTACAAAATTACAATGTTCAAAGATTGACTTTCGGATTTATGAAATGAAATAATAAATAAATACTAAATTTAATAGTAAATATTATGGAAAAAACTCACACAGACAAGTCTGAAACTCTAGAAACCACTCGTACTTTCTGTCTAGAGCAAAAGCCTCATATTACAGAAAGATGAAAGCAAAGGGAAGGAAAAGTGGGACAAGTAAGGAAGAAGACAGGATTGGAACAGATTTGTCGCTGGCTCTAAAACCAGAGCCCTCCCTCCCCCAATTTGTCTCTGTGAGTGTTTTACAAGAGCTAGACGAATTGCGAGAGGTAACATCCATCTATCAATGCAGACGAGGAATGCTCTGCTCATAGTGCTCCTTCACTCTCGCCGGCAGTTAAAACAACACATTGTGCCAGCGGGTTTTGATTTCCACTGCTTCAACACCATGTCGTTTTTCAAGCGAGGTCTATCAGAAGCATTTAGGCTGAACGCAGAGCAGACCCCGGTAGCCAACTTGCCCCTGCCTTCTCTGACTCAGACCATACTCAGCTCCAATTTGTCCAGACACGGGCCATTGTGCATGTGTGTGGGTGGATTCTGATATGCTAGCTTTGCAGAAGCACTTTTTTTTTTGGTACCTGTTTTTGTTTTGCTGGAATGTACACATTGTAGAACTGCTACAGATACAAACTGAAATTATATATTTTAGTAATAGATTAATTAAAATAATTTAATGCCATTATTCAACAATGACACAACACGTTTTTGCAGTTAGCAGTCTTCAACGTTTCAATATTTTCACCTGTGTTTCACCTAAATTGTACAAATTGTTGTTTTCTTTACCCTAGAATGAGCCCTTTATATTTAAATACTTTATATTTACATCGGGAGCGGGTCCTCTCTACGGAGGCCGCCATGATCTTTACAGCAGCCCAGACTGGACAAACTTAACATCTTTTGAGTTTTTATGACAACTGATGGCTACCATTAGGTTCGTCTTCACGCCTGGAAGGGGAGGGTGAGGTGAGAGGTATTCAGCTGCAACACACAACTTCACCACCAGATGTCACTAAATGCTACACAGTGAACCTTTAAACATCTCGTAAAATCTTGGATTGATTGCAATGAATTTGTCTGTGGTCTGAGGATAATTCACAATGACTTTTGTAGATCCCTGACTTCCCTCTATCGTCATCAACGCAGGAAACCACCATTTGTTGGTCAGTCGGAAATTTCCCAATAAATGTTTAAGGGATTCCCAGAATCAGTTCATAAGTTCAATACAGTTTTGGTCTACCTATAAACATTGGTTTTCTCAAGAATGAGCATTTACAGCCTGGCAGAGCTGCTAGCTTGGCCATAGGCTATTAATTTAGCTACTCCATGCTCAGTGCCATACAGCAACATCTGCTGCACACTGGCTCTTTTCCAACGATATAATGGAGACCTTTGGTGCAGTTTCATTTTACAAAATATTATTTCTGTTGTGTCATTCAACTGTTGAGGTGCTGGGAGCAAATGGACTAAGTGAGATTTCTTGGATGACTGTATCGTAACTCAAGCCTATCGCTGCAACCAATGCGAGCTCTACAAAAGGTCAAACCTGTAGCTATGTGGTCCAATCTGGTTTTTGGGTTGCGTTCAGGACTCATGCATTGTAACACTTAGGGCTGCCAATCTCTCATTAACTTGCCACGTCCTGTTTTAAAGAAAAGAAAAAAATGCTCTGCAAAAAAAAAAAGAAAAATCGGTGAAATGGATCCCCATTATAGCTTCATGTATTATAGCAGACTTTACTTTTATGAGCTTTTAACAAGTTTCCCAGGGGTTGCAATAATTTCTGTGGTTTATTTTCGGAACATTTACTTCTTTCTTTTCCTTAAACGATCAGTATGGGCCTTTAGCTTTCACAGCCTGCCTTTCCTCCCTCTCAGTCCAGTTTCGCACTCCTTCTTTGGGGTACTTTACTGTATTTGGACGGCGCGTCAGCGGAGCCAACGTCAATCCTCAAATTTCCACAATCCCCCAATTCCAGCTCGCCTCTTAAGGTTATTGTCGCTTGATTGACATTCGGCATTTAAAGTGCAATAATAAGTGGGAGAGGCAGGGCACAATGCGGACTGAAGGCAACTTCTCACAGGCTGGGCTCAAAACATGCAACATGGGAGCCTCTGAGCTGTCATGTTGTTTGTCGGTGCATACTTTGTCAGCCACAACGGCTCGTATCCGAGTGTCATGTTCTGGCAACAAAACCCCATTCCTCAGTCTCTCTGTCTGGCTGTCATTTCACAAAGCCTGAATGATGACTAGAAATCACATCCATATGTGGGAAAACAAGCGAGAGTAAGAGAGGATGGTGTAAAACATGAATTCCACCCTCAGCTGTGCCCACAAGAGCTGCTATGCAGTGCACGGTGTTTTCCCTCCGACTGTGCACATAAATCAGAACATCCCACCTCTTACCATTCTTCCTCCATTCCTATCTCCACCCGTTCATCCTGTTCTGCTATTAACATCTTTCACATCCTCCACCCCCCCCCCTCGCTCTCATTTTCACAGTCGTCCCCCTCCTCTCATTCTGCATGTGTTTCAGCTCCCCTCCTCCGTCTGTCCCTCCATCCATCCACTCGCTGCGTCACGTCGTTATTGTGCGAGTCGGAGCAGTTCTGTCTGACAGCCAAAGTAACGCTACACCTCTTGACCTGGAGGAGTCAGCAGTCTGTAGTTTTAGTTAGAGAAACATTTTTCAGAGCTGCTGTGCTGGATTTCTCCGAAAGCAAATGAGCTCCATGGCAAAGTTGTAGTCAACATGCATACGTCTTGCAGAGACACAGTGTAGTTTCCACCACCTATCATTTTATTACAGTTTTAGTCTCACTCTTTAAAAAAAAAAAAAGTTTTAATATTAGTCGATATGTCTACGAATTTCGGTGAAACTTTTCATTCTTGTTGACATTGCTGCCTGTGCTCGGGAGCTGGATTCCCTCACTGTCTGGGTTTAGCTTTAGACAAGCAGCTAGAATGTCAGGTCACATTAATGGAGAATTTATATTCTATAAACACAATGTACCATTAACATTATACCCACATATTTTTTTTTACTTTTTTTCTTCCAAACTTGTAACCAATGGTGGGATGTAACAAAGTACATTTACTTTGTCACCGTACTTAGGTACATTTATCTGGGATCTGTACTTTATTCAAGTAGATTGATTTTCAGGTACTTCTCAGTTTTACTCCACTACATAGAGTAAATAATGTCTGTACTTTCTTCTCTCTCTCTCTCTCTCTATATATATATATATATATATATATCATTATAAGTAATCAATGAAGATATGGTAATTGGTCCACTGATCCAGTCAGATCGAGCAGATAACATTAAACCCCGCCTCCTTCAATGAGAGCAAAGCACGTCTGGAAACACCTAATTTTTTATTTGGGAGAGACTCAGCCATAACAATGTGCTACATTCAAGTACTAACTTACTTTTACCCAAGTAGAAAAGCTGATGTGGTACTTTTACTTCAGCAAAATGTTTGAGTACTTCCTCCACCACTGCCTGTAACTTCAGCCAACAACACTGGAGGAGAAATAATGTCAAGTTGAAAGATGCTGCTGATTAGCACAAGTCATACAGTACTCTGCTGTTTTGCTTATCAGCAACTACAATATCCCCAGAGTGGGACTAACAAAGGACTATTCTTATCTTGTCTACGATGTCGGTGCTAATGGAACTATTATCACATGGAACCTAATATTTAGTCACCTTTGGTCTAATTTGCATTCTGAAACAAAGATAAACAACTGTTGTTTTCTTTTTTTAACTTCCATATCTTAGCAATGTTTTTACCCAAAAATACTGTGACTGAGTAAATCATTTTTTCTGTTGACAACAAGAAGACAGAGAACATTTGGTATCTCTTTACTCTTTCCTCTGCCTCCCTCCCCTGCTGCATTGTATTCTATCACTTTGTCACTGGTTTGCACAACTTTAATTTCACTTCAGAGCTTTGGCTTTAAAAAACACATCCACATGTTGCTGTCGTTTACTGTGATGATAATTAGTTTTAGTGAGCTATTCTTTACCCCCTGACAAAAACTTGATTTCTTCTTTTTAAAAAGCTAAATTATATTAAAAAAAAGAGTTCATAATAGGACGTTAAGCAAATCCACACTTCCCTGCTTCTACTTTGGGTGGTTGTGATCCCCTCAGAGGAAAATTACTGCATACGAGTCACGCTACACCCTCTCCCTGTGAGTGTTTGTGCATGTAAACCAGCCAATAAAAAAGCAATAAAAAAGCTGCTGTGCTCTTCTATGCTACCAACCCCGGAGGCTTTATCATAATCTGGAAGGACGTACTCGACTGATTCAGAATCAATGTGCGTGTACAAGGTGTGGGTGACTCCAGGATCTGGGTTTCCAGCACTGCCCCCCCTGCAGAGTGATCTGGCTGAGGCCCTTTGCCTCCCTGCCAATCAGATTCCTCTCATCTTGGGCCAGACAGATACTTGAGCCAATCAGAGTCCTAATTCATTTCCTGAGAGGAAGTAGTGGCGGTAATGGTGCCGTTGTGGGTATCTTTTGGCAGCTTGTGTCGGGGAGAGGCAAGAGATGTGAACGGATTAACTTAAAGAAACTGTTACTGCATAATGGTAAGGAATCATGTAGCAGTAGAGAGATAACATGAACTTTACGACAGACGTCTTTATTTTTGGGGAATTTGACCTGTCCTATTAAGTACAGTTTACTTTTTAGTGACACATGTCATTGTGAGTTCAATGTTTTAATAACCGATAAAGAATTATGTCTGAAACTACAAAAATGAAGTTGTGAAAAACTGAATTTTTTTATATTCATGTCAACAATTTATTAAATTACTGTGTGTAATGTGAAAGAGGGTCGATAGAATGATGACTTATTGTCCTTTATAATGGACGTGCACTATATATGCACAAGCAGACAGTTGCTCTCTCTTAAATACAGATGTCTGAACTGGGTTAACTTATCCCAGGATTCATTACGTGCCCAGTGCCCATCAGCTATCGTCTGATGACAAATTAGCCTCTGAGGGCAACGGCCAAGATTTTGCTGCCCTTGTTGTAGACGGTGGATGTCCAGGCCAAGACGTCTTCAGTTATGAATGCAGATAACTCAAAAAGCTGCTGGCCGATACATTTTGGTCATGTATTGAACCTCTTTTGCTCTTCACACAGGCTGTTTTCCGTCAGACAACCAAATCCTTCTCGAATGTGATTGGTCAAACTGGAAATTGAAACCAGAGGCTTCCAGCCCCCAAATATTGTCCCTCGCCTAAATATTCTGAATATTCACATACACATGTATCTGTTTATAGAGATTTCTAACAGTGCAACGGTAAGAGCATGATTAATGATGAATTAGACAATCTGATATATACACAGCCCCTTAATTAAGAAACAGCTATAATCACATACACTTCATGTCACAGAACGGCAGTTAGTTAGAAGGGTTTCAAGCAGACGCACCATCGTGGCTCCATGCAGGGACTGAAACCCCCACTTCCGTCTCTGTTGCCTCTGTTCGTCTGTCTTTTGTCCTCTGAGACTCTTACTTCGTTATCATCTGCTTTCCTTTGAGTGCCGGTTTGCATGAACATGAGTTCACACACAAATACAGAAGTTAGAGGAGACACCAGCGGGCACGCAGGCAGTAAATGATCCCAGACACAGCAGATCTGCTATGCTGTTCCAAACCTTCCCTTGCCAAGAGGTAATTGTTTCCATATCCTACAATAAATTACAGCGTCACAACTGTCACCCTGTCACTCTTTCATATGGCCACCTCTCGTTCTCTTTATTACAACCTACAGTGACTTAGTAAAGGATTTAATATCATCTCCACTGATATCGTAGATGTAATATCTTTAGACACGTGCCACTTCTCCATGTGTAAAGACCTAGGTTTCTCTCACAACCACAGTCTGTGCAAGCTACTCCGTCAAAAATAACTGCTTTACCATACATTAGGACATGTGTAAGAAATTCAAACATTCAGCACGGATATACTGAATGGGCAATTTCATATTCAGAGTGCTCCCACATTAGTTTAGGTTTTTACTGTTTGGTGTACGTTTATTTTTCCTCTCCTGCGGCGAGGAGCATGTGCTCCGGAGCAGCTCCCCCCCAGCCCATTCGTGTGGTTCTGCGTCTGTCCCATAAATAAAATGGGAAATACAGACTGAAGCCGGCTCGGCTCCGGTACCAGATGTCTGTGTCTTTTTGGTTTGTTCATTTTCGTGGCTGTGAAGAAATAAAATAGCAAAAAATAACAGGTGATGGAAGAAAAATTTCAAGCTCCAGTCCAAAAGCTGCATGGTTACGGCTTGAATCCACTGTTAAAGTGAAGCTCTGGTTTGTGGGTCGTCATCTGGAGTGTTCCACAAAACCATGTGGTGAGGGAATGACTGAAATTACCCCCCCTCCTTCCCTACCTCTCTCTGCAAGATGCTGGTGCCAAAGCAGGTGTCTGGGCTCTGGTTTCATGGCTTTTTGGGTCTTTCAGACATGTCACATTTTCTGGTTGATTGAGCTCGGTTCTGGATTAAATTCGCGGACCATGTGCTAGATTAAATTCCGGGACGCGGTCTGGGGTCGCGGTTGCGGGTTGAGCCCTGGGAGGAGATTCTGCCTGGATGCTTTTACTCCGCCGAACTTTTAAGACCTCAGTTTCTCTCTCGGCAATTCCATGCATACAGGTCAGGATGGTGAGATAAGTGGAGGAGAGCGAGAGGGGAAAAGTGGAAGATGAAAAAAAAGAAAAGAAAGAAGAATGGAGATTTGTCAGCAGTTCTGCATGAGGAACCTTGAGAGGGCCGCAGAGAGAGAGAGAAAAAGTGCGAGACAAATTATGTGGACATGATTCAGCAAGAAAACACGAGCTGGATGGATGATGGATAGGATGGTGGGGAGGAAATTGGGAGAAGGTGTGAGTCAGCAGCTTGATGGAGAAAAAGAGTAAGAAAGTGATGAAGAGGCTGGAGGAGGGAAGATAGTGGAAAACCAAGTCGGGAGTCTTACAGATGTTCTGTGTGTCAGAAGGACACGAATATGTGGAAAGAATTGCAGTGGACCCAGTCACAATTCTTGAATGGTACAGTAGTTATGACTACTGACTATAATGACAGCTGGTGAGAACTAATTATTTTTGGAATCATCACAAGACGGACAGTCTAGTATTTTAAAGCTGCGATCACTTGTTTTATATCATTGGTGGATACATTGAATATTTATGCAATTAACCGGACACAGTTGCATTTCCCCTTAGATTTCGAGAGTTGTTTGGTCTCGGTCTACTTTCGAGTCAGCATCACTTCCAGATGCAGCAAGCAGCGACCTTTGGGGAAAAGAAGCTGCCTTCAGAAAACCAAATAAAAGACATGAATGACTCCCCGGTGAACATATAGCAGCTCAAGGAGTTGGTGGAGACCAGACTAGAGCAAATAGGATTGTTGGATTTACATTCACCACTTGGCCAGAAACACTTTATCTACTTGCGTTTTTGTGATTTCACACTGCAAATTCTTGTTGACTTAAAAATAAAAGACCACTGCAGAATGATGTCTCATAAAAAAAACCGCCTATAATCTCAGAAAACGCAATTTGAGTGGTTCACGTTGGCTGTTGGCAGGTGCCAGACAACCAACAGAGATTCCAGGAAGTTACCTGGTCAAAAAACAGTCCGTCACATAACCACCTGTTTTTGGACAGTTTCAACAAGCGAGACAAATCATAGCAATTGGTGAGCTTTGAAGGTACTGATGCTTTGGAGTCATGTTACCCTGAGACAAAGCCATGAGGGTTCAGTCCTCCTGTTTCCAGTCTTTGTGCTAAGCTAAGCTAACCAGCTGCTTGTAGTCATATATCCACAAAAGTGAAGCCAAAACATCTTGATCCAGTGGCTGGATGCAGTATAGGTCATAAACCTTACCTCCTCCACATTAGCAGATGGGACATAGAACATATGAAATGGTCTAACACGTCTTCTCAAAGACGGTTTCTATCATTTTAGGTAGTACTCATCACATTGATGTATGTTCAAGTGTTCATTTTTACATTTACTTTAGTTATAATTAGTTATTTGATGCAACAAAACAAGACTGACATCTGAGACTGACTCACAATTGGTCGAGTATGTGTTTTAGTGGGACCTCGGTGTGTTAGTGGAGATGCTTTTGATTCATAGTCTATACTAGTTGTGTTCTCATATTACCTGACGGATACAAGAGTGGTGTTAATCGTCTCATCTATCTATTTGCTAGAAAGTGATTAGCATATTTCCCCCAAAATGCTGAAGCATATCTTGTAGTTGAATTAATATGTTGGAATGTTTGAATATTAATCAGCGAGACAGCTTATTAAAATATAATACGAACACTGAACAGGTCTTAATTTTGCTCACTCCAATCAAACCAAAGCAGGTTCAGATGATCAGAAAAAGCTGTTTACACTTTGATTTTGTTTTTGGAAAAGTTGACAAAGTGACTATAAGAAATCACCCTTAAAATGTGTCCTCCCCTTATTTATTCCAATCTCACTCAGCTGAAAACCATCCCTGTCAGTGGGACGGCAGGTAGACTCATAGTAATGAAATCTGCAAGGAGTAAAAAACAGAAAGAGGATTGTGCTCGTAACTAGTTAAAGAATCACAAGGGTTTTTTGTTACAGTAAACTCATTTAGTCTTTCTATTTACCTTTGCAGTGCAAGTGTAGAACTTGGAAATCAATGCTTTTGGCTACTGATGTCAAGGAGAGAGGCAAGAGTGAGAATTTTGGTCTGGAAATGAAGCGGGTGGACCTCCGACAGCGCCGAACAAAACATATGGAAGTTACTAATGTAACTGTCAGTCAGTCGACTCTCCCTCATCTCATGTAGTCCTCATACTGTAGCTGCCAAAAGACACCGCGCACTGGGACACTCGATGGTGAGACAACGATCCAGAACAAACACATTAACGCCGCCTCGGTGACCATCTCCTCTGAGGCCTTTCCAGAAACCACCATTTTGTCCTTTCTAGTCTTCCCCTTTCTGTTCGTGATTCGATCTGAATAAACAGAGTGGTTTTTAAATGTTGGCGAGTGTTAAGAATTCACACTTTTCGATGGCTGCGCTTCTTTTGCCTTCTGTCTCCGGCAGCTTTTAGTTTAGAAATCTTTGCAAACTCAACTTTTATTTTATTCCACACACCCTCACTCTTGCCTCTCATCCATATTTCATAATCAGATTCTCGCATAACTCTCATTCCACCATGTTTCAAGGTAAATAGCTGAGGTTATGTGTTAAACACACTTATCTGCGCTCACTTTTTTTCTGTTTCGGAGAAGCTGCTTCTTTCGTGACTTGAAATGTGGCAGCACAATATATCATGGAGTGTTGTTTCCACCGT